>NW_027397072.1:15344928-15514637 GCF_003265705.2 Callorhinus ursinus | reverse complement strand
GTGTGTGTGTGTGTGTGTGTGTGTGTGTGTGTGTGTGTGTGTGTGTGTTCATCACTATGGTCCGGACCTGCATGTATATTTACCACCTTGGCATCTCCATGTTGGTGTCTCCAAATACTCATACTCAAAATATCCTAAATTGAGCTTAAAATCTTTATCCCACACACCTGCTCCACTGCTACTGTTTCCTACTTCAGTAAATGGTACAACCATCCATTTAGTTGTTTATCTAGAAATCTAGGAGTTACCTTTACACCTCCCTTTTCCTCCATAACTAATCAATGTACCAAACGCTGTTGATTCTACTTTCTAATTATCTTTCATATGCATCCATGTATCTCCCTCCATGGTACAAATCCTTTAGCCAAGCTTCTTTCATCCTTTGCCCATGTTTCTGCATAGTCTATCAATTCATATCTCTGTGTCTACTCTTGCCACCCAACCGCAACCGCTGCTTACCCAGAACCCTGGTTGTTTTCTTTGACTTTGTATTACTACTACTACTACTACTAAAAGATGCAGAAAATCAGATATAATAATAAAATAAAAACCATATTAATGTACCAAGATATATACATGTGTGTTACTTTGAAATGGTTCAGAAAAAAAAATTACAGGCATCATGACATTTTGTCTCTAAATACTTAAGCACACATGTCCAGAAAAGTAAGAATATGCTTCTACTTAACTACACTATTTCTATACCTAAGAAAATTAAAAATAATACCCTACTATAATTTAGTAACAAATATTCAATAAAATTTCCCATATTGTCTCTAAAATTTCTCTTATTGCCATTCCTTATGAAGCCAGGAACAAATCAAGGATCACTCTTTGCATTCGATTGTTGAATCTCTTAACATTTTTTAAAAAAATCCTCTCTCATCCCCACCCCCACATACACCTTTTTGATGACATTGAATTTTTTTCTTTCTTTCTCTTTCTTTCTCTCTTTCTTTCTTTCTTTCTTTCTTTCTTTCTTTCTTTCTTTCTTTCTTTCTCTCTCTTTCTTTCTTTCATTAATGCAATTTTTATTTTTTCTTTCTTTTTTATTATTATGTTCAATTCGCCAACATATACTACATCATTAGTTTTTGATGTAGTGCTCATTGATTCATTAGTTGCCAATAACACCCAGTGCTCATCACATCGTGTGTCCTCCTTAATATCCATCACCCGGTTATCCTATCTCCCCACCCTCTTCCCTTCTATAACCTTCAATTTGTTTCCTGGAGTCCAGAGTTTCTCATGGTTGGTCTCCCTCTCTGATTTCTTCCCATTCGGTTTTCCCTCCCTTCCCCTGTGGTCCTCTGTACTATTCCTTATGTTCCACATATGAGTGAATGAAACACACCATTCTCTTACACCATACACAAAGATAAACTCAAAATGGATGAAAGACCTAAATGTGAAAGGAATCCATCAAAACCCTAGAGGAGAACATAGGCAGTGACCTCTTTGACATGGCCACAGCAACTTCTTTGGAGATGCGTCTCTAAAGGCAAGGGAAACAAAAGCAAAAATGAACCTCTGGAATTTCATCAAGGTAAAAAGCTTCTGCACAGCAAAGGAAACAGTCAACAAAACTAAGAGATAACCTACAGAATGGGAGAGGATATTTGCAAATGACATTATAGATAAAGGGCTGGTATCCAAGATCTATAAAGAACTTCTTAAACTCAACACCCCAAAAAACAAATAATCCAGTCAAGAAAAGGTGACATTGAATTTCTAGGGAAAATAGGCCAGTTGTGTAGTGTAATGTTCCATGTTCTATACTTGCCTGTTTCCTTATGTTGATTAGGGGATTTTTTTTAATGCAAATTTGATCAGCAACACTCCTGCTTCAGTGGTTCCCAGTCACTCTTAAGACCAAGTCCAGGGCGCCTGGGTGGCTCAGTTGGTTAAGCGACTGCCTTCGGCTCAGGTCATGATCCTGGAGTCCCGGGATCGAGTCCCACATCGGGCTCCCTGCTCAGCAGGGAGTCTGCTTCTCCCTCTGACCCTCTTCCCTCTTGTGCTCTCTATCTCTCATTCTCTCTCTCTCAAATAAACAAATAAAATCTTTTAAAAAAAAAAAAAGACCAAGTCCACAAAACTTGGTGAAGTGTGCAGAACCCACAGTGACCTGACCAGGCTCCCCCCACCCCACTCCCTACCTCCTCTTGCTCCACTCTCTTCCTGTTTATTCTTTTCCAAGCCCTTTGGCCTCCTCTCTTTTTTGCAAATACTGTTATCTCCTTCCACTCTGAGGACACAGGGCATCATTTCTGTCTGGGAAGCTCTTTTACCCCCACTTTGCCTGCTTGGATCATATTCATACTTCAGGATACTTCTTTAGGCAAGTCCTTTTTGACCCACAAAACTGGGATATACCACCCTTTGTATATGTCCTCAGAGGTCTCAAAAGTTTCCCTCCATGGCACTTAGCATAGTTTCATTTAATTAGTTATTACTAATGATTTCACATCTACCTCCCTCACTGGACTGTAAATACTATGAGGATGGGGGACATTCCTATCTTGTTACCTTTGGATCCCCAACACTCATTACAGAGCTGAGCTCATAGTAGCTGATCAAAAATTTGAGCACTTTTCTTACTCTATGCCTAAATTACTTTGTCTATCAAATGTGAATAATAATAATGCCTTCCCTAAGGCTTTTAAGCAATAAACAAGATAAACCCAATAAAGCCCTTAACATAAAAACTGGAAAATAAGAGGCCAGGAAATAGAAATTCATGGTAATGAATTTAGTACTTCTGAAAAAATGCCATTTTCCAGAATTACAAAAGGTTGACTATGTAGAGATCATGTGCCATTTGTACATGAACAATTTGTAATTTAGTAGAATGTTAATTCTTAAACAAAGTGGTTGTTCAACTAAAATGTATATTTCAATTTCTCTTGTTTGTTGGGCTCAGCTGTCACACAATCCTTCTTTAGTCAGTATTTCAGAAGAAATACCTATAATCTATGTTAGGAGAATAAGAGAAAAGAAAGTAAGAGATGGTTTGCAATTGCATAGTTTAATTAATTTGTGTATTTATTTGACTGCCAGGAATATTATATTCATGGCTATTCATCAATGATTATATTCATTGGTTATTTTGACACACAATTGACTTTTCTCTTGGAGAAAAATAACACCTTTCAAACTTAATTTTGCACTGTGCCAAAATCTCTTTTCAATTTGAATGCACAGGGACAAATTAGTGACTTTTGAAGATAGATGTGCTCCATTGCACACAGTTGTTCCCCTCAATTTCCCTCTCCTGAGATTGGAGAATTTGTAGGTAGCCTGATGCCATTGCTTGGCACCAGAGTGCAGAATCCCAGACGTGTTCCTGATCTTAAGGGAAAGGCTCTCAGCTTTTCCCCACTGAGGATGATATTTGCTGTGGGTTTTTCATAGATGGATTTTATGAACTTGAGGAATGTTCCCTCTATCCCTATACTCTGAAGAGTTTTAATCAGGAAAGGATGTTGTATTTTGTCAAATGCTTTTTCTGCATCAATTGAGAGGACTATATGGTTCTTCTCCCTCCTCTTATTAATGTGTTCTATCACATCGATTGATTTGTGAATGTTGAACCACCCTTGCATCCTGGGGATAAATCCCACTTGGTTGTGGTGGATGATCCTTTTAATGTATTGTTGGATCCTATTAGCTAGGATTTTGTTGAGGATTTTGGAATCCATATTCATCAGGGATATTGGTCTGAAATTTTCCTTTTTGATGGGGTCTTTGCCTGGTTTGGGGATTAAGGTAATGCTGGCCTCATAGAATGAGTTTGGAAGTTTTCCTTCTGTTTCTATTTTTTGAAACAGCTTCACTAGAATAGGTATTATTTCTTCTTTGAATGTTTGGTAGAATTCCCCAGGGAATCCATCAGGCCCTGGACTCTTGTTTTTTGGGAGGTTTTTGATCACTGCTTCAATCTCATTACTGGTTATTGGCCTATTCAGGTTGTCAATTTCTTCCTGTTTCAGTCTTGGCAGCTTATAGGTTTCCAGGAAGGCCTCCATTTCATCCAGATTGCCCACTCTCACCACTGTTGTTCAACATAGTACTAGAAGTCCTAGCAACAGCAATCAGACAACAAAAAGAAATAAAAGGTATTCAAATTGGCAAAGACACATCTCTTTTTGCAGACGACATGATACTTTATGTGGAAAACCCAAAAGACTCCACCCCAAATTACTAGAACTCATACAGCAATTCAGTAATGTGGCAGGATACAAAATCAATGCGCAGAAATCAGTTGCTTTCTTATACACTAACAATGCAACTGTAGAAAGAGAAATTAGAGAGACTATTCCATTTACAATAGCACGAAAACCCATAAGATACCTCGGAATAAACCTAACCAAAGAGGTAAAGGATCTATACTCTAGGAACTACAGAACACTCATGAAAGAAATTGAAGAAGACACAAAAAGATGGAAAAATATTCCATGCTCATGGATTGGAAGAATAAACATTGTTAAAATGTCTATCTGTGCTACCCAGAGCAATCTATACCTTCAATGCCATCCCGATCAAAATTCCAATGACATTTTTCAAAGTGCTGGAACAAACAATCCTAAAATTTGTATGGAATCAGAAAAGACCCCGAATCACCAAGGAAATGTTGAAAAAGAAAAAACAAAGCTGGGGGCATCACGTTGCCCGATTTCAAGCTATATTACAAAGCTGTGATCACTAAGACAGCATGGTACTGGCACAAAAACAGACAGATAGACCAGTGGAACAGAATAGAGAACCTAGATATGGACCCTCAACTCTATGGTCAAATAATCTTTGACAAAGCAGGAAAAAACATGCAATGGAAAAAACACAGTGTCTTCAATAAATGGTGCTGGGAAAATTGGACAGCCACATGCAGAATGAAACTCGACCATTCTCTAACACCATTCACAAAGATAAACTCAAAGTGGATGAAAGACCTCAATGTGAGACAGGAATCCATCAAAATCCTAAAGGAGAACACAGGCAGTAACCTCTTTGACATCGCCCACAGCAACGTCTTTCAAGATACATCTCCAAAAGCTAGTGAAACAAAAGCAAAAATGAACTTTTGGGACTTCATCAAGATAAAAACCTTCTGCACAGCAAAGGAAACAGTCAACAAAACAAAGAGGCAACCCACAGAATGGGAGAAGATATTTGCAAATGACACTACAGATAAAGGGCTGGTATCCAAGGTCTATAAAGAACTTCCCAAACTCAACACCCAAAAAACAAATAATCAAGTCAAAAAGTGGGCAGAAGATATGAAAAGACACTTCTCTGAAGAAAACATACAAATGGCTAACAGACACATGAAAAAAATGTTCATCATCATTAGCCATCAGGGAAATTCAAATCGAAACTACATTGAGATACCACCTTGCACCAGTTAGAATGGCAAAAATGGACAGGGAAAGAAACAACAAATGTTGGAGAGGTTGTGGAGAAAGGGGAACCCTCTTACACTGTTGGTGGGAATGCAAGTTAGTATAGCCACTTTGGAAAATAGTGTGGAGGTTCCACAAAAATTTAAAAATAGAGCTACCCTATGACCCAGTAATTGCACTCCTGGGTATTTACCCCAAAGACACAGATGTAGTGAAAAGAAGGGCCGTATGCACCCCAATGTTCATGGCAGCAATGTCCACAATAGCCAAACTGTGGAAAGAGCCAAGATGCCCTTCAACAGATGAATGGATAAAGATGTGGTCCATATATACAATGGAATATTACTCAGCCATCAGAAAGGATGAATACCCAACTTTTACATCAACATGGATGGGACTGGAGGAGATGATGCTAAGTGAAATAAGTCAAGCAGAGAAAGTCAATTATCATATGGTTTCACTTATTTGTGGAACATAAGGAATAGCAGGGAGGACATTAGGGGAAGGAAGGGAAAAATGAAGGGGGGGCAATTGGAGGGAGAGACAAACCATGAGACACTATGGACTCTGAGAAACAAACAGAGTTTTAGGGGGGGGGAGGGGGGATTGGTTAGCCCGGTGATGGGTATTAAGGAGGGCACATACTGCATGGAGCACTGGGTGTTATACGATAACAATGGATTGTGGATCACCACATCCAAAACGAATGATGTAATGTATGGTGACTAACATAACATAATAAAATTAAAAAACAAAAAGAATCCCAAACACATGAAAGAGTTAAAAACCAACTCCCATTAATGATTTCATTGCCTCAACTCCATTTGTAATGTAAATCCTTCAGAGATGCTTTCTATTCTTAGAAGAAAAGTCACACACTGGGGGGAGCGTCACCTTCACAATCAGCACCCCTTTTAGCTCCTAATGTAGAACATATGGTGGTTGAAGAGGTTACAGAGTTACAGAAATGTCATTACAGAATTTCTCTATGTTCACATGTATCATCTGTCACGTAATTGTTTGTTTTACAGCCCATACCTATAATGGGCTAAGTGGGGACTATTTATATCAGTTAACAATGAGTGCCTTTAATTAGTATTTCATGCAACTGGAACATGTTAAGAAAGCTGACACAAATCTGGCTGGGTTGGGAGATTCCATGTGAATTTCATTATGGAATTGCTAAGATACTGCAGTTGCACAGGTACCAAGGTTTCTGCCGCCATAAACGCTCTGGAAGTTCACCATGTGTGAAAATGACAAACTATCACATTGGGTCTCAGCTGATGGGCATGGGGAACTTGTCCACTCTGTACCCAAACCCCAAATTCCTCATGCTAGCCCATGCAGGGCCCTGTGCAGGCATGCAGAGAACATGTTACAGAGCCCGTGCAAACCTTGGGAAAGAATGCCGGAAAAAGAAAGAATGAGCAAAGCCTCTGTGGTACAGGTGCTTAGTGCTAAGTGAGAGGTTGGCAGTTGGATAAAGTATTTTTGTTAACCATTTGCAAATGGCTTCATTTTTCCCATTCTCATTTTTAGACCCTTTTATTGAGTCAAAGACACCTCATCAACATCCTAGATGCACTAAAGCAAGACTGGTTTTGGTAGACAATGAAGACATAGTTACATGTCTAGACCTATAAGAAAGCGTCTCCAATTAAGATATTGAAGAAGATAGCCATGTCAGCAAGCCATCCTTCAATTCCTTTGAAAAGGAATCCCCACCTTACAACTACAATAGAGGCTGGCGGGCCATTCTAAACAAACTCTGAGCAACTCCACGTGCTGTGCCCTCTCTCCCTTTTAGGATTTTGTGAGGTATGCACAGTATATCCAATCTGTCATCTTGGTTTACAGAATCAGACAACATTTTCACATGTTGATCTCAACTTCAGAAAGAATGCTAATTGTTTTGTCAAACGAAAATGAATTTTTAAACAGTGAAGTTATATATATATATGTATATATGTGTGTATATATATATATATATATATATAGTGATTTATGACTCGGTGGAAAAACGATCCTGTTTTTTTGACAATGTGGTCAGTGTTACAGAAATTAGTAATAGACTTTCCAATGTTTCCTGTGAAATCTTTAAAGTACTGTTTAGTCATAACCTGATGGAAATTTTCTGGGGGGCATATCTTGCCAACTGAGGCTGCTCATGCAGGCCAGAGTGTCTTTGCTTGGTAAATATACCCAGACTACCGAACATCTCCATCAGAGAAAATCTCGGAATCTGAACCACTGGAAAATTCCAAGCAGGTTTCTGCTTCCGGTGAACCAAAATGCATAGGTTAGGACGGTGGTTGCTAGTGACGGCACATCGCCCTGCCTGACAACAAACTCCCGGGGGGGGAGCGGGAAAAGGGGGGCATATTCATCACTGTTCTCCTCAGTGTCTTTCCTGGGATGGTGAGGGGCAAACACCTAGTGCATGAGTCCTTACCACACCTTTGGCCATGACTGTGTCCTCGAAAGTGTTTTGCTATGGATTTTATTTGTTCTCAGAGAAAGCCATGGGCTTCTCTATCTGTGTCGACACCTGGATCTCTATGTGAAACTGTATCTCCTCTCACACCTACCACATCGAAATCACTATGTCCACAGGCGTGATACCTGACCCCTGACTTCAGACTATGCATTCACTTTGAGTCTCTTTAGGTCTCTGGATCTTAATTATCTCACACAAGCAACAAACGGTTGATTGCAAATTTTTAATACCATCAGCAACTTTCATTCCCCCCATAAGTCTTATCCTAATTATGTTTACTGTTGTACTTAGACGATGGTTATCAACTTTCAGTGTCTGCATTTATGTATGATGTGACTCTTGCATTTCTCTTTCTGTGTAAGTGGTATCCATAGTAATTTTTACACTTTCCATCTCACTTGAAATCAGATATGAAGATAACTTTCCTTGACTTTTGTATTATTTTCTAATATCTTTAGCATTTAACACAAATGCTTTGTTGTCTTTATGCAGTCATATGAAAAGGTTAAGTCGATGTTGGGAAGTTTTATTAAGAGAATGTATTGTATCTTGCTGCCTTTAAGTCAAGATAGAGAATATAGAACAAAACAAAATAAAAATTAAATATTTCACATACAGAATGTATCCAGGCCTATATTGAGCTTTGGGGGCTCTGAGGTCATGTTAAGTCCCCTACATCCCATAAGAGTGCCTCCAGGGTTCATATATTCTCATTGAAAACAAAGTCTGGAGTTGCAGCCTGCATAGGATGTTATCTGAGTTTTATTGGGTTTCTGGGGACATCAAGATAAATGCCACTGTGAAACTTGCCAACTGGATGTATGCAAAACAATGCAGGGAGGGAACAGAAGCAGGTAATATCATCTCTGAGCTGGGATTTCCTGGTCCAGGAGAGGAGAGTCCCTTGCTGGGCAAGTGGTTTGCATTGGAGAGGGCTGCCGAAATGGGGGTCCACCCAGGAAACAGGCCCAAGCTGCTAACCTGAATGCTTTTTGAGAGAAATGAAAAGGAGGATGAGATATACAGGGAGGGCTATGGCTCAGGACGGTGATAGAGGCAGCCCAAGAATTAGCTCTGCTGCTACAGCGATATGATCTACCAACTAACTGGGTCCCTTTGCATCCAGCAGGCATCTTTGCTATTTGCTGACCCAACTGGATGGGAAAAATTGTCAGGATGTTTTGTTGGGAAACCCTAGGCAAACTAGAGAATAATGGTGTCATGGAAAGGCTCTCGTAAATATTTGTTTCATTGAGTTTTACTCCATTACTCAGATCTCGCCAAATAAAATATTCTAGGCAAATGCTGATCAAGATAAAAATATATTCCTACAAAGAATCTAAAATAACTATGATGGCACACAGAATAGCAGAGCTGGATCATCCATATTAATAAAATTCAAAGACTTTTAATTCTGAAATCACTGAGAGCTGGATATTGGGCAAGTTTGTTTTCCATGTAAAGCAAGAAGGGATTAGGTTATGGCTCATCTCTTCTTACTTTCTTATTGAATAAAATAAATTGAACCAGGAAGAGTTTAAGTGCCATCAAGACAGAACCACACTAACTTGTTTCTTTTGCATGTGTTTGTAAATGTGCCTACACATCAACTAGATCCAACGGGAAGGAAGAGAGTATAGTAGATACCAATAAAATACTTTGCCAAAAATAGTCACTAGAGATACAGTAGCTTAAAAATTAAATATGCTTAAAGTAGCAGAAAACTATGGCAACCAATGTATTATATGAGGTTGCATGATTAAATCTAAATGTGTGGATTCAATTATAATTGCAGATGTAGGAGCGGGTACATTGGCAGACAGACTTACCAAGTTCAGCTTGCAAAATAAAGTAACAAAAGCTGGGACCACACCATGAAAAGAGTTTCTCTCTGATAGCCGGCTGCCCAGGAGAATAGTTATTGGGAGGTGGGCAGGGACTAGAACAAACCAGAATATGATGAGATATGATGATTAGATGATTCTTTGTATAGTTACAGGGGTATATAACAAATATTTGAAATACCAAGTATAACAATGTCAATAAGGAATGCCCTCCAGTTTAGTTATTCATGTGCTGACTTAAGAGAGCAGAGCTCACCACTGTCTTTGCCACTCTGTTGGAATAATTTATGACACTCCTGGGAGTGGAGACATAGAAGGATATATGTGTGTGCCTACATTGATAAATGGCTACTTTGATGGTTTGCCCTGTTTGGGCTGGGAAAGCCAGGGGCCAATTTGGGTTACGGAAAGATTAGTTTACTTTTTTAAAATCCAAGAATGCCCAAGTAAGTTAAGTAGTATATTCATGCAGCAGCACTGAAAAGTCATTTAGTTTTTTTGAATTGAAGTGCAGCAGACCCCAGCTAACAGATATTGAGTGCTTACTGTTGGCCAGACAGAGTTAAATGTTTTACATTTTCAGCTCCTTTATTTCTCACAGCAACCTTAAGGAGTAGACATTATTGTTATCTCCTCAATTTTATAGATGAAGAAAATGAGGCCTAAAAAAGTTACTTCCATAAAGTCACCCAGCTAGTTAGATGAAGCATCAGGGCTAAATCCAGGTTGATCAGACTCTGGAGTGTAGGTTCTTTCCTACACTCTGTTGCTTCCCAGGAGGCATCCATTCCAAGATATTCCATCAACCATGAAATTATAGAAAAAAATGTAAATGAGAAATGTGGTAGACATGCCCCCCAAAGACATCCACATTCTAATTCCTAGAACCTGTGAATATGTTTCCTTACCTGACAAAAGGGCCTTGCAGATGTGAGTAAATTAAGCATCTTGATCTGGGGGAATTATGCTGGATTCTCTGGGTGGGCCTAATGTAATCACAGGGTCCTTATCACAGGGAGGCAAAAGCTTCAAAGTCAGGAAATGATGTGAAGTCTGAACCAAAGGTTGGAGTGATGGCTCTGAAGAAAGAAGAAGGGGCCGTGAGCTGAGGAATAGAGCTGGCCGTGAGAATCTGAAAAAGGGAAGGAAAGCTTTCTCTCCTAGAATCTGCAGAAGGAATGCAGTGCTACTGGCACCTTGCGCTTGGCTTAACGAGCCCCATGCTGAACTTCTAACCTGTATATAGAAAAAATGTGTATGAAATAACGCAACATATTTTAAGAAGAATGAAAAAGAAGAAGATAGCAGGAGAGGAAGAATGAAGGGGAGTAAGTCAGAGGGGGAGACGAACCATGAGAGATGATGGACTCTGAAAAACAAACTGAGGGTTCTAGAGGGGAGGAGGGGTAGGGGGATGGGTTAGCCTGGTGATGGGTATTAAAGGAGGGCACATTCTGCATGGAGCACTGGGTGTTATGAACAAACAATGAATCATGGAACAGTACACCAAAACAAATGATGTAATATATGGTGATTAACATAACAATAAAAAATTAAAAAAAAAGAAAAAATGTGTATGGCTTTCAATCTCTAAACTTGTGGTGGTTAACACCAGCAATAGGAAGCTAATCCAGGAAACCTCATCGAAATTCAAATGTAAAGGAGTTCCATAGAAAAAAGTCTAGGCCAAATTTATGCAAATGGCATTCTAATGGTGATGCACTGAGAAAAATATTCTTGGACTTCCCATCCTCTGAGAAGCAGGTCAGATTGCATAGAATCAGAAAAGATCATGACTTACCTTCACCACACGTGCCTTCCTCTGGATGGTAGGGATTCACCTGATCAGAGCAAATAAACCAAAACTAAGCCAGCAAATGCCAGGCCCGTGCCCTAACTTGGAGCTCTCCCTCAGTCAACAACTCTGTCTTCATGTGGACTCGATGATGATGATTAAGCAGCCCATGACATAATGAGGGTGGAGTAGGGTAGATCTCAGCATAGTGTGTTCTGAGGTGCTTTGTTATCTATGGAAACCAATAGATTTCACATGTGCAAATAATAACCAGCTAGAAGATAAAATGAAAGAGAAAACCTGCTTATGATAGTGATAGAAAATGGGATATTTTAGGAATAAATTTAGGAAGAAGTGTTCAAATGCTATATGAAAAAAAACAATAGTCATTCTTTTTTTAAAGATTTTATTTATTTTAGAGATAGCTCATGAGCAGGGGCAGAACAGAGGGAGGGGGGAGAGAGAAACTCAAGCAGACTCCACACTGAGTGCATGGAGCCCTGTGCAGGGCTCGATCTCACCACCCTGAGATCACGACCTGAGCTGAAACCAAGAGTCAGACGCTCAACGGGCCGTGCCACCCCAGGGGCCCCGGAACTATGATCATTCTTGAAAGATCCAAAAGTAGGCTTGAATAAATGGAAAGATACTGCTCATTTTTGCTCAGGACATCTCGATACCATCAAGATGTGAGTTCTTTATAAATGAATATATAAAATTGATTAATTCCCAATAAGCCTTGATTAAAGCCTGGTAAGAACTGGACGAGGTGATACCAAAGTTTGTATGGAAAAACAAAACCTGCAGGAATAACTCGGAAAGCCCTGAAAAGGAATAGTCATGAGAAGGGAAGTGGCCTTCCAGATACCTAAACATATCCCAATACCTTGATACCCAAAATGGCAGTAATGGTGTGCAGATAGACAGAAAAAACAATTGCAAGAATAGAAAGTCCAGAAACGGGTGAAACTATGTACGATAATGGTGGTTCCGGGGATCACTGGGGCATAGATAACCCTTTTATATCATTATGTTGGGGAAAACTGGAGAGTCATTTGTAAAAAGGTAAAACTAGATCCATTTCTCACAATACACAATGAATCAAAAATGTAAATGTAAAGGAAAAAGATGAAACTCTACGAGTAGAGCCAAAAACATAGCAGAATTCCTCTATAACTTGGGTGTGGGGTTTCTACGAGGTGCTTTCGTTTATCCTATTACTTTTGATATTCCTGTTACCTGTTTTAGAAGCTGCTCTTGTATGCAATATGTTTGGATTTAGTTTTTGTGACACAATCTATGAAACTTTTACTAGATTGTTTTGTTCAATTTACATGCATTAGTATAATTAATATTATATACATATTTTGTCTTAATTCTGTCATCCTATGTTTTTAGTTTTTAATGCTTCTTGGAATCTGTTAGCTAAACTGGCTACAGCATAGATTCAATTTTTCTGTGTCTGCTTTTCTTTGCAAATAGTGTGACTTTCAGTCAGGAGGCTCAATAGTTCCTTTATCCCTTGAATGTTTTCTTTATTAGGACTTCAGTATATACTTTTTTTTTATGTACAGGGTTCTCCACTTGAGAGACTCCAGTCATCTTCAGGTTAGATGGTATCACCCCCTTTCCCACTACTTTTAAATTGTAACCTTTTTTCCCTTCACATTCAGTAGGATTATTTTAGACTTTTCCTTCATGCCAGTAATTCACTTTGAAGTAGTCAGCTCTGTTAAACCTGTTTTTATATCACAGATATATAAACAAGATAAAAATATAGAGATACATATCTGTGATATGTATTTCCTATGATACACAGTATGATTTGTTGATTTCTGTGATATAGAAAATAAAATTAATTAGTCTTAAGTGTTGTCTTGGTCCATGGTTTCTTTCCTTGACTCTGCAAACTCCTTTTTCTTCTTATTCTGTTGTTTGAACATCTCATCTCTGAGGTCATCTTGACGAGATGCTGTCTTTCTTTTGTGTGTGGTGCCCCTTTCTCTCTCATATTATCATCAACCTCATCACCTTCTCTTTCTACACTGTATTTGCAAGCTCTTCTTGGCCTTTTGCATGCTGAAGGGGAGCAGCTCTGTCTAGCCTTCTCTTTGTATTGATACAACGTGATTAAATTCTCTTCAAGTCCCTTCTGATCTTGGCTGTGAACTGTCTTTCCCTTGAAAGGTGCATTTCACATGGGGTTTTCTGCTACCTAAAAACCAGAGGAGGGAGAAGAGGGGTTAGCAATTTGAGGAAAACCCTCACCGGGACCATGAGCAGCCTTGGTTTGCAGTTGGATTCTATTCTCCAGGGTTTCGTGAAACTATCTTTCCCACCGAATCCCACAGATAATTTTGTACAGAAACAGCTTCATGTTGTTGTTGTTTTTTTCCCCCAAAGATTTATTTATTTATTCATAAGAGACAGAGAGAGAGAGGCAGAGGGAGAAGCAGGCTCCCCGCTGAGCAGGGATCCCGACGTGGGACTCGATCCCAGGAACCTGGGATCATGACCTGAGCCGAAGGCAGACGCTTAACCATCTGAGCCACCCAGGTGCCTAGCCTCGTGTTGTTTTATCCATTAAGCTTTTCAGCGTTCCCTGTAAAGGGTGGAAACAGGAAATTATTATTTGTATCCAAAGGACAAATAGAAAACTGGAAGATCAGAAGCAAGGGTTTGTTAACGATGTCATTAAAATGTCACATTATGCTAAATGTTTTCATTTTTAAATTTGATATTAGTAAAATAAAAATTCATTATACCTGAACTGCATGCTCGACTTTCTTATTCTGTAAGATTTCCCGAGCTTGCATGGTCATTATGATTTAGTCATTACATTTTTTTTTTTTTTGATTTAGTCATTACAATTTTTAAGTGGAAGAAAGTACTTGAAACAAAAATAGGTTTTTTTAAAATTTTTTTATTGTTATGCTAATCACCATACATTACATCATTAGTTTTGGATGTAGTGTTCCATGATTCATTGCTTGTGCATAACACCCAGTGCTCCACGCGGAACGTGCCCTCCCCAATACCCATCACCAGGCTAACCCATCCGCCCACCCCCCTCCCCTCTAGAACCCTCAGTTTGTTTCTCAGAGTCCATTGTCTTTCATGGTTTGTCTCCCCCTCCGACTTACTCCCCTTCATTCTACCCCTCCTGCTGTCTTCTTCTTTTTCTTTTTTCTTAACATATGTTACATTATTTGAAACAAAAATAGTTTTAAATGTAAAAGGAATTTCCCAGAAGAATGTATGGGCAACATTTCTGTTTAATGGGGGTTGCAGGTGAATTTTAATACATTTGTTATCCTGGAGTGGAGATTCCAAAAACAAGACTGCCTAGAGCTGCGGGCAGCCTAAGTGTCCCACCCAGTGTTCTTGGGCTGCTGGTGCTTTCTCTGCTCAAAGGGCCCTGTATCCTCTGCTTCAGCCAGGAAGTTGCCTGGCGGCGTTCCCTCACCCAGTTTCGCCTTTCTGATGCAGGCAGCCATTTCTACATCATCCCAAGCGAGCCGGGAAAAAGCAACGGTAAAAGTGTTGCACTTGGGGCGGCCCAGAATCTTTTGAACGCCTGTCCTGTGGTTTTCCCACATGATGGGTCCTGTCTCCCTGAGGTAGGAACTAGAAATCAATTGTTGAATCTTTATGTGGCCAAGGCACAGGACTAGGACTCCAGTTACTGTCAATTATGCTCGCCACCCTGGGCAACAAGAATTGAAGTTGGACCTCCTAGTGAAATCTGTGTCTTTGCCACACTTTTCACATGCTGCGGAAGACGAAAGTCAACGTGGACTCTCTTCCTGTTCTGGGAGAATCAGGGAGCATGGTGGACACAGACTTTCAGATGCAGAGGTGGCAGGGGTCCTGGCGACAGTGCCTGTGGTGCAGCCCCCCCGCCCCGCCGCGGGGGTGCCCCGCAGCACCTGGACGTGGAGACGATGAGATCCCCTCCGCAAGCAGTTCGCCAATGTGCATGGCTATCGCTCCAGGATGCATGGCAGCCAGCCCGAGTCTCTGGCTCTCCTGCAGTGGCTGTGGGTTTCCTTTTGGAGACAAAATGTCCCCCTTAAACTAGCCAGAGTGACTGGCTGCACATGGATTTTGGTGCCAGTGTGAAGAATCCGTAATGTGGGGATGGGCAGCCCCGCCAGGTTCTCAGCATGCCACTTTCCCTACCTGCTCTAGCATATTTATTTTCCCGTTACATTTTCTCCGGCTGCCATGACTCCTCATTGCTCTACACAAATAGCTTGGGCTAGGGCTGTCAGATTTCAAAACTAAAGATACACGCTTGCACCGCGGATTGTGTGATTCAGTTATGTGAAATGTCCAGGGAGGTGAGTGTATGGGCACAAAACAGATTAATGGTACAGAGTGTAGATTAGCGTTTGCTTAGGGCTGGGGGCCAGCTGTGAAGACACCGCTAACGGGTACTAGCTTCTTTTTAGAGTGATGAAAATGTTCTAAACAAATCATGGTGATGGTTGTACAACTCTGTGAATATATTAGAAACCATTTAATTGTAGACTTTAATTGGTTAAATTTATGGTATATGAATTATTACTCAATGAAGATGTCAAAAATTAAGACACCCAGTTAAATTTGAATTCCAGATAAATTCAAATTTAACTGGGTGTCCCGGATTTTCCCTGGCAAATCCACTCTAGATATTTATGGTGTCCTTGCTTTCCTATCCCACTTCACTTCAAATAAGGATCACCAGAATGCAAACCCCAGAAAATGTTCTATATTTTTTATTTTTTTCAAGATTTTATTTATTTATTTGAGAGAGAGCACGAGCCAGGGGGAGGGGCAGAGGGAAAAGCAGACTCCCCGCTGAGCAGGGAGCCCAACTGTTCCATCCCAGGACCCTGAGATCATGACCTGAGCTGAAGGCAGATGCTTAGCCTACTGAGCCACCCAGGCACCCCTTGGTATTTTTCATTTTTATTTTTAAAATTCAGGCTCTTAGCTGTACCAAACAAAATCTTGTGGGCTCTTGGAAACTTGTGTCTTATTATTTCAGTGGCCACCAATCTCTCCTTTCTACGATTGTTGTTTTCATTCCCTGAAAGGATCTGGTTTAACCATACTCAAGTTTCTTTGCATGGGTTCTCTCCACCTTCCGCAGGGTATGGAGGACTGAAAAAATTCCCAAGTTCTTTACCTAACATATCTCATATATATTATTAAAATAGCTGATTGAAGGAATGTGGTTTATTTCAGTGGTCTGATTGGTCTCCCTAGCACTTCCTCTAAAGACAATCTTGTGTAGTTTGCTGGCATAGTTCACAATCATGGGCCTTCTTTGCAAAGGGCCACCCTCTGCCACATGGTGGAAGATCAGCTGATTACTTGCATCCTGCAGAAACTGACACCCAAAATAGAGAGATAATAACAAGATTATTTCTTCCAAACTCATTAATCAGATAATTCACCTCACATCTGTGGGAAGGGATGAGTAAGGAATGTGCATCAGCCCCAAATATTACTGTAGTGAAAGCTCTTTCTTGTGAAAACATAAAACTAGAGAAATAGAGATTTTTTTTTTGGAACTATGAGGAGTGGGGATAAAATAAATCTGGAGAAAGGTGTACACTAGGAGTCTGTTTTTGTACATATGCATAAACACAAATCTTGGAAACAAGAGGAATTCTGCTAGATTGCCTTTAGGGAAGAATGGAGAGGGAATGGGGTTGCAGAATATCAGTTTTGAATTTAAAAAAAAGATAGGAATAGAAGAAACTTGTCATGATTGTTAATTTGAGGGGGTGTAAATATGGGGTTTTTTAAAAAATATGTTATGCAATAGATTCGTGTACAATGAAGCAGCCTTTCCCAGCAGTGCCAAACATCCATTTTCCTGCTTCTCTTCTTGTTTCAGTTTTTGGTCTCAGAGGTACTCACAGGTTAGTGTAGTTTTTACCATGGGCCTCAGTCAGTCCATCTCTTAGGAGTACTGGGTGAGAAAATGATGGGGCTATCAGGAGGTTTAGAAATTAATAGGCAACTTTCATGCTGTCCATGTAGGCTGCATCCTCTTTGGTGACTACTGATAGATTGAAGCTTTTTTATAAGTTCTCAGTTCATGGATCCCACCTCACCCAGCTCTGGGGCAGCCTCATTCCAAGTAACCACTCTTGTACGCTTCATCTGGGTTTCAGAAACCAAAAGGACCTCAAAGGAGAGTTTCTTCCTTATGATGGTAGATGGGTTAACTTAGCTTCAACAAATGCCTTCTCCATAGTTAAAATGAAGCACCATCTGTCCGATTTCATGAGATGGGTCTTCTAGGGAAAGATCTACCAAGCAGATTGGTCTGGGAAGCCCGGAAAGACTCCCTATGAGTACTGTTAAGGCAATGTCCAAATGAAAGACTTTTGCCTCCACCCTTTCTTTTTCTGCCCTAATTCAGAACAGTTGCAATTTATGTTCATTTGGGAAAAGAGAAGAGAATTCACTAAACCAGAGAACATGGGGGAGGGCATACCCATGTTCTTCTGCTATGAGTATACAGCAGACCTCTGAGATGGAGGACAAATCATAGCTCAGGGTCTCCATGTCCTCACCTATAAAACAAGGGGTTTGGTGAAATGGACTTAAAGAGTCCTTCCAACTATAACCTCTGCAAATTCTATGAAGCTGCATCTCTAGAGGCTTGGCCTCTGATGCCTTAGCACTTGGCAGCTGCTTGGAGGGGCCTCGGTGTACTCTTGAGACAATGTTGGGTGACATGCTGTCCCTATCTAGACCCCATCATTGCTCTGACCAGCTTTGATGGTGTGCCCCAACTTAGAAGCTGTCCCACTCCTGAGCTCTGCTCAGCATTTCTTTTTATGAAGACTATTTGAGTGTTTCTGTTATACATCCTGGTTGCCATGCAAACTTGGCTCGCAGAAGCCTGAAACAAACCCCAAACACCTCCTTACATACTTGCTTTATGACATTTTATTTGAATGCCAATATAACAAGTTTATAGTAAATGGAGGATATGGCAGGAGACTAAAATAACACCATGGTCTTTGAACACTTTAATCTGAGCTTAATAATTTTAAGATTTTTAGACATTTGTAACTCAACCTATGGGCATAATCTAGTAGTAATGGTACTTGGGTAAAGATGTTATGCATGGAGCTCAAAATGATTGTACTGGATCAAATAACACAGTGGTTCCAAAGGAAACTAAATCTTTTTAAAACCCTCAAACATCAGTTTAAACTGTTAACTTTAATTTTATTTTAAATTCATGTTAAAGTAATTGCATCAAGCTGGGATTAGGTACCCTCTCTGACTCTCCTCTACAGAGTTAACCATTTCACGTATTCAAAATATAAATATGGTTATTTAAAAGGGGAGGAGGTTAAAAATAGGCTGGAGGTTTCTGCCTACTGTGGTTTTGCAGAAGCAATCCCCCTAGGTGCTTCTCCAGCCTGAACGTCAGTCACCCATTTCTCCATTTGTTGGAAGACAGAGCATCCATCTAAGCAAATCGCTGAGTGTGGAGACCACAAAACAGTTCTCACGTCCATGGACAAAGTGACATTTTAGCCAGCACCTTGCTCGTTAAGAATGGGAGTGTTCAAAGTTGGTTTGATGATGTTCTCAAGGCAATAATTCTTCGAGGGTGTGGCCTTAAAGTGTAGAGAGAGCACTGGGCAGGGAGTCACCCTGACCAGGCTTCCGGGGCCAGCCAGCCAGTCTCTAACATCCTAACTTTAGAAAGTTTATCTCCCTTAGTTTTAATATTCCAAACCATAAAATTAGGGGGTGAATAAAATCTCAAGGGTCCTGTCAAAGCCTGACGTTCTGGGCTCTTTCATTTAGCAAAACTCTCTGGAGGTGAGCCGCAAGAAAGCAGCCATCCACATGGAGCACTGTGGAGTGGCTATTTCCCCTACTCCTTTTTATTTTCCTGTGACCCCAGACTTGGCCACATCAGGAAGTGGCCGGGAAGTGCCTGAGTGCTCTGATGTGGGCAATCTCTGGCTGCTTTGGGGCCAGGATCTATGTCATTAGGTGGGAAAAACAGGGAAACGGAATAATACCGTCCTCCAGCACCATCGGGAAGGCCTGGGAGCCCCAGCAGAGGAGCTGCTGCTGAGTGTATTAGAGCCCGGGAGAGCAGACCAGCAAGAGGAGTGTATGCAGGAGGCTGCAGGACGGACTCACGGGGTCAACTGTGAGTGGACACAGTGCGGCCATCTGAGAGCGAGGCCAGGAATGCAGGAGAGCAGTCCCCGCTGATTGTGAGAAACAGCCCAAGTCAGAATAGAGGGGCACTTCCTGACCTTGGCCATCTGGGACCAGAATCCCGTTCTTTCCCATGCCTCCACTTCTGTTGGCCCCATGGCACAGTGTAAACGTGAGCGAGCTCCCAGAAGGGGGTCAGAATATGTTTACACCTCAGTATTCCAAGTTCTGAGTAAGTGTATACCTGTGCTGGATAAAGATCATTCCTTGGTAACCAAGTGCCTATTATTCCATTCAGAAGAATTTCCACATAACTTTCTTTAGTGCTTTTAAAATGTAAGTGCCCACGTGTGATCTTGGAGGCACTTAGCGACCCTGAGACTCATGCTTCACATAGAATCCAAAATATTTTATTTTCTTTTTTGAACACGAACATAAAGATTTGAATTGGTAACTTTTTTTTCATTCTGTGGCCCTCAACTTAATTTTCCCAAATAACTTTTTGTTCTGCTAAATATAGAGGAGAGTCACCTACAGTGTGGCTTCAATATTTTATTTTTTTGATTTTTTTGAATTTATAAAATCTAGAAGAAATGAAATAGAAGTCTTATCTCAATTTCCTTGTTATAAATGGGGATTTAAAAATATAACTGCATCAAAAATAAGATAAAAAAATTTTAAAATATATGCTATTTTACCAAATAGCATATATTTCATGTATCTATATAACTAAAGCTTTTTTTTGGCAGGAAAAACATAAAATTATTAACATAGGGTTTGTTTGGATTTTTATAATCATGTGTAATTGTTATTTAAGTTAAGGTTTTATTCCTTTTTTAAAATAGTTAATACTTACCCCACAAATTAGGTACTTGAATTTCTTATGAGCTTGTTTGAATTTCTGCTCATAGTGTAGGGGTCCAGACTTAGACAACACTATTCTGTATTCCCTATGATGAGACATGAGACAGCACTTCAATAAAGAAAGATTACTTTTGCAATGGACTTGTGGATTTGTTTAATTTAATTCCTTATTGTAGAAATTAGCTGTTTTAGGATCTTTACAGATTTTATACATTGTCTATAGAATAGAGTTCTAGATGATTCTAGAAGAAGGAGACCATTCCTCCTTAAAGAGCACAATAAGTGTTTCAAGTAACAATGCTGGCTGACACCTTGGCACTTTGTGAATTATTCGGCCATTAGTAAGCTCAGCTTTGGGTGACTGGTGTGTGTTTGGGGGAAAGGGGAAGTTCTCTGCCCTCAGAGAATTTTAAATCCAATTAGGAACATAAGCAATTAAGAAACAGTTAAAATTATGTTTGGGATACATGAAGTATATCCTGCTCTTGTAAAAGGATGAGGTAGGATAACCTCTATTTCTCCAGGCTCTAAAAGGCCAGTTTTGCATTGTCCCTCATTTTCTTCCAACTACTAACATTTTCCAGGAGACAAGACAAAGGAGGTAGGGGGCTGTGATGGTTAATTTCATATGTCAACTTGACTGGCCACAGGGTACCCAGTTATTTGGTCAAACATTATTGTGGGTGTAACTGTGTGTTTCTGGATTAGATTAACACATGAATCCTTAGGCTAGGTAAAGTAGCTTGCCCTGCCCAAAGTGGGGGGCCTCATCCAGTCAGTTGAAGACCTGAACAGAAGAGAAAGGTTGAGTAAAAGGGACGGCCTCCTGCCTGACTGTATGAGCTGGGACAGTGGGCTTTTCCTGCCTTTGGACTTGAGGTGAAACATTGGCTCTTTTTGGGTCTGCTGTTGGTCAGCTTTCAGATCAGAATGCATGTCATCTGTGTGTAGCTCTGTTTCTCAGGCCTTTGGACTCAGACTGAAACTAAACATCAGCCCCTGGGTCTCCAGCTTGCCAGCTGCAGATCTGAGGACTTCTCAGCCTTCGTAATCACATGAGTCAATTCCTTATCATGAGACTACATATGCATAAACCTACCTATGCATAATGCATTCATATATGCATGTGTATGGGTGTCTATCTTCTATTGGTTCTTTTCCTCTGCAGAACGCTGACTAACACAGTGGTCTTGCCCTTTAGTTTATCAAAGTCCAAAGTACAATTTTAGGCATTTTCCAAAAGGGAAAATATTAGAGGGAGAGAAAAGTATCTCTCTTTGCAATTAGCCAACCAATTCCAGGGCAAACTGAGCCTTTCCAGCTTTTCCAGCCTTCCCAGCTCTGCCCACTGGCTCCCTCATTCTTCCCTGAGCTGTTGCTGCCCGGGGTATCCAGCTGTCATTGCCTAAAGACTGTGACCATTCCTCCCAGTACAAGCCCACAGGCTGGAGTCAGCTGCTGTCTGCAGCCTCACCAAGTGCTATTTGGACCTCATTGAAGGCAGCATCCTGGGAGTGCATGTACCACACTGTTCTCCTGACCACCCAAGCTGCACCCTACCCAGGATCTTGGTGTCTTCACCCAAAAACCCTCCACTTGACAGCATCCTTCCTGGGGACCTTAGATTCCCCAGGCTCTTAAGGGCTCAGCTCCGGGGTAAGGAAGCCAGTGGCTCTCAGACAATGGGACACAGCACCCAGAAGAGACTCATTACATGCCTCAGGCACTGGTTTTGCACAGCAAGCAAGAAGTATGAGGATTTATGGAGAAACTGTCCATTAGAGAAAAGATGAGTCCCACCAGTTCAAAGAACTCACTTGGTTAACCAGGGTAAGTTGAGGCTTGGAAAAGCCTAAAGCTTGCCCGATTTGGGAGGCCCTCTTTAAGAAAAAGAATTCAAAATTGCAAAAACAAAATTTGATATGAATGTGATACTTATTTGGAATAAGAAAAGAAAGCACAAAATTTACATATTTTAAAGAACTGACAAATATAACCTGTGTCACAAAATCCAGAAAAATAACTATTTTTAATAATTGCCTGATATACCTCCATAGTGAATTATCCCAACATTTTTGGCTATATACTCTTTGATGACCTTTTCATAGAAGAAAAATTTTGATATATAGAGAATAAAAAGATACTTTAGTCTTTCCTCTAGCATGATGGACCAAAATTTACTTTTTTTACCATTTATAGTTTAGGCAACTTTATTTTAGCTTTACAGCTTGCTATTGGTAATACTGTAAATGTTTAAAGTTTAAGAAAACCTTCATCAAGTGTCCCTCATATGAGTTAAAAGTTGAAAAACTTTCCCACAGACTAGCTTCTAGCTCCAGTTATGTGGTTTTGTTTGTTTGTTTGCTCTACCCACATACTTCTGGTGGGGGCACCTCAGAACTCATGCATAGCCCAATGGCACCTCTGGTCTTCACCTTCATGTTACAGTGCATGGTTGTTCTGCAAAGTGGGTGTAGGAGACCATCCATACATAATAGGAAATGTCTGATAGTCAAAATGAAAGAAACGGCAATCTTAACTAATCTCAGTTAAATATCTTACTTTTTACAATTTTACAAGAACATACGATAAGATTATAGATTGCTTGACTGCTGCCAGGATCTTGGAAAGGCCCGGGACAAGTGAGAGGAAGCTTGGCCAGTTTCATGCTAAATCTTTCCCTGAACAGTCCAATGAATTTGGGGGGGGGGCGGGTCAGACACCTGCTCTCAGGCTTTTTAGTTGTTATTCCTTATTTGCAATCTGCTTCCCTGAGTCTGATGTCACCTTGTCCAGGAAGACCCTCCTTGAATTCCCAAGACCAAGCTAGGTGCCCACCCTGTGTCCTTCAGTAGTACCCTGTGCTCCCGTCTTTTGTAATACCCACCATGCTTTGTCATGCCTATCTCCCCCAGGCAATTAGAAGCTTTACTAAGATCAAGAACTGTGACTTCTTCACCACCATGTTTCTGGTGACTTCCAGTGTCTAGTACTCAGTGAAACTTGTGAGCTGTACATTGAATGAATGAAAGAATCAGCGGTTGCTCTGGTTTTTCCTAAAATTTGGCCACCATACCAGTGATCCATCCTTTGGTTTAAGGCCTCCTTGGGGAATACTTTGGCAGTGACTGCTCATTCAATTCAAACTTGAACTCCATCTCTGGAATTCATTCTTCCCAAATTTGTTTGACTCTTTGCAACCAGCCCCCGCCTCCTGCTGCCACCCCCCTCCTGAAGGCAGCTGGGGTCCATGAAATAAAAACATCTACAAGCCTTCCCTTCTGACACCATCTTTTGCTCTTGTGCACTCTGTATCCTGCACACTATTTTCACAAATGTGTCATGAAGATCCTTCCCCTGAATTTGGCAATGCAGTATGAAAGAGATATTTTGTTCTGTGTCATAGAAGAAAAGAAGCAAGAGGAGGAGGAAGAGGAGGGAGGAGAGAAGGATGAGGAAAAGAGAGCAAGGGGGGACAAAGAAGAAGGGGGCAGGAGGAAGAAGGGGGCAGGAGGAAGAAGGGGGCAGGAGGAGAGGAGGAGAGAAGGGAGGTGTGAAGGGATCTAGACATCACGAAAGGACCTGGAACAAGTAGGTAAGCTTTATAAATCCCAATCCAGGGCTCTTTGCACTATACTGTCTTTTTAAGATAATGCAATGGAGTGCCACACTGGGAACTATTCATCTTCAGAACTTTAAGGGAGAGTGCTAGAAACCAAAATGGTTGATGAAGCTTTTTAGAGGAGATGGGATTTAAATGGAGCCTTAAAGTTTGGATTCCTGGGGCAACAGGGATGTGCAAACACTTGGAGACCATTAGAACCCCTGCTAGGTAGGCGTTCTTGCCATCCGCACCCAATACCTTTCCTTTCCAAGAATAGGAACTCACAATTGCATCAGCATAGCAAACTAGCCAGTGTGCAAAATGTGCTTTCAGTGACCAGATGTCTACACTATGTGCAACTTGTCTTTACCCAGAAGCAGTGAGCCCATAGTGTGGGGCATTCTAGTTCATTAAGTGTGGCTATGGCAAGTATGGAATGTGCAGGTTGCTCGTTGCCCTTGGCCCTTCCTTTCTTCTACACATCAGTCTACAGCAGTAGCCTGCCTGCATCTCTCGAAGGAAGATGGAGGAACACAGTCTGCAAGGACAGTTGAGGCCCCCACAGGAACATAGAATTGCCTCGAAATACAAGGGCTCATGAACAGTTTACATCCCCTTTGGAAATCCCCCTAAACTCTCTGCCTCACTAGTTTCCTGGTACAAGATCTAATAAATCTGTACACTCAGCTTAAACTTAGTGCCAGCCCTCATAATGGAATGATTACATGTGTTTTGTGTGTCAGAGACCTGACAGAAAGATTATACAGCATAGTGAAGCCATCATTGGGGTTTTGGCAGGGGAAGAAGGAGATAAATATGTGTCCAGGGGAGAAAAATGGCAGCTCATGGATTTGCTGCCTCGATGTCATTCAATCACTCAGCAAAAATGTATTAAGTTTAGGTCAACATGCATTTATCAAGTGCTTCCTATGTGACAGGCATTGTGTTACGTCCTGTGAGCACAGAGGTGCACAAGACACATCATTTATCCTCGGAGCTTATGGAGAAGCCCATCAGAAGAGACAGGAATGTAGGAGGTGATTTCAGGATAATGTGCTAAGCGCAATGACAGAGGCTGTAACAGGAATGATGGCAGGATAGAGGAGGTTACTCAGCTCAGCCTGGGGGATCGGAGGAGGCTTCAGCAGGAGTCTGGAGGGGTGCGTCGGGTGAAGGGGAAGGAGAGCTACAAGCGCAGGAAACAACTTGAATAAAAAAGTGCAGAAGTGCAAAATATCCTAGTACACATGTGAATTAGGAAGGGGGGAAGTGAGAGGGATGGGCCGAGAAGGACTAAGGAGAAGAAGCCAGATGTTACTAGACTGGAAAAGATTTGATGGGTGCTGTGAGGGATTCAAAGATGAAGTATAGACAGTTCTATTAGGGAACTTACCAACTGGCCAAATTGACAATTAAAGATGCATTTAAAGTTACAGCAATATAAGACCACATTATAAAAGATACCAAGCCCAGGGCACCTGGGTGGCTCATTCGGTTGAGCGTCCGACTCTTGATTTCAGCTTAGGTCATGATCTCAGGGTCGTGGGATTGAGCCCCATGTTGGGCTCTGTGCACAGAGGGGATTCTGCCTGAGATTCTCTCTGGCCCCCTCCTTCTGCTCCTCCCCCACCCCCTCTTTCTAATAAATAAATAAATATTTTTTTAAAAAATAAAAGATACCAAGCCCAATAAAAAGTGGTAAAGTGCCAAAAGTGAGGTAGAGAATTTCATGAAATCAGTTTGTAAGAGGATAAAGGCACTTGCCAGAAGGAAGGGCTCAAGGAGGTTGACACTTGAGCAGAAGAGGATCATCTGTGAGTAGGTTGGAAAGAAGGGGAGTGGCATTTCAGGCAAAGAGAATACTTTGATCAAAGTCTTGGGGATAGCAGTGACTCCAGTCATTTTAGGATTGCACAGGAAGGGTGACCATGGTGTGGAAACATTTTCAAAAAAAAAAAATTAAGTCTTTGTATATAAAGCATTCCAAGCAGGAACAGTTGCTTCCCTAGTAGATCAGGCTGGGGTGGGATGGATGGATGAAAATACCCACCAGGGGCTAATTTGTAGAATTACAAGAAAGAGCAATGGTTTTGTTGCTCCAATTCTAAGCTGTATTCAAAAAGCTCTCTCTTCTTAAACAATCGATGCAAATGCCTGTTTCAAAGTAAGTGAATATGAATAGGACTCTGGATCAAAGAAAGAGAAATGATAGAAATCTATAGAGAGAAGCCTAATACATGTAAGTGCTTACAGTCCTTCCCTTATGGCCTATTAAAGGGGACAACTACATCTAAGTTGACTTTGTTTTGCATTGGAAACCAAGACAATTTTATATGGGACAAATGCTAAATAAGACAAGATGCCAGGAAAACTAGTGGAAACCAGGGTAGTCTAGGCAAACTGGGATATATGATCCCTGTAGTGGTCAGAGTCCAGCTGGGAAACCAGTAACCATGCTAGGCATTTCAACAGAGAGAATTCAATAGAGAAAATGGGTCAAATGGATGGAGGAGTATAAAGAAGTGCAGTGGGAGCACCACAGTGACCCAAAGATAGTAGGGGTGGGGAAACTGAGGCAGAGGTTGGGCTTATCAGAACCTAGAAGCTCAGAGGAGGGACCTTGCAGAACTGGAGCTCAGCCCTCTGGGGAGGTAGCCCATCCCTACTGCTTCTAGAAGTCTCAGGAGCTCAGAAGAGGAAATCCATGGGTCAGGGGCTCAGTCCTCCCAGTCCATGGGGGGACAGTGGCAGCTGTTGATGGCACCTGTCTGGGGCATGATGAGGCTGTGGCTTCGGAGCTAGGAAAGAAACTGGAAACTGGAGCCACCCGGGGAGACTGAGTGAAGGGCAGTGCTAGGGTAATGCTGACAGAAACGGTGAGCAGACTGCCTCCAGGATTCCCCCACCTGACACACAAACCTAACAGCTGGGAGAGGAGAAATAGGGTTTGTAGGGTCCCAGCTCCAGCGCCACAGAGTGGGGTGTAGGAAGGTGGATTTGAAGCTGAGTGATATCGGTATAATAACTAGCACTGTCGCAGCAGGCTGAAAACGGTCCTGATTTTGAGGAGGGAATTCACCTTAAAGACCACTCCATTCACGAAGTTACAAAACCACAATCTGGTCCCTCCAGAAGAAGGAAATAACCTTGATCAGGGTTTCCCTCTGTGCCAGGAGCTTTACAGATGTTGGTTCATTAATCACAATCATCTCAAAGAACAAGCGTTCATCTCGTTTCACAGATAAAGTTTCAGGCGGTTAAGTAGCTTGCCCAAGACCAAGTAGCTAGTGAGATGCAAGGTCAGGACCCAACGCCCAGCCTTTCTGCCACTTCTTGGTCTTTCTGTGGTGGAAGCTGCTTCTTCCCAGGGCTGAGACCCAGGATCCTGGATGGAGGGACAGTGGCTGGACCACTCCTGGAGACTGCTCTGCCACTACCAGCCTCTTGAAAGTTCAGGCCTAGGAGGTCTTCTGCCCTTTGAGTTCATATCTAGCCAGCATCCAGCCTCACCAAATTGGTTTACTCCTGCCCAGTGCTGGCCTCACTCCTGTCTGAAGGAGCCAGAACTTTGAATGAGCTCGCCACCTCTTGGAGGGAGCATCATGCTGCAGCCAGCTATAGATACATTGTGTGATGTCCGGAGAGTGTTTGTGTCTTTCCTTGGATTTGCACGTCTTATAAATTCAGCCTTACTTACCAGGATGACATTCTCGCATAATGGGCTCTTCTAGCCCGAGAGCCAAAAGTTGGAAAGGCAAGAGTTATTTTTTTGGCCGAATCGCGTCTCCAGTGTTCACTGAAGATGGAAGCAAATTGTGCCTGCATTTTCTGGAAACACTGGCGCTGAGATGGGACCTTATTGAGGAATTCACCAAAGCCCAAGGGAGCAGAGAAGATAAATGCTACCAGGCGGTTACAACTGGAGCAAAATTCAAAAACAATAGAACGTCAACTTGAGATCATAGCAGGCTACGGCGAGGGTGACAGAGAGCCAAGGAAATGACTCGGTGCCCAGATAAATGAGGACGTGGATAATGGGGGATGGCACTATAAACACTGCTTTGAAGGGAAGCCCGAGGGGCAGGAGCTCAGGCAGCTCTCCTTATCCAGGGACTCCAGCTCAGCCCCGGGGAAGAGGGAAATGCAGTCGTGGTTTGGCAACCTGCCCACCCCGATGTCCCGTCCCAGCCTTCCCCGGGGTTTCCCCGGGCGGCCTGCGAGGGCCAGGTATGGGTTTATCCTGTCATGCCAGGGGTTTTGCAGAGAGGGCCTTGAGGTCTTTGGAAAGTGACTTAGCCGGAGCCACATGCCTGCCAACTTGGCAGCTGTTACCAGTTACACCAGGAACATCTGGCCTGAAGATTGCAGGAAAAGGGACACTTGTCTACAGAGAAAAAATGTTGAAGTATACATTTTGGACATGAAGAAATAAGTAATGACATTTAATGTTTTCATAAAGCTGCTGCACTGAGCAGCAATCATCCAAAGCCCAGGCGCAGGCATCCATCGTGCATCCGGAGACCGCCACGTGCCTGCCCGGGTCACGCAGGGCCTCTTCCCCGGGACATCACTGCCTGCTCCAGGCTTTGTGCCCTGAAGGTGGAGAACAAAGGGCGGCCCTGGGGAGACCCCTCACTCCCAGACCTCACTCATAAAGATGGGGAGCAGGGAGCAACATGGAAAGAGTACCCACTGGATCGTGTTGCCATCATGGTACTGGGTAAATAATATTTGGAGGTTCAAGTTTCTCATCTGTGAAATGGAGGTGTCAAAGATGTTTAAGTTTCCTCCTGGAGTTGATAACTCTGTGCTTTTTGGAAGAGAGGCGAGTCCATCATTTCTATGCCAGTCCTGTAGGTTAAACATGATTCTTTCCAGACCCTGCTCTTAAAAGGCACATCTTCCTTGATGTGATGATTCTCGCAACCCCTCCAACCTCAGAATAAGGGAAGGAGTCATATGGGGTCAGCCGGAGAGCCGTGAGCTCCTGGAGAAGAAGACACCTGGAGAGGGAGAGAGGGGTGCCAGCAACCTGCCCCCATGTCCCTGTGCGGCCCCTGCTGGTGGCTGTCCCCGTGGCACCCCCGGCCACCGCACCTCGCACCTCGACTTAGGCATCTCCTGCATGTGATTTTATTTTTTATGTTTATTTTTTTAAAGATTTTATTTATATATTTGAGAGAGAATGAGAGAAAGAGAGAGCATGAAAGGGCGGAGGATCAGAGGGAGAAGCAGACTCCCTGATCCAGGGACTCCAGGATCATGACCTGAGCCGAAGGCAGTTGCTTAACCAACTGAGCCACCCAGGCGCCCCTGCATGTGATTTTAAAGAGGGGGGTTGAAAGAGAAGCTGAGACAGACTTGCTGAAACTTGGTTCCTTTTTGTTGGCAGAGTGTTGATGAGGATGATATGATAACTTCACTGAGTTTAGCAGAGATTGGGGCTAATCAAACAAGAGTGCATATTTAAGAACTTTAGGATTTATGAGAGAGCGACCTTTCGTGTAATTTCAATGCACCATCCCTAATTGGGGATGCCTTTGGAATTTCAAAACATTATCTGTGCCAAAATGCCACATCAGTGATGCATTATTAATGTGCAAATATCATCAATAATGTGTATGTTACTGTTGTAAGTTCATGTCTCACCAAAGAAGATCCTGTGAGCCCCTTCCTGTTTTCTCTACAACTAGGAGGTGGGAGGTAGAGGCAAGTACCGTTGCTCGCAAAATACCATCAGGGGCTGCTACGTCTCTCATCGCCCATCTCCTCGAGCAAGTTCTGAAGGCTGCCTGTCTTACAGAGAAGCTGTGCCCAGCTTAACAGTGGGTGCTCTGCTCAGGCACCCTAAACTCTGGAGAGCCAGGAGAGGACAGTGACAGCGGGAAAAGGCCAGAACCAGTTTACTGGCTGGCTGATCGGCCCACACTGCTTACTCTTGGGCCAAAGCAGGGTTTGTGGTTCCATAGGGCACCTGTGGTTTGGGGCTACAGCTTTTCTAAGCTTTAGTCTATGGCTCTTTGATTTGATTTTGTACATCCAGGAGCTTTTCCTCTCTATTCTGGAAGCTGAGATTAAATTGTGTGTTTAGGGGCACCTGGGTGGCTCAGTTGGTTAAGCGACTGCCTTCGGCTCGGGTCATGATCCTGGAGTCCCGGGATGGAGTCCCGCATCGGACTCCCTGCTCAGCGGGGTGTCTGCTTCTCCCTCTGACCCTCTTCCTTCTCATGCTTTCTATCTCCCATTCTCTCTCTCTCAAATTAAAAAAAAAAAATCTTTAAATTGTGTGTTTAGGGCAAAGACAGTGAGCAGGGCATCAAATGGTGCGCATGGCCCACTTTCATGTGCATACCTCTAGGGGAAGGGCGGATCTTGCTAAAATGCTGCCCTAGGGCCTGAGCTTCTGCATTTTTCTCGAGTTCCCCGGTGATGCGGATACCACCAGCAGAGCACACTTTGAGTCCCTACCGAATGTACCTTCATTATGAACTTTGGCCTTGGAATCAAACACCACTGGGTTTAAGTCCTGGCTCCAGGCTTGCCTAACTCTGTGACTTTGGGGCTAGTTATGTGATATTCGTAAGTCAGAACTCCTCACACAGAAAGAGAGAATATCATTGTACCGACATCTCTGGTTTGCCATGAGGATTCAGGCAGATGATGCAGGTGTGCTGGGCCTACCAGCTCAGGAGACAAAAAGGCCCTGGGAAAACTGTGTCTGGCCATGCCCTCTGAGGCTTCATCCCACTCTAGGACTGTACCCAGGAGCCTTGGCCTCGTGCCACAGGGAGGCTTCTGAACCTCACTTCTCTATTAGGAGTAACAGGAATGATGCCTCCTCCTGGAGCACCACACAGAGTTCCTTTCTTGCAGAAGTTACTCCAGTGATGTTAGTGCTTGAAATCATAGGTCCTTCCCATCAAACTAGGGCCCTGGAGACACCTAACTTAAGGAAATTAATATAAACACCTTCAAAGAGATAAGTAGGTTACCTTACCTACATACATGATAGGTGACTCAAATTGTTAGTACTCACACAGAACACTTCCCACGGTTTTTAAAATTAATAGACACATAAATGAGTTGTTGCCAAACCAAATTGGAAAGTACTGTCAAAATGAAAGAAGAGCATTAAAAAAAAAACCAAAAAAAAAACCCCTATTGGCTAGAACCTGCTGTCCTGACCCCAAGTAACGCAGGGAACAAGCAACTATTGTGGTGTTTCCATTCTGCTGTCTGTTACAAAGTCTGGAATGTGCAGGGTGAATGGACAAACCAAGGACTCCCCACTCGGCCCACAACCCTTTCCTTCTCCTTGCAACTTCTGATAACACTCATGGACCAAGTTATAAACTCTGTGTACCTAACTTTAGAGGGCAGTTTTGCTCCTCCGTTCTCCTGGGCATCTGTATTCCCAAGAGAACACTCCTGCAGAAGTGACGACCTTTTTCTTGTGCGCTGAGATGGGTGTTTTTCCCCAAGACCCAGGATGGCTCTTTCATGGGACAAATCCCACATGTTGGCAACATGGAACTTCCATGATGCGAGTGTTGGAACCCAAGCACCTGCCCCAAATCTCTCATCATCCTATAGCATGCACGAGGTGGAATCTTAAAATTGAGAAACTGAGAAGGCTTTTGTTAATTATCGGGTAAAGTTCTCTTGCAGGTAAAGAAAAGGCGGCTTATGAAAAGACACCCCTACTCCAGTGTATAAGATGCTTTAATGAAAAGCCATTTCTTTGACTCTGGATAACTTTTCAGTCCTTGGAATTTTCCTTAGCCAGACCCGTATACCATAGGCCAGAGTCCTACTTTACCAATGACTCTCAGTATGTATGTGCTCGAAAGACCACCGACATCCAAATCATCTGTGGAGCTTTGAAACCATGCAGACACTCAGGGCCCACAGCAAGCCTCCTAAATCAGAAACTCTGAGGATGGGACCCAGGAATCTGCACTGTGGAAAATCTCTGGGTGTGACTCTGTGCTACAGGATTTTGAAAAGCACCTTCTGAAACCAGTAACATGTTAACTGCCTGTCGGTTACCATCCCAGCAGGAATTAACTGACCGGCCAGCTCCCAAACGGAGCTGCCGAGCTGCGGGTCCTTGGTTCATCGTTCCTTTCCTCAGTGGGTGGGTTTTGTATCAGGTTAACTAAGAATCAAGTGCCCCGTGTCAAGCCTTCTGCTGTGGTGTTTCAAGCTCCTAGTCACTTTGTTGCCCTTGCAGGACCAGAGGCACTGAGAACCAAGCTTTTTCCATTCATTGGGTTTTGCAGCTCATCCTTGGATAGCTTCTCGGAAAATCAAGAAAGAACAAACCCCGCTACTACAATTCATGGTTTATCCTTTTTTTTTTTAAAGATAAATCTTTTGAAATATTCATTATAGACTGAAGTTTTGGCAAACCAAGTCATGATTCCTGAAAATTCTTTATCTGGAATATGATGATAATTTGATAATAACGCTTTAGTTTTGCATTTTCTCCCCACTTCTTTACTGTTGACACATGATATGAAAACTAACACCCAATATACCAAAGGAACCCAACCATTAGTCATTTTGAAGTGAAAAATCATATGCTAATGTATTTGCCCTTTTTGTATTTTGGATCTGTTCAAAGTGTTTCAGCAGACATTTTATCTTCAGGGGAAAGGCTCACATGTAGGGAATGAATGGGACGCATGAACAGCAAGTGGATTGGCCTGGAGCAAAATAATCACCTAGGAATAAAGGGAGCTACAGCAAAGCCCGCATTCAGTGTCCGCACAACCTCAGGCTGAGACCACGGAGGGAGGGTGCCTGACCCTTGTGGTTGGTTAAAACAGGGAGTGTGGTTTCCTGCCCCATGCAGATATTGCACTGCTCTGTAATGCCACTCAGATCCACAAATACCGCTTGTTCCCCCTCCTATGAAGTCTGATTTTGTAGAAATCAGAGCGACAAGGGTTCTTCTAGCAGAGGGGGTGGCCCTCTCACAGCTCGCTGGTCACTCTGGATTTGCTCAAGGGGCCAATATTAGGGAACATTCTCAATTCCAGTCTCTCACCTCTCCCCCTCCCTAAAGCTGGTGCTTGGGTTTCAGTCATAGCAGGGGGAGGAGGGCCACCACTTATTAGAGCTTCATCCAGATGCCTTTCAAGTTCCCAGGGCAATCGCCTCTCTCCTAGTGGGGCCACCACTCGGGACTCAACCCTACTTCGGTGTGACAGTCTATACTCAGGAAGCCCTCCTGCCATAAACACTAAAGGGGCAGAAGCCCCCAATCTCCTTCTATCCAGTGAATACCCTTATTCATGCATCAAACTGAGGCATCCCACAGCTTCACGTCACCTAGGGAGTGTTGGCATTGACAGCCTTGGTAGTTCTTTGGAATGTCTGAGTCGGGTCCCCTTCTTTTCCTCCCCTCGTTGCAAGCTCAGGATGTGGAAGTGGGAGACCCTACCTCTTACTGGAGCAAAGAGAGTGATGGGTGGTAGGTGAGCGAGCCTTCTTCTAACAGTCTGGGGAAGGGGCAGGGTGTCTGTCTTTCCCTCAGTCCCTAGCTTGTTTCCTCTGCATCGGTTTTCAAGTGTGAGGAAGGTGGCCACAGGCCTACAAGAACAGCACAGCTGAAGCTCCCAAGGATCTCCTACCCTGTTTTCCTCTGTAGGCAGAGGTCAGACTGAAGAGCACATTATCGGGTATATTCTGAAGACTTCTCTCTGTCCCTAACCTAAAAGCTGGAGCTTTGATGACAAGGAAAGCAAACCTCAAAGGTGTAGCTTTGTTGAACTCATGACAGAGTAGAATGGTGCTTACCAGGGACAGGGGCAGGGGCTGAGAGAATTGGGGAGATGTTATTTAAGGGTACAAACTTGCAACCAGTATAAGTTCTGGAGAGCTATTACACAATATGGTGATTATATGTCAACAATACCACATTATAAACTTCACATTGGCTAAGAGACTAGATTGTAAGTGTTCTTATCACCCCAAAAAATAATTATATGAAGTGACAGAAGTGTTAGCACTATGGTGGTAATCATATTGCAAACTGTAAATGTATCAAACCAACACCTTATACACCTTGAACTTACACATCGTTGTATGTCAATTACTTCTCAACAAAAAATTTAAAAAAAATTTAAATGATGCAGTTTTGATGCCAAGGAAAAAAGAGGGTCCAGCTATAACATTCTGTGAAGGAATTCGGATGGAAAGGGAGCGACAAAGGACCTGGACTCTAATGGCTTGGGAGGAGGCACAAGGGTAGGGAAGCATCACGTGTTTCAGGGAAACTGATTACAGAAGCGGACTCCCTCTCTTCATTCCTATGGTTCTTAAGAAAGCCAGAATTAGAATCCGTGGAGGGACCGAATACTAACCAGCGCGGGGCTGGAAGCCTGGGCGCAGGGATCCTCCTCCCCTCACCTGGCAGGCAACCTGGGGGCTACTTGGAAGGTAGGCTAACCCAGCTGGGAGAATAAAGAAAAGTTTCACAGATCCTGGATCATCGTTTTTCCCAGGACCAGAAACTAATGGTGATAGATAGTTGCTAAGGATTTCCAATTATTTTAAAAAACAAAACAAAAACTCACAAATCTGGTTTTGGAGCAGGGAAAACCAGAAACCTCATGGCAAAAGGGAATGCCTCTTTTGTTTGTTCCTTGGAGGCACAAGAGTGTGCGTGGTTTTAAACGAGGAAGGGCGAATTTCGTAACTCACATAGGAAAATTTAAGGGGAAAAACCCCACTTGTAGGTAAGATTAAATAGAACTGGATTTGAGAGTTTGGGAGGAAGGGGGCCGGGAGATGCCACTTGCTTGCCAGCAGGTGGCGCGTTTTCTTTAGGATTGCTTCCCCGAATCTTTCGATAAAACATCGGGGCCAGACTAGCTCGGAGTCCCTTCGCCGGAAATCGCTATGCAGATAATAACCCTCCAGTGTCTGGAAATGTTTAATTACCGCGAACGCTGATTCCTCCAGCGCCGCCCGCCGCCGATGTAGCCCCGTTAAAGACGCAGCGCCGCGGGTATGGTAAGGTAATTCTATTCCCAGGGTTTCACCCTGACTATACAGAATTCAGTTTAAATAACTTCTCTTCACCATCCTCCGTTTGATTAGACACTGCTTCGTTTCTAATACATTTATTCCCACCTTTGGATAAGAGGAAAAGTTCAGTAGTCTTAGAAGGTAGATGTGTTTAAGTGTCTAAAATAATTCTGACAACTCATTTGTACAAAAAGTGTAAACTCACTACACCTTTTACACACATTTTACACTTGCTCCTCACAATATAAGACATCATCAACATTTCATTTTACAGATGATAGTATGGCCAGGACTCATGCAATTTCACATGAATATTCGTGCTTTATACGTATTCTTATAAGCCAAGGGTAGATATATGCATACGTGTATTGTTACATTTAGTAAGGTGACAAGTAGTTACAAGATATTTACGGACTCATAAAGAACTTATGAAACGGGAACTGCTTGGAAAAACAGTTCACTTTCCCTTTCAGTTTTGATACTGTAACTTGTCTGTCGCTGTCACAATAAACACCAGCTCTTGGGTTCACCTGGGATCTATTCTGCTAAGACTCTGGAGTTGTTTGTACGTTATCAGAGCGTGTTATCTGTACAAGTGTGTGTGGATGTCGTGTTACTTACCTCCCCTGCTTAAAAACTACCCCCCCCCAAGCTGGATTTTGACCTGATTGATCGTAATGGTTCCAGAGGAACTGTTGAGCCATTACAATCCATCATCTAAATGATTACAGAGGGATACCTAAATCTCCAGGTTATTTGAAAGCTCTGTACATGTGTAAAGGGGGGTCAAATGAGCAGAGCCCCAATTGTCCAAAAAGTAGTTACAGGAAAGCTTTCCTTGGAAGCAAAAACTCGTAGTAAGTGCTAAGTAAATTACTTTTTTTAAAAATGAGGTCATTTTTGTGTGGCTGGGGAGTAGGGAGAAGTGGGGTTCATTTTGTTTTATCCAAAACACACCCAAAGCCACAGAGGCCACGTTCTAGTTAATTTTCTGGAAGCTGTTCAATTTTCACTCTGCAGACAGGCTGGGGCTCTTTCCTTCTCAGTAAGCAGGGGTTGGGAGAGGAGCTGGAGCAGGGGCAGGGAGACCTAGGGAGGCTGTCACAACCCCCAGTGTGCCCAGAAAAGGTGGCGGGGAGGGCTCACTGCGGTAGCTCTGCAGCCCCGGCTATGGATCTCCGCTGGACCCCACCTGCATTGGCGGGGTGTATCCCGGACCTGGAGGCCTGGTCGCTAGTGTGGGGACCTTTTCCGAAGGATGCTCAGTTCTACCGGAGACTGGGAACCCTTGGGCCCCCGCGGTTGCGCCCTGCTGGCGGTGGGCGGGCGGGAGAGTCGGAGGGAGCCCCGGCGGAGTTTGCGGCGGGTCTAGCTGCCGGCGGCGGGAGCTTGCAGGCTCAAAGAAGCAGAAGCTGCAGCCGCCGGTGGCGGAGTGCGCTGGCCGCCCGGGAAGGGGATGGGTGTCCACACAGGAGTTTCATCACCTGCAGTGGGCTACGGTGCCATAGAATGGTTGGGTCCCGGCTACGGAGGACGTTTACTAAATTCCAAACGTGATGTCCTTGTGAGTCCTAAATGAATCTGACTTCTCTAAAAAGTAACATGGAAGTCTTTAGGTGTCCTGGGTCCTGCCTTCCTCAATCCAGCCAAGTCGGAGTCCGGTAGCATTGCGACCTGCTTTAGGTTGGTCAGTTTCTCTTAAATAGACCTCCTTTAAGCTGATCAGTTTCTCTTAAATAGTCGGGGGAGGGGATCCTCTGCTATTCCTCCTGGAATGGAGGGCAGAGGGGTTCTTAGCTTTCTGGGCTTCTTCTGCTTGCCCTACTCAGAGGGAACCAGAACCTGGTTGGCTTCCAGTGGAGACTGAGGCCATGGTTTGTGGGTCACCCCGTTGGGAGCTTGGATTGGGGTGGAGGACTCCAGCAACTAGCAAATCTTTCATTTCATTTCTGAGGTTTCTGGGTTTGTTCATTGTCAGAGCAAGACCTAGAAGGAGCATCTTCCAAGCCAGGTATCTGAAACAGGCCCATCTTTGCCCCAGCTGTGCCAGAGTCCCACAGGTCTCACCTTGTCTTGTCCTACCTTGCAGACCAGCTCCAGGGGAGGCAGCCAGAAGGCCTCTGGGAGGCAAAGCCCGAGATGCTGGGCTATGAGGAGCCAGCTCCAACCTTGCATCCCCATCTTGCCCTACACCCACTAAATCCCAAGATTTGCCCTGAGTCCAAATCAGTTTTCCAGGTATGCTGGCAAAAGTGGCGTCAAACAACCCACTTGCATGGTCCTTTCTTTAGAATCCCTAAAGACTCTCTTTCCAAGAGCTCTTTAGGGATCCTACTACCTGGAGATTTCTACAAGTCCTTGAAGCATGTTGGCCAAGGGCCCTGATTCAGAAGAAAAAGGCAAATGGAAAGATGGAGGAAATAGGTATACTGTGTGTTCTGAGCAGGAGATGGGGTTTGTACACGTGGGAAGCTGCATCCCACCTGAAAGTCCTCTTCGGAGCTTTTCCTAAGCAGTCTGGACAGCCAGAGGGCCCACTGTGGGGGCCTTTCTTGGATGCTTTCATGGCCGCTAATGGAGGTTCCTGAGCTTTGTCTCCTAGGAGAGCCCGAGACTGGTACAGGCAAATTCCCTGGACCAAGGTGGAAGCGAGTACAATCCAGAAATGCCCTGCTGGGCTTTCCTTCCAGGCCTTCCCCTCCTCTTAGAACTTGCTGCCATGGAATCTCAGGGAAAGGAGTGATCTCAACTCCTTTCTGCTCCCAAGGGGCTGCTCCCTGGCCAGCATGTCGCCCCATGCTGGCAGCTGCTAGGATTCCAACTGCATAGACAAATTTATGTGGGCCCCTGACTCAGCACTAACCTGTGGCAGGGGATGAGTGCAGTCCCTTGGGGCAAAAACTGCACCCCCTCTTCCTCCTCCCCACCCAAGTCAAAGTTGCCTAGGGGCTGGAGGCTAGGTTCTGTCCTAAAGGCCTGTGGATAAGACAAGGGTCTTTTTCCAACTATGCCTTTTGGGGGCATTTCCACTATCATTTCCCTAGGTCAGAGAATGACACCCAAAAATTGTCACATCAGACTTGCAGAGCGAAGCTGGACAAAGCACCATTTCCTCCCCAGAGACACAGAAGTAATACTCTAGAGACCCACTGAGGCCAGGATCCAGCCCCAAGGGCTGGGTGGATCACTCAGCAGCAACCTTGGGGCAAACCTTGGGAGTGCAGTGGTGTAAATCTGGACCCACCCAAGCCCTGGGAAACCTTTGCCTCCTCCTGAATTCAGGGGCTGGTGTTGCAGAGAGGTGGCAGCAAGAGGTCAGGGCTGGGGTCAGCTGGAGGTCAGCTCTCAGAGCCCAGCAGTCAGTAAGGTATGGGTACTCTCCCTAAGGCGGAAGCAGGGAAGACAGAATTTCTTGCAGCCAGAATCCTGACCCCTCTTTAGGTCCCAAATGCCACCTGAACCAGCTCCTTGGGCTCAGAGGTCCTGAAGCTGAGTAACTTTGCAGCTTGCTCTCCAAACTCCCAACCCATCCTCCCAGAACAAATGAATACGTGATTGGAGGGTGCGACAGTGCCTTAGGGTGGAATCCCAGAGGGTTTTGGAATCTAGGACAATAACTTTCTTGACCTCCTTCCCCCACCTTCCACCTCTGATCTTTCCACCGAACTCCACAACCCAGAGTCTGGGGTCAGCCCTAGGCATTGGGGTCTGGGCTGCCCTGGGGGTGAGCACTCCGTTGATGTCCAGGAACTGCTCCATACCCAGGGCCCTACGCCTCTGGGAAGGGATTCTGGGAGAAAGGGCGACTCTGCCAGGGGCCAAGAGCTCTGGAGTCCAAGCTACAGGGCGGGGATCCCGGTGTACCCCCCCCAACTCTGCATAGGCTGTGTCCCAGGCGCGCAGGAATAGGACCGCAAAATGCGCAGTTTCAGCCTGCTCTCCTCCGCTTGAGGCCGTTTCCTCTAAGCACGCCAGGGGTGCCCTAGTGGGCCTAACAATGCAAAAGGGGTCTCACGGGACTGAAAAGCAGGGGACGCAGGTCTGGAGAGGCCGGGGCCAAGTGAGCGCGGCTGCCAAAGTCTGCTGCCCCGGTCAGCAAAACTTTGTCTCTCAGTGCGCAGGCGCAGGGCAGGGTTGGGGGACAGGGGAGGGAGGGGAGGAATCCTGAGGCAAAGGGAGGAGGGAGGGAGAGAGGGAGGGAGGGAGGAGGGTGGTGGATTAAAATAAGTAGGCGGCTCGGTGCTAAGGGATGAGTGAGTCGGAGCTCGGTCTCTCCCCAGCAAGTTCTCAGCCGCTCCCGGTTCAGACCCAACCAGGGAGCCGCGAGCGGGGCTCACCATCCCCCGAAGGGCAGCACTCCGGGGCAGTCGAGCGCTCCCGCGCGTGTCGGGCGCTCCGAGTCCCCGCAGCCGGAGAGGGGCCAGGACTCTAGAGCTCCGGGGGTGCCTGTGGAATCCAGCGCCTCTGGCTTCCCGGGTCCCCCGCAGCAGAGCCCCAGAGACTTCCCCAGCCCGGGACCGCCGAGGAACAAGGTAACTGCAGCCCTGGGAGCCCCTGCTCGGCGAGGGGAATGCGGGCAGCACTCCCGGGTCCCCTGTCACAGTGCGTGCGGCGGGTGTCTCCTCTCTCTGGGTCCCAGAAGGAAGCTCCTCTTGCCAAACGAAGGCTGCAGGACCTTTGTGAAAGTGAGAGCAGCTGCAGCCCAGGGTGGTTGGGGGTGCTGGCTCGGGGACTTCCCGCGCGGGGTCTTCGGCCTCTGACCTCCGGGGAATGAGGGGGCGGGCCTCCACTCCTGCTCCTCGTGCGGCCAGGCTCTAAGGAATCCAGGGCGAGATGCCTGCGGATTTCGGAAGTCAGACTGTGAGCCCCCCTCTAAGAAACCGAAGAAACTTCAGCGGGCACAAACTTTCACGAGATGCACGCCTAGCTCAGTCTGACCTACTTTAGCTGACGAAGAAGGAAAAGAGAGTGGATGGATGGCCACGGCCGCAGCCGACGGCGCCAGGGACAGGTGCATGCCCCAGCCAGGTCGCGCTTTTCGTGCAAGTTTTCTTTTTTTCTTTTTCGGAGTTGCGCTCAGGTATCAGGCCGGCTGGACCGGGAGCGCAGGGCCTGGTGCCTGACCCAGCCTTGCACTTGAGCTCTGACTTTGGGGTGTTCACTATAGATAATTGCTCTGTGTAGTCAAGGCCTGGGGAGTAACCCGCCACTGTTTCGGTGCAGGGAAGCGTGCAGGGGGGCGCGAAACACTACTTTCCAATCGGTGACCCGCACGCCGATGTAGCGGAAACGCTATGGGTGCCGTGAGTGTCGCCGGTTTGGCGCTTATAAGGGAAGGATTCGTTTCCTCCCCGGACTGTCCCCTAACTCAGCCTTCAGGAGAGAAGGGGGAAGTCGGAGGAGAGAGGAAAAGAAGTGAGGGGCTGCCTGCGGAACTAATTTCTTTCCCGAAATGTCTCTGATCAGAAGAATGAAAACCCACACCCAGTCCTTTTTCAGCAGCTCGCGCAGTAGCGGGATAGGCTCTCAGGGTGTAAAGTAGCTCCGAGGGTTTCTTTGTTGCCACAATTTGGTAAATTTCAACCGGGCTATGAGCTGCGCGCTGGCTTTTGGGAACAGAAACCACGTGCAAAGCTAGTTGGTCTCCCAGGATCCCGGCCTCCTAGAGAAGAGAGGGGCTTACAGGGAGAGGGGACGACCAGTGGGTTGATGTTCTATCCCAGGCTCCTCAAAGTAATCGCGGTTTCATTAAGATTGGGGAACAGATCGCTAAGGACACAGCGGGAGTTTAAAAAAATGCCGCGGGTTGGCCGCCTAGCCGAAGGATTCGTTCGGTCTCGTTTGTTGGGAGAATTCAACAGAAGTATCCGGTGGTGGTTAGTCCTCCCACCAGGGGTCTGGACGCCTGTCACCGCGAGTGTGTTGGGGATTCGGTGTCAAGGATGATTTTCTGGGGCTGCTGCTGGGCTCCTTCAGGCGCAAGCTCGTGGAGTTCGCTCCGTTCTCATTAATGCAAGCAGTTAACTCGCTCACGCTCAATTAGCCCCGAATAAACCACTTTAATAGACTCTACACACTTCATTAATGCCCAGCGTAGGGCTGGCTGCAGACCTGAAATTGGCGCTCCACCGCGCGAGGGAAGCAGCGCCGGCACTGCGCAGGGGACCCAGGCTCGGAAGCGCGAATTGTTTTTGCTGCGTGCGGTCGGGATCTTTACCCGCACCTCCCAGGTCCCGAAGCTCAAGCTCCTTGCCAAGTGGCTGTCTGGCCCGAGGAGAGGTGTTTCCCCTGGTGTTTAAAAATCTAAAGCGTTCACACACGAGTCCCGGGGGTCAGGGCAACGGGACCCGGAGGGGCTGGGAGTTCGTCCATCCTCTCCGGCTGGAGAGGCGAGTGTGAGACTGTGTTTTTCTCTTAGTTGACCGCCTGAAACCGGATCGTGCATTTCGCCCATTCTTGGTACTAGTGTAAGGAGCCACGTTTCGAACGAATTTCGTCCCCGGGAAAGTCGTTGGCGAGAGCCTGGGGAGCCCTGGCCTCGGAATGCGGCAGAACATAAGAAACTGGCTGCGCTGCTGAAGAAAATAAATTGAGTGTTGGGGGAAACAAGATCGGGCAGATAGCCCGGAAAGGTTGGCTCCCAAGAGCAGTGATGGCTGCAAACGCCCCCTCCCCCTACGGAGCCCCAGGTCCTCTGGGCTCCTGGGGGTAGGCGAGGAAAGGCCAGGTTAGTACCCGACGTTGGTGGGCTCCCCACCGGGGCACCGAGCGGGCTCGGGCCCTTGTGCAGCCCAGAGCCCCAGCACCACTGCCAACGCTCGCTGGGCTGGGGATAGGTCCAGCGGAGAGGAGCAAGCTGAGGCCCCGGTGGCGCCGGGCGGGCCCCGGGGAGCCAGAGATAAGGATCTGATTTCCAGCGCCTGGAGGGGAAGAGGAGGTGACAGCAAATCAAAGAGCGCTCACCTCGCCTAAGTCTGGGCCCACGTTTGAAGTTGGCGAGTCTTCTCTTTCTCCCTTCTCCCTCCTCTCTCCTCCCCAACCCCAAAGGGCCCCTGCTTTCTCTCTGGCCCCATTTGTATTTTGCTTCGCCATGTCTTAGTGCTCTAGGATGATCCCGTCGCTCTAGGATCACGGGGCCACCGGTGATCCAAGCAGCAGAGAAGACTGGTCCGAAGGCCCTGGCTCCTCCACCGGGGTGGGCACTCCTGCTTCCAAGGCTCGGTCACCACAGAGTTGTGCCTCCCCTAGCCCGGAGGCTGAATTAATTGCTGCCTTGATGCTGGGTTTTCAGACGATTGCTAAGTAACTTGCAGGGGGAAATTTCTGTAGGCTCTCCATGTTTTGCACCTTCCCCCCCAAGTAGAACCTCTGTCCCTACCAGCCCACTATTCAGCCAGTGACCTCTCTGCCAGCTTCCAAGGGAAAGCATTTCTGGGTCAAGATTGTCCTTACTCCTTCCTGAATGGGCAGGGCACTCTCCCATTAAAAGCTTTGCTGCAGTGAAAGGCTGCGGAGTCTCCGACTGGGACTTTTGGCCTTGTGCTGAGGGTAAGCTAGGCCAGGGAAGCTGTCTGGGTGGTGTCAGTGTATGTCCCTGGAAGGAGCAGAACAGTGGCCTGCACAACTCAGGGAGGGGGACTTACTGAGGGTTAGAGGAACAAGCTGATGAAGAGAAGAGGGGAAAATGAGGAGTAAAGGAAGAAGTGGGCAGCAGGGGATTGAGACAGGCAAAGAGAAGGGCTCCCCAAGTACCCTGCTCCCGCAGTGACTTAAGTAGCCCCCAGCTCAGAGCCCAGAGAGTTCAGCACTTGAGCCTCCCAAGGCCCCCCATGTACTTTCTACTTTCCTTCTCCATTTTTTGCTTCCACTGGACAGACTGAAAATCAGGCATGTCTGGGAGGCTCAGGGATGAAAAGTCTCTCTACAGAGCCCTGATCTGTCCACAGAGCCTGGAGACCCTGACCAAGCAGGCCAGGAGTTGCCTGTCTGCTTGGTCACTTCAGCTTCCAGGCTTTGCATTCAGAGGGGCAGAGATCAAAGCAGCTGAGGCCCAGCCTCAATGCTGTAGCCCATGGGCAATACCCACCTGCCCAGGTGTCACTGCGCACAGAAACATCCAGAGAACCCAAAGACACCTCCCCCTTTTTTATGGGGTAGGGAGGGCACTGAATCTCCCTCATGTGTGACGGCAGATGTTTGAGTGAGTAAATGAATGTGGGTGTCAGTGTCCTCGCTGAAACAAAGGTGATCCCCCGGGGCTAAGGTAAGGAGTCAGTCCAAAAGCAGAGAGGGTGTTGTCCACAGGGCTCCTTAATAGTGAGGCAGAAAAGCAAATTTGACGTCGAAGTTGAGAGTTTTGAGGAGAAAGATGACATGACTTCTGGAAGCCGAATTGAAGATCAGCTAGTAGAGTTTAATGCACGGGTAGCGGGAGACGTACAGATTTGTGTGTGTTTGTGTGTGCGCTCTCTGTGAGGCCCTTCATGGGTTCGGTGCAATCCCTGTGTGTGTATGTGTGTGTTCACGCACATGTGTGTGTGACCACATTCGGGCCAGTTCCTGCATTTTGTTGAGTAGCACAACACTGATCATCTCCGTTTATCTGGGATGCACCTTGTCAACTGCTTCAGAACGCGTGAATCCGCGTTTATCTGTCATTGCGCGTTTCCCTGTTTGTTTATCTGCACATGAATGTGTAAGTGTGTTTCCAAGTTCCTGTTCTCTTTGCAGGAGAGTGCAATTCTGTGTTGACTCAGGCTTGTGTGGATGTAAATTTCCACACACCAGTGTCCCTGTGCCCCTCCCTTTCTCAGGGCTCTGGACACTGGAGGCCCTCACTTAAGTTGGTTGAGTTCCGTAGGATTTAGTTTCTGTAGCAAGTTGTGTGTCTCTGCGAAGGCCATTTGGAGGGAGCCCTTGCATCAGAGAGGGTTCCATCTTCTCTGTGAGGGCAGTGGGTTCCCTCCGCGGGGGTATCAGACTCCCAGCATCTGCCCTGGGGGGGGGGAAATTGGGTGTGGCTGGGCTGGAATTCAGGAGGAGGGCAACCTACCCTGAACTTCTCTTTTTTTCTCCCTTCTTTTTTTCTTCTTTCCTTTGCAGATTGAGATCAAGAACCCACTGCAACTACCACAATGGGCAGCAAAACCTTGCCAGCGCCGGTGCCCATTCACCCATCCCTGCAGCTCACCAACTACTCCTTCCTTCAGGCAGTGAATGGCCTGCCCACGGTGCCCTCGGACCACCTGCCCAACCTGTATGGTTTCAGTGCCTTGCACGCCGTGCACCTGCACCAGTGGACGCTGGGCTACCCCGCCATGCACTTGCCGCGCTCCTCTTTCTCCAAAGTGCCGGGCGCCGTGTCCAGCCTGGTGGACACGCGCTTCCCACTGCCTGCCTTTCCCTGGTTTCCTCATGTAATCCAGCCTAAGCCTGAGATCACCGTTGGAGGCAGCGGCCCCTCCGCACTCAAGACCAAGCCACGCTTTGATTTTGCCAACCTGGCTTTGGCTGCCACGCAGGAAGATCCATCCAAGCTTGCCCGGGGGGAGGGTCCTGGGTCCCCCGCTGGTGGGCTGGGTGCTCTCCTGGATGTAACCAAGCTGTCCCCAGAAAAGAAGCCCACAAGGGGACGCCTGCCTTCCAAGACCAAGAAGGAGTTCGTCTGCAAGTTCTGTGGCCGCCACTTCACCAAGTCCTACAACCTCCTTATCCATGAGCGGACACACACCGATGAGCGGCCCTATACCTGTGACATCTGCCACAAAGCCTTCCGGAGGCAAGACCACTTACGGGACCACAGGTACTGTGGGTGCCCCCTCCCCCCTGAAAAGCTGTCTGTATGTCTCTGTTCTCACCGTCCTCCTCCCTAATGAGGTGGTTCTTGAGCCCAGCTCTGGCTCCAAGCATCACAGTTCCTGGGAATTCTCTAACATAGCAAACGAAGCCCGACAAGGCTCAGGGATAGGTTCTTGGAGCATGGGGTGGAGAGAGCCTGGGAAGACTAAGTCAGGTCTCCACGAGCTCCAGACGGGCAGGCACAGCTGCCTCACCCTTCTCCCATCAGCAGCGCTGTCCACTACAAATTTCTGCAGTGATGGAAAGCGGGACCCATGACACATGTCCCCACTGAGCACTTGAAATGCACAACCAGTGTGACTGCGAGATTAACTTTTTAGTTTTACTGAATTTTAATTTTAAATAACTACATGTGGCTAGTGCTGCCCCAGCTTGGACAGCACAGCTCCAGCAAATTGCCCACCCCCCGCCCAGGTCCCCTCTTCGCCTTTATTGTTAACCCGGGCCTTATAAGGAGACCGTGCTTGTCCCTCTGGGGGAGGCAGGGGTGGGCCTAGCTGGACCTGTTGACGGATCCGATGGATCAGACATTGCCTATGGATTTCCTTCACCTCCCTACTCCATCCACAAAACTTCGCATTTTGCCCACTCCACGCTAGGTACCCCCTGCCTGCCTCCCCCCTTTCTTTGGAGGGCAAGCGCCTCATTGCTGTGGGAGGGGATCTTGGATAACTGTGTATAACATGACATCATTTTGCAAAGATTAATGTCTCTGTTTTTGCTTTCAGATATATTCACTCCAAAGAGAAGCCTTTCAAGTGTCAGGAGTGTGGGAAAGGATTCTGCCAGTCCAGGACTCTCGCTGTCCACAAGACGCTACACTCACAGGTGAAGGAGCTCAAAACCTCCAAGATCAAATGCTAAAGAGAGCCTCCGGGTCACCAGCACCCTGGGTCACGCTGCCCCTTCCTCCAGAGGGACCTGAAGCCGAAGGCGACTCCGGCGGGCAGCGGGAGGGGTTCCCGGGACCTTTCCCTATCCCAAACTTGTCCCCTGGGTCCCGGGCGCACGCGGAACTCGAGAGCCCCGCCCCGAGCCGTGACCCCAGCCACCCGGGCGGCTCCCCCAGGACGCGGCTAAAGTCTTGGCCAAAAGGCGGTACTCACGTGGCGGAAGGGAAACTGCATTTAAAAAAAGAAGGAACGCTCCGCGGAGCCGCAGCGGCGCCTCTCCCAGAAGTATTACTTTTTCTATTGTTATTTTATACGTTTTCTTTATTATTTTTTTTCTTTGACTATATAAGCTTGTAACTCTGCCTGCGGAGAGAGAGGGGAGAGGGAAAGAAGTTCTGCGCGTTCGCAGCTTTCACCCCCTCCTCCCGTCCCCATCCCCACCCCCGGGAGCCTGCAAAAGTGTAATCCATGTATCTGCTTCAGCAGCCCGGCCCTGGGACCGCGGCGCCGCGGATGCTCCGTTCGTGCGGCGCCGCGCGGCCGCGGGTCGTTGGCCCTCGGACTCAGACGGCGGGGCGGGGGGCCTGGGGCCCTGGGGCTGGAGGGGGCCCGGCCTCCCGCGCCCCTGCTCCGCCGCCCAGTCACCACGAGCGAGCAGCCGGCTAGGAGCAGGGCATTGTATTGCGATTGGCACTTTATGCTGACCATCGGTAACGGACATTTATCACTGGAGTTTTTTAAAATATGAAATAAACGGTTATTTTACAGGCATTGCAGGATGGGTATTTTCCCTCCCAAACACAGGAGACTGGGAGGCTCCTTTCCTCGAGAGGAGCAGGTTTCCCTACCCGCTCCAACCTGTCCCACTTCCGGGCCCCCGCCTTATTGAGGTGCTAGGGTTGAGATGGATGGAGAAGCCTCCTCTCTCCCTGTCTTGGTCTACCTCGGATTCCGTCCCAGGTTTCTTTTCTTACTTCACTCCTCCATTTCGGTCTTAGGTCTCAGTGTCCCCAGTCCTCACCTCCAAACCGCTGGGGGTTTATAAAGAAGCCAAGCCTGCGGCCAGGCCAGGACGTCGGCCGTGAGAAATCTCAACGTCTCCGGGTCCCGGGGTCGCTTAGGGTCCACTAAGGGAACAGAATGGCACCCACCTCTCCAACCAAAGGCTTCCGTACTGACCTCCTGCATCTGCTCTGGTGAGGGAAGGGGGTGCCTTCACTGATAGCCTGAGGACCAGTACTGTCCCCTGGGCCCCCATACCCTGCTGCACGTGCACAACCACCGCTGCCTCACCCAAAGCCCCAAACCTACAACCCTCTCTCCATTAGGATCCCCCAGACACAGTTCTCTGGCTGGGGCTCGTCCCCTGCCCGGAGCACGGCCCCACGCCCTCAAAGATTCCCTACAGTTTTTAAAGCCTTGTTAGGAATGGCGGGGGCGGGCGCCCTGGGAGGCCCGGGAAGTTTAGGAAGGGAAATCTGAGTCCGCCCTCCACAAGTTGAACCTTCCCCGGGGCGTCTAGTTTTCCCACAATTAGAGGCCAGGCCGCCGGGGGCTCTCCTGCTTGGGGCGGGGCGGGACTCCCCAGCTCCAGAGTCTCGACCGCTGGGCGGCGCAGGTGGTGGCGCCCGCGGCCTTTCCCAAGCCGAGCGCGCGGCCTCTCGGGCTTCTGTGCCCCGCTCTCAGCGGCCGCGGAGACGGCCGGGCCGAGCTTCCCTGCCGCGGGGACCCAAAGACCCAGCCTCAGGCAGGGCCTTGCGGGCCTGAGAAAGGAAGCCCGGGCCATAGGGGTTAAAACGCTCTCGCCTTTACTGCACCCTCCCCACCTCCTCTGGGGATGCCTCCCCGCCCAGTGCGGGCTGGAACTCCGCGGTTCCGGAACCCAACTTGCCCCTGTGGCCTTAGCTGGGCGGGCGCCGATGAGCCCGACCCTCCGCGTTCGGAGCCACACTGCCCCCTGCTGGACAGGCCTGGACGGGCGGCCCAGGACTGGGGCACCTCACAGTATTCCTGCCCCGCAACCCATCTAGATGGACTCTCTAGATAAACTCTCCGCTGCAGGCCCTGTCCACCACTCCTCTAGATGTCTGGTCTTGCCCTCAAAACCTTCTTGACCGGTCCCACGGCCCACTGAGAATGAGGACCGTCCGGGTTTGAACCGGCCTGGGGGATCTCCCCTAGTGGAGCAAGATCACAGCCCTTCTTCCCCAGCTTCATAAGGACGCTCCCCAGGACAGAAACGGAGTCTGGATCCCACAGCACTGTGATTTCTGGGCGCAGAGAGGGAGGGTTAGTCAGTGGGCTTGGGGCTTCGACGTCTTTAGCCCAGCCAGTGCAGCCCGTAGCAAGGTGTGCGCACTTGGCCATGGCTTATGTTATGGTCCATGGCAGGAGCCACAGCAGTTCCTTTATTAGCTCCGTGAGGTCGGCGGACGTGGCTGTTCTAAGATGAGTGCCTGGGTACACACAACCCTAGGGAGAGTTTTGGGCACCTCTGAGGACCTGTGAGAGCGCCTCCCTCAGTTCCTCTGCTCTTTCCGGGGTTCCATCTTTCTCAAGGATTTACTACTGCTGCCGCCCCCGCGGCCTCCACGTTGGCCACCTCCCACTCCCCCAGGACGTCCAGAGCCTCTGCGGTTAGCTCTGCCCCAAGGATCTCGTGAAGGCTATGAAATGGGGAAGGTTTGCAGGAGAGGTTTTTCCATTCTGGACCACCCCACCTCTGGTAACCTGAATCCCCTTCCTTCCGTCCTTCGTAGACCCAGCAACATCAAGTGTGCATCCTTAAAGGATGGATTCCCAGCACAGGGTTTGTAGCGAGGCGCTGGGAGTCGCGCAGGGTACTGTCCAAAGACCTGCACTGACTCACAATGCCTCCACCGTGTCTTGCCCTACCAGTGGCTCGCTATCATCCTGCTGGACCCGGAAGCCATGTCGCAGCATAGCTTGATGCGTCTATCCCCTGACAGTGATTTCATGGATTGCGCAGTAACAGCACAAGTGGAAGGGCAAGCTGGGGCTTCGGGCCCCAGACACCAAACAGGCTACAGTTCCCAAGCAACGTGGTTGGGGCAGTTTCCAGCTCCCACTCTATGGGTAGCAAGAAAAGGCAATGAGTTGTCCCCCACGCGGCAAGGGGACAACTCCCCCCCCCAACATCTCTAGAAGATACCATTCCTCTGTCTCCCCATCTTCCCCGACCCCAGTTCTCAGACATTAAGGCTTCTTTGGTCTCAGGTCCCCAGTGTGTCTTAGGTCGGTTTTCGGGATGAAGGAAGGGAAAGGAGAGTCCAGCTGGGGCCCTCCCCCAAGCTGCTAGGCCAGCTGTTCCTGTGAGGGGCGGAGTGGGGGGGGGGCGCTACTCGGCTGGACCTCTTTGCTGATGGGTAGAAGGCGCAAGAGACCTTCGAGGCATCTTGGAGCTTCCTGGTGCTCGCTCTGGGAGATCAGCAGCGCTCTGGGGAAAGAACAGCTCGCAGGCGCTTCTCCCCAAGAGGAAGAGGTTAGGGTTCCACCTCCTCCTTCTGAATGTAGTCAGGGGTCTGGGGCGTAGGATGGACCATTTTTCCCTGCGGACCTCTTGGCCGCGGGAGTCAGAGCTAACATAGGGTCGTGGGGAAGGGAGAAACGCAGTGGACTGGTCTAGGGCTCCTTGATAGCACCTCAGAACCCAGAACGTGGAACCTGTGATAGCATACCCAACCCCATCCCCGGAATCTTGGTGTCTCCAGAGCCGGCTCAAAGGCATCCCGCCCCACCTGCCACAGCACTAGGGCGCTGTGACGCCACACAGGCCTCCGGCAAAATACGCCAGGGCTCCGCTAAGTCTACAGCGGGATCTCATTTATGCAGTTCGATGACATCACAGACGGGCGGTGATACTAAGGCTCCCACATTTCCCGGCCCCGCCCTGAGAATCCTGCCAGAAACGCGCGGAGAATTCGTCCGTTCCCGGACAATAGGGTCCACAGACCCGAAGCGTGGGTAGGTGCCCTGAGCGAGGGAGAGTGCCCGGCAGGGTTCCCCTCTGGAATCTCGTGGCTTAGAATGCTCTCTGCGCGGGTAGGTTTCTCTGCACCAGCCGCGGCGCGACACTAGCCCCGCCCACGTTGCCCCGGCCTACCCACCGCCTCCACCACTGCGCATGCTCGGCGCGCAGGCGCAGAAGGAACTCGTCGCCCAGCACCGCCGGCGCTGGAGTTCCCCGTCCTGCGGCGGTAGTGGGCAGTCGGTGTGGACTTCGGTGTCCCGCTTGTAGGTGTAACGAACACAGAGTACCACTGGCCCTGCGGGCGCATCCTGCTATCCGTCTTTATGAGCACTAGAGATGTTAACGCCGAAGAGGGCTGCTCTGGGTTAATGCGGGCTAGAGACCCTTGGAGTCCCTATGGCGCCTCGAATCCAACGCTGCGGTGGTCCGATGGAGGTCTCTGGGATTCGAGCCGAGAGGGAGTGTGCGGCCCGCCCCTGCCCTAGATCCAGTGCGGCCCCAGTCTTTTCGAGCAGGGTTTTTGAGGCAGAGGTCTTGGTCTCCAGTCCCCCGGAGCTCTTGGAGGCACAGGCTTGGTCACCCACCCTGCCAGTTTAGCCTGGCTATCTGGGACGCTGCGAGAGCCAGGCTGATGGTTGGGCCCAGGTTGCATATGTTTCAGATGAAAAATTCACTATGGACATGAGATAGGATGAGGGGGTCAAACCTCATGTCAATGGCAGAGGAAGAATTAGAAGTTGCGTTTCCTTTGCGGCAAGGGGCCTGAAGACCCAGTTGTAGCTTTTCCTGCCACTTAGAAGGTCAAAGTCATACATATTTTCTCAATCATTTATTCACCACTCGAATCAACAACTGGGCCCTCATGTGTTGCAGAACAACTTTCGCATTTTTGAAGCACCATGTAAAGGTAGTAGAAATGCTTCTCTCAGCATCCTGAAGTAGCCTGCCTCCCAAGCTGCCTTATTCCTAAAAGAATCTTCTTCCCGTCTTTACTTTCTCATCACCCAGAGATAATGAAATGGGATGGAAGAAGGCTGTCGCCTGGACTGGTAGTCATGAAACTTCCTAGAAAATTTTAAAGAAGCAGCCTTTAACTCCATGGAGAAGAACGGATAAATCAGTTCACAGATTATTTTTAAATTTGCTTGAGAGAGAAAGGTGGGAGACAAAATGTAAGTGCCCTACTTACCCCTCCTTTGTGGCATATGCCTAGCGTGAAAAAAAAACTTGGGGCAGACTGAGGTGTCAGGGCAGGGACCTATATATGTGGCAAGTGGGACTGAATGGGTGGTAGGGGGTCTTTCACTTTGCAGACACACCCAACTACAGTCTTCTTTGGATATGTGCTTTCTTTGATTTGTCCTAGAGTGTCCATGGCCTACAGAAAAGATAGTTGTACACAGTTGTTACATGGACAGATCTGCAGGAATGTTCCTCTTACCCAGCCACCTGAGCCCTGGCTATCTGATACCACTCTTGGCCATTTTTCTTGGCCAATGCTAGTTCCAGCTCCAGTGATTAGAAAATGGAAGGACTTAGAAAAGTGAGATGGATGGACAAATGGAGTGAGTTTTGTTTCTTATTTCTAAACATGGAGTTGGATCTTAGCAGCTAAGCCATCTCTGGGGAGGTGTAGGCATAATTAATTTTCAATGTTTGGTTTGATTGAACTCGTGAGATAAGATAAGGAGTTTTGTCATAACAAGGGCAGGGATGGGTTGCTTTTTGTCACTGGTAGGAGTGGGTACCACTTGGAGACTGTAGGTAGACGGTAGCAGGAGAAACTTTACAGGGGACATGGAATAAAGCTAGAGGAGATAGGGCAGGAATCGCTAGATTCTTCACCACTCAAAGGACCAGAGAGGGAAAATGAGCTTCTGGAGAATCCTTAAATAATGAGATTTACTTGGGAGGTTGGTTCACTTCTTATTAACCTGGGTCAAGAGCTGAATGTGTCTGTGCAGAATTCAGAATATCTTCAGTATTTCACGGTATCTCACAGCATATATAGCTCCTCCTGTAGGTCTGTGGTGGGTGAAGAACCAGGGCAGGGGTGGTGCTGTACTTGTCAGGGACAGTTTCTGTTATGGCCTTGTTAGAGAGACCAGCCCACACTGAAATATTTGAGCAGAGTCACTCTAAAGTGAGTGGAGTGGCTCAGAGAGTTCTTGTTAACTGTTAAAGGGATCTGTGTGCCATAGATCTATCTTTTAAATCTTTTATTTTCTATATTATTTTTAGTTTTTCAATTTCTTTGTCTATTAATTCCTAACTTTGGTACTTTAGTGTGTTAAAAACTCCCACCATGATGGTAGAATTGTTTGTTGTTGTTGTTGTTGAAGTTCTAATATATATAACATGTTAAGATTTGTCTCTCCTTGACAGTTAGCAGTACTCACGGGAGATTCCTCAGTGTGGCATTGGGGACCATGGCAGTGACTGGGGCTTTACCACTTTGGGAAAAGTGTGAGGCCCTGCTAGGGCTTCTCCAGGCAGGCAGCCAGGCAAGCTTTTTTCCCTTGGCAAATGGTGCTTTATTTTAACTATCATAAGTATGTATTTAACTGGGCCAGGGAGGATTGGGAGTGTTGGGGGAGGGCACTGGGTTTTGATATGTTTCCTCAGCTTTCTCCCCCCCCCATAATTTAATTTAAACCTTTCCAGGCATACAGAACAATAGAGAGAAATTTATAGTTAACACTCAATCATCCACCACCTAAATTCCACAATTAACATTTTACTATACTTGCTTTATCACATTTCCTCCATCACTCCATCCCTCAAACTTTTTTAAAATGAAAATTTGTAAACACGCAGAATAATTGAAAGAATAGGACAAAGAACACTCTCATATCTTCTTCATAAAGTCAACAATTGATCATGTTTTGTTATATTTCTCTCTCGCTGCCTTTCTCCCTGAACCATTTGAAAGTTAGGTTCAGACTTCATTATGTTTTAGCCCTAAATAATTCAGCACACATATTTTAGGAATAAGGGTATTATTCTACATTACCACGACATTGTTATCAATAATAATTTTGCCTAATATCATCAAATATCCCGTCTACATTAAAGTTTCCCCCAGTTTTCCCACCAGTTGAATTTTTAAAAATCAGAATCCAATAAAAGATTTCATATTGCATTTGTGTCTTTAGCATTTTTTAACCTAGAACAGTTATGCTTTTTTTAAAACCTGTAATTTGAATTAAGTATAGATTTATAGGAAGTTACAATGATAATACAGGGAGGTTCCATGTACCCTTCAGTACCCTTCACCCATTTTTTTCCCGTGGTTACACCTTGCATAATGATAATACAATATCATAACAAGAAAATTGATATTGGTCCAATGTATGCATATAGTTTTATGCTATTTCCCCACACAAATAGGAATAGGTAGATTCTTCTAACTGCCACCACAATGAAGATACAGAACTATAAAATCACCACAAAGATCTACTTGTATCAATATTTTAGAAGTTTGAGTGAATGTAGAAACCTTACCTCCTGTTGTGGACTGAATGTGTTCCCCTCAAATCCCTATGTGCCCTTCTAAGAAGAGTCTTGAGGGAGCTTGCTTCCTCTCTCTCTGCTTCATAACATATGGGGGGTGGGGAACACAGCAAGAAGACAGCCATCTACAAACCAGGAAGATGACTTTCACGAGACACTGGATCTGTTGGCACCTTGATCTTGGACTTCCAGGCTCCAGAACTGTGAGAAATAAATGCCTGTCCTTTTAAGCCAATGAGTCTCTGGTACTCTGTTATAGCAGCCTGACCTAAAACACCAACTTCTAAGCCCTTTTATCCTCCCTGTTTATGACAGAGTAGTCTTAAATATTTCCTTTACATACACTAACATCGAAGTCATTCAATGTTATATTTTTTGCTTTGACCATCAAACATAATTTAGACAACTCAAGAGGAGCGGGAAAGTCTATTGTATTTAGCCTATTTAGCCATGTTCTTGCTTTTAAAATTGTTTTTTTCCCCCTTCCTCATAGTTTTAGTTTCCTCTTTTTATCATTTCCTTTCTGTTTAGAGAACTTTTTAAGCCATTATTTTAGGTTAGGTCTGGTGGTGAAAAATTCTAATTATTTTCCTTCATCTGAGAATGTCTTTATTTCTCCTTCATTCCTGAAGGATAATTTCACCAGGTATGGAATTCTGGGCTGACAGTTCTTTCTTTTCAGCACTGGAAAAATGTGCTACTTCCTATTGAGAGTTTAAAAAAATTTCAATGGTTGTATTTTTTTTAATTCTGAAATTTCCATATTTTTTTATATACTCTGTTTCTTTCCTGAGACTTTCTACTTTTCAGCTGTTGCAAGGGTTCATAATTCCTTATTAAATTATTTTTATGATGGCTGCTTTCACATTCTTGTTGATACTTCCAACATCTGTGTGATCTTGAGGTTGATGTGTGTTGGTTATTTTTTCTCTTTCAAATTAAGGTTTTCCTGGTTCTTGGTCTGACATGTAATTTCTGATTGTACCCTTGAAATTTTTGGTATTGTGTTATGAAGCTCTGGATCTTATTCAAATCTGTTTCAGTAAGTTTCCTCTGACTTGCTGTGACATGGTGGGAGAAGGGGTGCTACTTCACTACTACCATGTAGGGGTGAATGTCCAGGACCCCCACTTGGCCTCCCTTGGCACCCTGGAAAGAGAGGGGTGCCACATTGCTACTTGGTAGAGGTGAGATTTCAGGCTCCCCACTAGGCCTCCACTGACACCACCTAGGCTAGGAGGGGAGAGATCCTTTTTGTTGTTCCCACAGGGCTTCTGCTGGGGGTAGGGTGGAAGGTCTTGTTACCTCTCGGTGATGGTGCAAGTTTGGCTGCCCACTCAGTCTTCTCAGATACACCTGGGTAGGGCAGGGAGGAGCCCACCTTTGCAGGCAGACAAAGACAGAAGTCCAGAGTCCTCATTCCGTCTTTCCTGATGGGTTATCTATGGCCCTTTGAATATCTTGTTGCATAAGTGAACTGGTATTGGCCTTATGGAACTATGCACTAAGGGACAAATTTCTCCATAAATTCCCATTTCCTGGCATCACTTCTTTTATTGTTCTAATATGATCCTGGGTGTCCACTCTAAGGTATTGTGGTGTTTTTAATTTTGTAATATGAAATTCTCACTTTATATTTTGACATAAAATGCTCTGGGGTGGTATTTTATTATAAAGTTACAAAACCTTTGCCTAATCTCAAATGTTGGTATGTAGGATCCTTGTGGATTAAAAAAAAAAAAAATTGATATTTTTAGATTAGCTATAATGTCTTGAATTTTGACCCAGGAAAATTGAGTCTTTTATTATTTTGTTTATGAAAAGAAAAAAAATCTAATGCATCTAGTTGCTGGGAGCATGGATTTCTTTTTTACTCTACTCCTGTGTCTGATGTTCAGGTTATAATTTTTAATGTAAATATGTCCATAGGATTTTAAGCTTTTTAAAAATTTTTGAGAATGGGATTTCAGAAATCTGTCCAAATTTTCCTAAAAATATTAGGTTAGTTTCCTTCATTGTCCAAATTTTCCTAACAGGACAGGATTTTTTTTCTTCTTGTGCCTTACAGATTTTCTTAGTGTTGCCTTGGTCAGGGAGAGAAATAATTATTAAAGCAAAAAACTTCTCTTCAGTTAATATTATTTATTGACTAAGACCTCTGACTTGTGCCCGATCATAGGCTAAGTGTGAACATCATGCAAATTGAGAGCAATAGTTTTTGCTTTTTCCAGATATATGTGGTTACAGCATAATATTTACTTCCATGAGTCAGGGCAACTTAAATAGATAACCCAGATAAAAGGAACTGGGAAGCAGGAAGCCTGTGTCTTGGCACACATTTCATTGCTAACTTTGTTGGGTCGCCTTAGTCATCCCGTAACCTCTTAGGGCCTCAATTTCCTTACCTGTCCGTGAGAATAAAAGTATTTTTCTTTCCTGACTTGTACAGCTTTGGTTAGGGAAAATTTAGATTTGTGCCACAAATATAGAAAATATGGCTAAAGACTATCCACCTCTTTTTATTTAGTCTTAAAAAAGTATAAACACTCATAGCTTTTTGGCTTCTTTTGGTGTCAAAATGTCTTTGAGCAAAGAGAATTCAAAAAGTGCTTGGGATAGCCATAAACATTTTTTCAGACTTAATTGACATAGTTGACTCTGTCCATTTTTGCTGTGAGTGAGCAACCACATTTATTTTTCTCTCCTGGATACTCTGATTCTTTAGTTGCCCAGCAGCTAGTTACGTCACTCATGCAGAGTCAGGCAGAAGCCTCACACGTGGTTTACAGAACTGTGTAGCAGACTTACGTGGATCGAAATAGCTATAATTAGAAAATCAGTCTCACACTTCGGAATTACGCAGAAGCATGTGGATATTCTGACTTGTCCCAGAAGCACAATAGAAGTAAACCAACTGGTCTTGAAGTAAGAACAATTACAAAAACACAAATTTTGAAAAAAAATGAACACAAAGATTTGAGTCGTAAATATTTATTTCTAGAGAAACAAGGCAAACTCATTTCAAATTTCAGAGGAAAGCATTTGTGGTAGTTAGACCACACCAACCATCCTGCTGTGTTGACATGGGGATTTCTGCATAAGGCCATCTGTAGGTGGCAAGATGCCCTGCCGCCAACCCCCCATGGTAGGCAGGATCTCTTCTCCTTTCTTTGGACTGGTTCTTAGTTGTGGCAAGGAACTAACAAAGAATCTCTGTAAATTTCATCTGCTCTTTGTGATCTTCAGAATCTGAAGTTAGGGAGTGAGCCAAAGCTAACTATGACATGAACTTTATCTGTGGATATTAAGGTCATTTTACAATTGGTCGCAGAGCACACGTTTGAATGGCAGGAAAAAATGTAAAGCAATGTCTCGAGTTTTCTCTGTGTGTGTCTACTATTGGCTTACTTCCCTGTCACCTAAATCACTCTGAGCCATACAATAGGTATGGGCCAGAAAGACACAGAGCATGAGTATCAGTAAGGATCTGTTAGTGTAGCCTGAGGAGGCCAGGTGAAATCCATTCTGACTTTTCCAGCTTGTTGGTTTCATTGTTTTCTACAATGGGTGATTGTCTTCAGCCTGCTTGGCTGGCACCTGGTCCTTTGAGGTTCACAGAAAATCCCCATGTAAATGTGCAGCCAGAAAGTTGGGCGCACAGCGGGCTTAATGTCTGGTGTGTTCCTTGGTGCATACTCTCCTGTGTCTGGGGAGGCATGCTTCTAAGTGATGAACAGAAATTGCCTTAATTGAAAGTACTTCTGTTGGCAGGATGATTTCAGAGTCTACCTTCCTTTGAAAACAAACCCTCACCTGCTCCCCAGGGATCTGGAATCCCTCATTTTCTCATGAGAACCCTTCCTTCCTTAGAGCTAATGTTGAGATGCAGACCTAGGAGATATGCTAGGAGGAGATATTTTATAGAGCTACCATTTATTGAGTCCTTCCCGTATGCAGAACACTGTGCTGAGAGATTGGTGTTTACAGATACTATTCTCATTTTTTTACGTGAGGAAATGGAGGCTGGAGGTATACATTTGCACAAGGTGATGCAGTATGTTATGAGAACCAGCCTTCAATTCCAGGTTCGTCAGACTCCAAAATCCATGAGCTCACAAGACCCTCTACTGCTTCCCTGTCCTTGAGGTGCACCGAGATCTCTAAGATTCTGATTGCCCTGCCCAGAAGGATGAAGAGTGCTGGGCTTTTACCTCTCCTGGGGAGGGAGAGACTAGGTAGGAGGGGTGGGCTGGGGAAGCTCTGGGCCTCCCAGGGGTTGCTGAGCACAAGCTGAGGAATGATGAAGGCTGGCCGGGGTCCTAGCCTCTGCCTCCAAGCACAAGGCGGAGGCTCTGCTCCTGCCCCAGATTGCTCTGGAGCAATCTGCCAAGGGTCTCATTCAGGATGAAGCCCTCCTGGGAGAAAGGGAAATGGGAGCCTGTGGCTGATCCCTGCCTGCATGAGAGCTATTGTGCTGGTCTTCCATCAGCAGAGGGTGTGGCTTGTTTGAGATGGGCAGTGTGGTGTGTGAGATGTTCCTCTGCATTTCTCTTCATTTCCCTACAAGCTTGTGAGCCTGAATAATATTGAAGCACCTCAGCTGGGCATGGCAAGGACAGATGGTAGAGTGGAAACTGAGGCCCAGGTGGGTCTCTGGGTGCTGTCCTGATGGGATACAGCTAAGACAGCTAAGCTTCAGGGGTTCACCTTGCAGTAGAGGCACCAATGATGAATGTGGCTAAAATACAGCTGGAGAAGGCACTAAGAGGAACTTAGGTCACCCAGACTAGACTCTCTCGGGACATGGCCTCAGCCTCTCGCTTCCAGTCTGGTCCGGGGATCTCTCCCAGGTGCTCACATAGAAACCTCGCTCATAGCACTTCTAAAACTGGGTCACTGTTGTCTCTTCTAGATTGCAGGCTCCTTGAGGACCTGGGCCAGTTCTGTTTGTTTCAGCACTCCCTATGTCTTTTGTGGCACCTGAGACCGAGAACATGTTCCTAGCCAAGCAGGAAGCTCAAGAGCCTTGGCCTGATTATAGGCGTGAGGAAAACTTCATGAGAAAAGAAGTTTTCTGTTAGTTAACTCTTTCTGGAAAAAGCCTCCTTCCGATCATTTGAGAACCATATGTGTAAATTAAAGTAGAAGGAGCTGTCCGCTGCCTGAGTGATGGGGGCTGGCTAGAAGGGACTTTTTCAGAAAAAGGAACAGCAGCTTTGCTTTGAACAAATCCTATATTACTTTTTCAAATAGTAATCTGCTAGTACGAAGAATGTACCTTTTATTTCCATTTCGCCTTGTATTTAAATGAAACATTTAAAATGACATCCTTGAAAATTGAGAAGGCAAATAAAGCAGTTCTGCTAATTTAATGAAGACCAAGCTGTAAATGTTAAGTTTTATGGGGTGTCAGCCACTCACTGAAGAACCTGGTAACCAGAGGGAAAGGAGGGGGCAGAGGTATGTGGTGACTCATCCCAAGAGTCCAGAACTTTTCCTAGTTTTCTAGAGCACACAGGATCTCTGCAGAGGAGGAGGGCTCTGCTATTAAGGAACGAGCTAGAAACCTTAGCTCTGTGAATTGTCCCTTCCAATTGCCTTGTTGTCTCTCTCCTCGATGAGACTGGAGAATGGTGTGGCTGTCAGAAAACACTCATCCCCCTGGGTTGGTGAACTTCTCCCTCTGGTACTCTGTGCCAAGAGGTCCATACTGAAGACAAATCCGATGCCCTCTGTGGTATGCGGCCTATCTACAAAGCTGGTCAGAATGCAGCAGAGGGAGGGCCTGTCTGTCCTCCCGGGCGTCCTTTCTGTAATCCCCTTGTCACAGCCACCTCTGAAGGCTGCTCGCCTTGACAGAGGGGCCGTGATGGGCAGCCCGTCAAATAGATTGTGAGTGCATTAGCAGGATTAGCAGAGAAGGCTAATATTGTAGCATTCCCCAAGTTCATTCACAGCCTCTGAGGCTGGGCTGGTCAGCTGTTAAACTGGGCAGGCACAGGCTCCAGAATTCATGTCACAGGGAGTGGCCCTGAAATGGTCAGAGACACAATAGTCCCATGTGTTAGACTTGCGTGTATGTATTCTTATTTCACAACAGAGCTTACTTTATAATATTAGTATAAAGATGCTAAGTACCCTTTCCCCCCTCATCTGATTGATAAACTAGCTGAAATACTTTAGTAGCCCCTCAAAACCAGATGCTTTGTTCTTGGCAGTTTATTGACGTATTGCTGATTTTATTTCTGCTTGTTAAAGTAATGTACCTCATTTTGGAAAACTTGGGTCAGAAAAGTATAAGGGAGAAATTTAAAATACTCAGTTCTTTCACCACATATTACCTCTCATGCCATTTTGCTGTATTTTCATGCAGTCTTTTTTCTGTGCATATCAAGTAAAGTTGTGATTGTGTTGTATACTTGCTTTTGGTTCCTTTTAAAAAACCAAATATTATATCCTAAGCATTTGCCAGCTTTCTTGCACTTTTAATGAAAACACCTATTAATACTTTGTGTGGATATATTTGCATTAGTTTTTTATTGATGTGTAACAGATTACCACAGACTCGGCACTTTAAAGTGATACCCACGTATTAGCTCACAGTTCTGTAGGTCAGAAGTCTGGCATGGCATGATTGGGGTCTCTGCTCACATCTCAGAAGGCCAAAATCAAAGTGTCTGCGGGGCTAAGTTCTCTGAAGGCGCTGGGAAAAATTGCTTCCAAGCTCTTTCTTGTTGGCAGAATTCAGTTCCTCCAGACCGTAGGGCTGAGGTCCTCTTGTCCTTGCTGGTTTTTGGCTAAGGAACACTCTTAGCAGCTGGAGGCCACCTGTCTTTCTTGACATGTGGCCCCTTTGATCTGCAAGCCAGCAATGGTGCAGTGCATCCTTATTGTGTTTGGACTCTGGCTTCTTCTGTGATCAACTGGAGAAAACTCTTTGCTTTTAAAGGGCTCATATGCATAGGCCACGCCCACCAGAATAATTTCATTTTCAGGACAACTATGTCATATAATGTGACCTAATCAGTGGAGTAAATGCCGTCATACTGATTGTCGGCAGGGTTGTGCAGGGAATGCCTACCAGGGTGGAGAAATAGTGGGGCCATCTTAGGCCTCTACTTACTAGACTATTTCCATTTATTTAACAGTTTCTTTGTTTTAAAAAAAGCTGGGCTTATTTCTGATTTTTTATTATTATAAGTGATGTTTTTGGATGAGCATCTATCCTGTGTTAATGCGCTAGGTGAAGAACTGATATTTTGTTATTTGCATTTTTGTTTCTAATGGAATTTAACACTCAGTTTCATGTGTTAGCTATTTGTCTTCTTATGTGAATTGTTTCTCTTCTTTTTTGGGGTTTATCTTCTAATTGATATATAATGTTCTTTAATAGTAAGGACATTATAACCTCACTAATTTTGTTACAACTATTTTATCTTTGTGTACGTTTTGATGTACAGAGGTTTTAAATACATAGGTACACAATTCCATTTATATCTTCCTTTCTGTTTTTGCCTTGATGTCATATTTAGAAAATCCATTTGCATCTCAAGATTTTAGAAATATATTGATCATATTTCTCTATTTTATAGATTAATTATTTGTATTTAAACTTTAATGTACATGGGATTTATTTTGATATATAGTATGAGGTACATATTTAAAATTTTCCCCCAAACTTATTAACCAGTAGCCTAATATTTAACATGTAACTCATCCTCACTGATTTCAAATGCCATTTCCATGCTTGGCCTTTTTTGGTGGCTTTTCATTCTGTTCAATTGTTCTGTTTTGTAGGCTGGTGCCACAGTATGTTCTTTTGGTTATTATATTTTGAAATAAATTTAAATACATTGAAATGTAAATTCCTCCTTGCTTTATTTAGTGTTCAATATTGTATTGGCTCCTTTTCCCTAATGGTTTCATGAATTTTTGGTGGAATTTTAATTTGAAGTGTATTGACTTCATAATATTTACGTTGAAGAAATGATGATTTTGCAATGTATAGTCTATAGCAATATAGAATGTCTCTCTACTTATTAGAATTTTCCTGCATGTTCCTTAGGAAAGCTTTATTTTTCTATTTTAATAAAATTTCAACTTTACAGAAAATTTGCTGGAATGTTACAAATAAGTTTTTCCCTGAACCATTAGAAAATAAGTTGCTGGAAGATTTCAGTGTGTAATTCTGGACAAAGAAAGACTTTCTGTACTACTATGGAAATCGAAATCAGGACATCAACATCTATATATGATTGTCATTTCACACAGAGATCTCATTCCAGTTCCACCAGCGTCCCCAAACATGACTTTTAGAGAAACAGGATCCAATCCAGGATCCCATGTTGTATTTAGTTGTTATGCATCTTTCATCTCTTTCAACCTCAGTTTCTAGTCTTTCCGTGACTTTCATGACCTTGTGACTTGTGAAGGCCATAGGCCAGTTATAGGGTAAAATGTCCTCCAGTTTGGGTTTGCCTAACGTGTCCCCATGATTTGATTTGGATCATGCCTTCTTGGCAGGAGTGCTTAGTACTCTGCCTGATGCTCTATGAATTATGAGGTTTTCTACTCCACTGTGGCAACAGGAATTATTTCCAGGTGTGTATGAACTCTGGGGCTTGTTCTTGTTGACCCTTTCTGGTGGCTCTTTCCCCAGCCTTGGGTAATTCCCCAACACCATGAAGATGTGAGAGAGACTCTCCAGATCTTGGGACTGCTCTTTCGGCAGCTCTTTTCTTGCTGGCACTCTTCCCTTGGAGCTCACGGGAGCTCCTGCTCTGTTCCTCAACTCAAGAGAACCTGGGCTCTGCCTGGACCCTCCCCCCCAGTCCCAAAGCCCACAAACTCTCTCAAGGCAACAGTAGGGCTCACCTCATTTTTTCCTTTCAGGAATCGCTGTCCCTTGTTGCCTGGTGTCCTATGGCCTGAACACTATTGTTTCATATATTTTGTCTGGCTTTTGACTCCTTCCATGCAGAGGGATAAAAATGGTCCCTGTTACTCCGTATTGACTGCAAAAAACCACTTATGCATTTTGGATGAATCAAATGCATTGTTCTTTTCCAGGCATTTATTAAGATGTGGAAATGTTTCCTTCTGCTCTAAATGGCCCCAGGATGCTGAGATTTTTTTAAATGTCACTTGTAGTCTGTCTTCTCCTTCCTCAGTGACTGCTTGCCTCTGCTATCAGCTCCATGCCTACTCTCCAGGAGTTTATGCATTCCCTCTGCTTTAGGGCAGTTTCTTAGATAAGGGTCAGTAGGTTCTAAATGAGTATCTGAAGATCTCTTTTAGGAATTAAAAATGTGAACTGTGTCATATGTGTTTGACTGGGCTGCTTTCTTGCTTCTTTTCTGGTCCTTGGCCACAGTTCCCTAGTCGAGTCTGCTAAAGTACTGCTTTTTGGATACACGAGATATAATGCCACTTTGGAGCTTTGTTTGGGAAGTGTGCTTAATGGTGAGTCAGGGGTGGGAGTGGGGCTATTGCACTCTTGCTGGATCATAGAATAATTTCTATAGTAGTTTTCTAGCATTGTCATAACAAAGCACCATGAACTAAATGGCTTAAAATGATAGAAATGTATTGTTTCCCAGTTCTGGAGCCTACAAGTCTGCAGTCAAGGTGTTGGCAGAGCCGTGCTTCCTCTGAAACCTGTAGGAGAAGTCTTTGTTGCCTCTTCTTAGCCTCTGGTAGTTTGCCAGTGATCCTTGGGGTTCCTTGGCTTGCAGCTGCATAACTTCATTGTCTGCCTTCATCACACATGGCCTTGTCCCTGTGCGTCTCTGTGTCTTCAAATGGACATCCACTTATAAGGACACCAGTCATACTGGATTAGGGACCCACCCTACTCGAATATAATCTCATTTTAATTCAACTAATTACATCTGTAACAACCCTATTTTTAAATAAGGTCAAATTCTGAGATATACTGGGGGTTAGGACTTTAGGTTTTTTGTTTTTGTTTTTGTTTTTTTTTAGGGGATACGATTTAACACTTAACAGTTGGTATAGAATATTAGGTGACTTTCTTAGTGGAAACTGGATGAACACCCAGAGTGGTAGGCTTTGAACCAAAAGCAGATGACACAGGTGTCAGCAAAGATAAGGAAAGCTGGTTGGGCTAAGGGTAGCATGCTAGCAGGGAGTCCTGTGCCAGGTTTGATTCCTAACTCCTGTAGATAGGAATGCGGCGACATCAGTATCCTGGTGTTAAGCCCAGGTCTGAAATTTCCTGATGTAAAATCCTTTGCCCAAGCTTTGGCTAGTGGCCCCAAGCCTCAGTGAGTGCTGCAGACAAAGGGCAGATCTTAGAGCTGAAGCTTCTCTGACAAGTGGTCATGGTAGCAGTGACCACACATAATGTTGGGAAATCTGCTTCCCCCTCTCTCAGTCTCTCAAGTGTATGATACAGTATTCTTAACTATAGTCACTGTGCTGTATGTGTCCCCCAGAATTTCCTCATCTTAGAGCTAAAAGTTTGTCCCCATTTCTCCCACCCCAGCTCCCAGGAGACACCATTCTACTCTCTGTTACTATGAGTTTAGCTTTTTTGGATTACACATAAAGTGAGATCGTACAGTATTTCTTCGATTTATTTATTTGTTTTACTTAGCATAATACTCTCAAGGTCCACCTATGTTGTTGCATGTGGTAAGATTTCCTTTTTTATGTCTAAATAATATGATATATCACATTTTTCCTTTCTTATGGCTAAATAATATTCCATCTAGCTATCATCTATCTATCTATCTATCTATCTATCTATCTATCATCTATCTATCTATCTGTCTATCTATCTATCATCGTCTATCATATTTCTTCATCCATTCATCTGTTGATTGTCATGATTGTCACGTAGGTTGTTTCCATGTCTTAGCTATTGTGAATAATGCTGTAATGAACATGGAAGGGCAGATGTCTCAATATAATTTCATTTCTTTCAGATGCATATCCAGGGTGGTATTGCAGGATTATATGGTATTTCTATTTTTAATTTTTTAAGGAAACTCCATACTGATTTCTATAGTAGTTGTACCAATTTACATTCCCACCAATAGTGTCCAAATCTCTCCCTAGTTTTAAGATATTCTCAGCCATTATTTGCTTAAATAAGCTTTTGCCCCTTTCTTCCTATTTTCTCCTTCTGGGACTCCAATAATGCATGATTGTTTCTCTTAATGGTATCCCATGGTCCATATAGGCTTTCTTTAATCTTTTTCATTCTTTTTGATTTGTACTCCTCTTATTGGATAAGTTCAAAAGATCTGTCTTCTACCTCACAGATTCTTTCTTCTGTTGATCCAGTCTGATACTCTCTACTGAATTTTTAATTTCATTCATTTTATTCTTCAGTTCCAGAATTTGTTTGAAAAAATGATTTCTATCTCTCTAATAGACTTCTCATTTTGTTATTGTTTCGCTGATTTTGCTGAACTGCCTTTCTGTGTTTTCTTATAGTTCACTGAGTTTCCTTAAATGATTATTTTGTGTTTTTTATTGGACAAATCTCATTTTTTTGAAGTTGGTTGTTAGAAAATGTTATTTCTGTGGTGGTGTTATGCTTGCTTATTTTTTAATTTTCTTTGAAGTTTGTGTCATTGAATTCACATTTAAAGAAATAATTAGCCTCCTCCAGTCTTTACTGACTGGCTTTGGGAAATACCTTCCATCATTTATATTAGGGATTCTAAGCCTTTTCAGATCTTTTCTATTGATATTTCTGCTCCACAGTTCTTGTTCCTTTATAGAGGGTGAATTCTTTTTTTTTTAAAGATTTTATTTATTTATTCATGAGAGACAGAGAGAGAGAGAGAGAGAGAGAGGCAGAGGGAGAAGCAGACTCCTAAGGAGCAGGGAGCCCGATGTGGGACTCGATCCCAGGACCCTGGGATCATGACCTGAGTCGAAGACAGACGCTTAACCATCTGAGCCACCCAGGCGCCCTATAGAGGGTGAATTCTTAAGACTGTATGCCTTCTTTTGATCCTGCAAAACCAGATTTGGGGCTGTCAGCTACCCACTTGCTTTCTTTAGGACAGTGCTGAATGCTCAAATTACGTGCTTTATCACAATCCTGCTAAATTGGGCTGGCTTTCTGCATGTGCTCACTAGCTGTCTGCAAAGGCTCATTTTTGTTGCCATAGGGATTGTCCTGAGGGAGCTGGCCACAGGATGGTGGGTAGGGTATGGGTGAGCTTGCAACGCATTTGGAGTGCCTCTGGACCAGCAGGAGGATCTATAGGTGAGATATGCCCAATGGCTCATTGGTGGGCTTCCTGATGGAGTGTGCAACATGGTTAGTAGGATATATGTCTCTTTGATGCCCTCCAAGAGGCCTGGCTGTCCTTCTCCCTGACACTTCCCACTCCCCACTCAGGCAGCACACCTCAGGATTTTGGTTGAAATGAGAAAGAATTGGGTCTCTTTTGTGGTATCCCACAAAGCAGGGGAAGCTGGGCGCTCACTCAGATGCTCTTACTTTCCGTTGTGGGAGAAGTCACAGGCTGAGAAGATCTCCCTTGGCAATGAGCTGTGCCACTTCAGGGGAAGGGTAATGTGGGTGAAGTGAAACTGTTCCTCTTACCCTCTTCAATGCATCAAATCTCATTTTTTTTTTTTTTTTTTGCTCCAGCTATGTTCTGGAACCTCTCCACTGGACTCCCAGACTTCCACAAAGGCACTCTAGTTCATGGATGATTAAATCAGTGCTTTTGAAGAGGAAGATGGTAGAAAACTATCAATTCCACCATGTTGATGGTATCACTCTTCTCAGCCATTATTTCTTGAGCATTCACGTGCCAGACACTATTCCAGGCCTTGGAGTCACAGTGTAAAATAAAGTCCTCGTAGAGTTTGACTTCTGGAATTGCATCAGTTCATTGTTTGTAAAGTGGAGGTAAAAAATGAATATGCTCAATTAAGTTGTGAATAGTAAACGCAATCATTTGTATAATGAGCTTAGCCCAGTGCCAGGCATAACAGAATTTTCAGTAAGTGTCAGCTGTTTATATGGAGATCAGACACAGTGGAAAGTGAGTCTAATTCTTGTCTCGTTTGGAACTTCAATGCTGTGACGTGGGGAGGACATGCTGAATAGTCTAGGGGGAAGATAGTAGTTTGGAGTCTTGGATGCCTTTTCCGGATTTAGGATTGAAACGCAAAGCTGGACTACAGTGGTGTCATGAGGGCAGTGACAGGGCATCCCAAAGAGCAAGGCCTAGAGGACATGTACCAGGTTTATCTGCTTGGCCAACACATGCTTCTCTGCTCTGCCCAGAGCTGCAGCCAGAGGTAAAGGATTTCATATTGCACAGCAAAGAATCAGTGAGGACCAAAAGCAATATAACACAAGTTACATTGTGCAGAGCACATTGTTGTTTTAAATTTTGGTTTGCCTAAAATGGCTCACTGTATTAGTTGCCTGTCTTAAGTTCCTATACCTCGATATGTGGTATTAACTCCAATAGAAAATATGCAACCAACCCAAAGACAACATAGTTTAAGAAATGTAATATTTTATTTGCATCACATTTTAGAAAGCTGTTTTTTGTTGAGGAATGGGGTAACTGCTACTGGACATTTTACTTTGCCTTGGGGATACAACTCTGAGAGTTGGAGTTTATACCAGAATTTGGCTAATCTACTCAGATTCAGCATCTGTACTCCTTTAAGTGGCATTTAATATTACAACAGGAAATCTTTACTGTTTTTCTATCATAAAGGAACATTACTTAGACGTACTGTATTATGTGCTCAAGTTGGCTCACCATCTCTGATGAGCTGTAGAAGAAATGGAAACAGATAGAGAGTTAAGCAGGGATGCTTGTGTGATCAGTCTCACATCCCACAAGTGTTATGGGCCAGCAGCATGCATTTCAGGTGTGCAGATGAGGTCTCAGATCTTTCTAGAGCTCCCTGAGATGGAGAAAGTGATTTCCTTCTCTCAGGTTGGTTGCAATGCTTAAATGAGATAATATGTGCAATAAACCTGGCACCCAAGAGGTATTCAGTAAAAACAGTTTACTCTCCTTTTTTATGTCCTGTTTTAGGAATTTAATTTTCTTCAGTGTTTTTAAAAAGCAGTTAAAATTAAGCCAATTAGTTTCGTATTCCTAGCTGGAGGGTCTGGCATGTAGAAGGTGATCAGTGGGTGTATGTGGGGGATGAGTTGTTTGTGGTTCTTGGGGTAAAGGTGTTTCTTGTCCACATCCCTTGGTGGGTTGGAGATTCAGCACTGTCTCCCAGCTCTTGAGTAGCACACACAGACAGGTTAGACTTGGCTGGTTAGGCTCTTTCCAGGTAACGCTCATGGGAGAGTTTTTCACATTTCAATATTTGAGCCACTTAATGCACATGATCTGTGTTTAAACCTACCTTTCAGATACCTGGCACATTCTGTGTGCCTGGAACAGTTACAGAGCTTAGAAATTCAGGGAAGAATTAGAACACATCCCTCATTCTTAGGAAGTCAGTAATTCAGTAGCAGAGAAAGTACTACCCACACATACACACACACACGCATGCATACACATGCAAGTACTCATGTATACATATACATATATGCTTGTGTGTGTGTGTGTGTGTCTATTTTGGGAGGTGGGTGTCCTAAGGTAAGGGGCAACACTCAATGTGAGAGATCCAAAGTTGTGAATGTGTTGACCATGTTTTAATGTCAAAATTAGGATCCATGGACTGATAAGAATATAGCTCCATAGAAAGTCAAAGGAGTAATGCTTAAAGTTGGGGTAGTTCCAGGATCAAGCCTGCCTCCTTTAGAGGTACTTCTTGTCCTCAGTAAGTTTACAGTCTAGGTAGAGAGTCATGTGCATATCCCTGGATGAAAGCTCTATGAGATGTGTCATCAGGGCAAGAGAAGGACCCAAAGAGAGGTATGGCTGCTCAGAACTATGGGAGATGAAGCTGGAAGGGGAGGTAGAGTTTGATGTCAGTGAGTAGCGACGGATCTGGGAGAAGAGGGAATGCTGAGTCTGGAAGGATACTGGAAAGATGCCTGGCCACAATCTTGTCTAAGCAGGGAGATCAAAAAGCCTTTCCTAGATTTAAGACAATGAGGCCCACATCATTGGGGAGCAAGGTGCTTCTGTGGCCAAGGACTTTGCAGCTTGTCTGGCTGGCCCTCAGAAACATGGTTGAGAGCAGACATGAGGGATTGATTAGAAAACTGCTATGCTTGGGAAAAAATGTAGATTTCAGAGACATGAAAATGAAAACATGCAAGCATTTGTAAATGGAATATGCCTATCATTGTGGTTTTATGTGCCCAGAGACCTTGTGAGCAACCTGTAGATATGGCTGGGGAAAACATGTCTTTAGAGGCCCTTTTCTCTCCCTTGAACAATGATGGCTTTCTCCTTGGGTGGCACCTGATGGTTGTCATATTTTCCTTTGTGAGAGAGGAACTTCCTGTCACTGATTGTTATCAGGAAGTGAACTGGTGGCCCACTAAACTAGAGCTTCATCGGGCTCTTGGGAGGAAACCTTATGTGTGTATGTGGGGGTAGAGATGGTATTGCAAAGAGATCAAGGACCCACTCTGGAGACTTATTAGTTGTTGACATTTGGACAGTTACTTAATCTCTCTGAACCTTAGATTCTTCATCCATTAATGGCAATAATGATACCTATCTTGTAGAGTTCTTGAGAAGACTAAACATAGTAGTATGATGCTTGGCACACATTGGGTATTCAATAAATCTCACCTGTTATTATTGCTGTCTTTTTGGGCAGACACTAGTGTAATATGGGTACATTCTGAGTATAGTTGGAACATAAAATTTCTTGGGGGTGGGGGCACTCAATCATACACATTGCTGTCCGTAGTGCTGAACTATCATTGCATGGGGCATGGCTGTAGCTCCTAACCCCAGGCCACCATTGATGGCTGCTGTCTCTCCCAGAAATTCTGAGCTAGAAATATGTAATGAAGAGGCCAAGATGGTAGAGAAGCAGACTGATAATAGCATTTGGATAAGTCACTGAGAAATTCCCTTGGACAAAAAGAGATATTTTAGTCTCTCTTAGAGATTTGTATTACCAAAGGAAAAGTCCAAACTGACATGGCTCAAAATGCTGCTACAGGATGTGTTATGTGATAGAGGGCTGTGCATGTGTTAATGTGAATGATGAGTTTGGGTAGTTGGCAGAACCCTGGAGGAGTAGAGCTTGTTTAAGTGTGGTATCTTTATCAGTTGGGTTAAAACAACATTTTAATAGATATTTAAACATTTTGGCTCAATAAGATATTTGTTATTTTCACAATGTCACGGAACAAATAAAACTATTACCTGATGATGTGTGTGGTCAATTTCATGTACTGTTGAAAATCAAAACATACTTCTGAGTGTAGTAAGTTTTTTTTGAGAATTGGAAGTTTTGAAGGAAGACATCTCCCCCACATTCCTTTCCTTGGTTATTCTGGTGATGATTCTGGGTGTATTGTTTTCTCTGAGCCCTTGTTCTCCATTTTCTCCAACTCACAAAAGTCCAAGTTGGCTAGCCTACCTCCTAATGTCTGCCCAGTAGTCAGTTCATCCTTCCTTCCTTCCATCGTTCATCCATCCGTCCACCAATTAACCAATTGTCAGACATGCAATTATTGAGCATCTACCTCATATTATATGCTCTGGTGCTCTGTTGTGTGTTTTGCACCAATAGAGTAGCTTGTCTAATCTACCTGTTATCACGACAAACCCTGACCTTTGACTCAGCCCCTTCAGAATCTGCTGGTGCTATATTTAGTCCTTTGTCAACAACATTTATTAGGCACTTACTATAAGCCAGATACTATTCTAGGTAGTGGGGATACAGCAATAAATAGTGCTATCTAGTGTGTGAATTACTGAATTAGGTTTCTGATTGGTTCTTTTTTTTTAAGATTTTATTTTTTTATTTATTTGTCAGAGAGAGAGAGAGAGCGAGAGAGGGAACACAAGCAGGGGGAGTGTGAGAGGGAGAAGCAGGCTTCCTGTGGAGCAGGGAGCCCAATGCGGGGCTGGATCCCAGGACCCTGGAGTCATGACCAGAGCCGAAGGCAGATGCTTAATGACTGAGCCACCCAGGCACCCCATCTGATTGGGTCTTTTTGACCTGCTGCTGTTTATTGTCAGTACAGCCGGAGGTCCTTTTAAACCTACGTCATGTCATGTTATTTCTTGACTCATAGTCTCCTGATAGCTTCCCATCTCACTTAGGGAAGGGTAGTGGTGGAGGTGATAAGAGTTTGTATTCTCTCTTTGTATTTTGAAGGTATAGCCTAAGGCGGACTCACTGACAGATCAGACATCGAGTATGACCAGAAGAGAGGAATCAGCAATATCTCCAAGGAATTTATCCTTGGCAACTGGAAAGATAGAGTTACCAATTACTGAGTTGGAGGAGACTTATAGGAGCAGATTTGGAGATAAAAATTCCAAATCTGGTTTTGGACATGACAATTTTTATGTACTTATTTGGCATTTAAATGGAGGTACGGAGCATGTAGTTGGAGATAGAAATCTCCAGAGTTCAGGCTGGAGATACATATTTTGGAGTCATTAGCATATGAAGGTCATTTAAAGCCACAAGTTTATATGAGACTGCCAGTATAGAGAAAAAGAAAGTTCCTAGGACTGAGTTCTGGAGCCCTCATCATTTAGAAGGTGGGAAGATGAGGGGAGTCATGGAAAGGAGACTGAAGAGGAGAAGATGAAGAATTTAGAAGTGAACCAAGTGGGTTGTGTCAAGGGGAAAATATATTTCAGTAAAGAGGGTGGGAGGGTGGGTTGAGGGCTGAAAATTGACTTCTGGAAATCACAGGAGGTCTTGGTAAGAGCTGCTTTGGTGGAATAATAGAATCAAAGGCCTGACTGATTGTGTTCAAAAGGGAATAAGAAGAGAGGAAAGGAGACAGAGTAATGACAAGTCTTTCAAGGTAACCTAAAATATGTCAGGGATTCTCATAATTTTCAAAGGGTTACCCATGAATAAACCATGAATAGCTTTGTTATTGCTATGTTGTTCTAATATTTCCACATACTACATTGGCCTAAAGAGAGATCATCATCTGTCAAAACTAGGTCAGAAAGTGTTGAATCAGCCAAAGGCTGCACCCCCTATAGCTTCCCTAGAAGTAACTCAAGGCTTGCCTTGTAGCGCCTCTTAATAATAAGAACAACCACAATAGTAGCAACAACTAATAATAATACATTAGAGTTCTCACTGTGAAGCATTATACTGAGTGTGTGTCATGGATTATCTTATTTAGTGCTCAGAACCCAGTGAGGGTGGTGTCTCTGTTATTTCTATCTTACAGACTTGATGGTTTATAGGCAGAGGTGTAGTCCTTTGGAATATTGGTGAGACTCTGATTTTTATTACTTTTTCATATAGGCATTATTTCAAGACCCTGCCAAAGAGCAATAACATGACACAATTTTTCAGAAGTGATATAGGGAATAAGTAAAGGCTATTTTCCCCAAGGGCTACTATGTGGATTGAGACCTCACTCTTCCTTCCTACTTCACTTTTACTTAGAGTTCTTGGGGATACAGGTGCCATTTTTAAAAAAGATTTAATTAATTAGTTAATTTATGAGAGAGAAAGAGAGAGAGAAAGCAGGGAGGGGACAAGGGAGAAAGAGAGAATCTGAAGCAGACTCTGTGCTGAGTCCAACACGGGGCTCAATCTCACAACCCTGAAATCACAACCTAAGCTGAAATCAAGGGTTGGATACTCAACCGACTGAGCCACCCAGGTGCCCCACAGGTACCAATTTTAATGGATGATGCTAGGCAATTAACAGACAAGCATGCCATCTTCAGGGACTTTGTGTGGTTATGGAAGAGATCTGTTCTTCTTATTGTGGTCCATCTCCTCTTTGACTCCCCTCTCTGATGCCCATGGCTCTCCTTGCCCCTTGTAGAGTGAAGGGCTTGCTTCATTCGGAAGGAAGAAAAGTGCAAAGTGAGGTCACTGGTTCCTGCTAACTCTTAAGACCTTAACTTTCAGAAACATTTCAGAAATGTTTCCTAAACATTTACAAGAAACAAGAGGTATTTTGATAGGCTTATAAACTTTATTTAGTTTTAACAAATACTGAAGTTACTGGTTTACTATACCAATAGGAATTACATGTTGTGCTATAAAGTCAAAGGCAAAAATAGTTCAGATAGCTACAGCTCTAATTAAGACTTCAGTGCGTGGTAGAGTGTGGGGAAAGTAACACTGCACAGTCTATGGACTATTCTTTTAAAAACAGTTTAGCTACTCAAGTTCCATTTATTTTAAAGAACCTTTTATGGGAAACTTAGAGAACATTGGATTCATTAACAACAATTGTAGGTTTCCATGAGTAGCAGATGGGTCCATTGAAAGGACCAGATGAACAAATATGAATTGAGCATGACCTTCAGAAATTAGGGGTCTGTTTGAAACCCATTAGTGTTTTGTACAGTAGCTTTAATCTTTCTCTCCTTGGGTGGAATTAAATGCTCATTTTTTCCTTTCTCTTCCTTACTACCCTTTTCTCTTTAGTTTATAAATGCACACACACACACAAACACTCAAAACATTTCATATTGTATTACCACAGTATAATTTTCTCTTTGTATTTCAATGCACGTTTTAGTTTGCTTGTTTTTTTCTGAATTGATGATGATGATGAATGAGACTATATCTACACATATTGTGTGTGTTTTTCTCCAGCTTTGTTAAAGCATATTGACAAATAAAAGAGAATGTATTTAAGGTATACAATGTGATGATTTGATATACATATACATTGTGAAATGATTACCACATTCAAGCTAATACACACCCATAACCTCACTTAGTTACCTTTTCTTTTTGTAATAAGAACACTTAGGATTTAATCTCTTAGCAAATTTCAAGTATGTAGTAACTACAGTTGCCATGCTGTACATTAGATCTCCAGAAGTTATTCATCTTCTAACTGGAAGTTTGTACCCTTTGACCAACATCTATTTTTCCTGTCCTTCAGCCCTGGCAATGACTACTCTCTGGTTCTGAGTTTGACTTTTTAAAAAAATTTCGCATATAAATGAGATCATACAGTATTTTCTTTCTGTGTCTGGCTTCTTTCACTTAACGCAGTATCCTCCAGATCCATATATATTGTCACAAATGGCAAGATTTTCTTATTTTTTATGGTTGTATAACATTCCATATGTATATATTCCATAATATATACACATTTTCTTTATGCATCCATTGATGGACACTTAAGTTGTTTCCATATCTTGGTTATTGTGAATAATGCTATTGCATGTTTTTTTTTTTTTTAACATTTCTCCAAATGACTGCCTCAGACTTCACATCCCCTGCTAACCAGTAGGATCAAGACCAGAAGATAACTAAGATATTTGAGGAGAGTTTTCTATACTTACTTTCACTCTGAAAAGTCTTTGGTGATCAAAACAAAAGTGTCATTTTGGTTTCCAATATGTAATTTTTAAGGGATTTTTCAGGAGTTATAAGGTGCTTGTTAGAAAATTATGAAATAAATATTATTTTAGTGCCATTTTTTCCTCTTCCATTCTCTTCTTTTTCCTCCTCTTCCTCCTCATTATTATTATTATTTATTTTAGATACAGCTATCCCATCATTTTAGGTTATTTAGCAGACCCCTGACTATAAAGGCTCTAGGATGAAAGCCTCCTCACAGTTGTAAATGTTTTGCTCTTCCAGTACAAAGTGTCAAAAGTCTTTTTTGGCCCTTGATATTGGTCAAACGCATATTCCAGTACATTTCGTAATTATCCGAAGCCCTTTCAAGTATTTTTTGCATGTATATCTACTCCCCCCAACTCCAATTGAGAACCTGGATTTGAATCTCATCTCTGCCACTTATTAGGTATCTGACCTTGGGCAAATTGTTTAATCTTTCTGAAAATATGTTTCCTTATCTATAAACAGGAACAATGTCTAGCTCATACATTTGTGCTGATTAAATGGGATAAATCTGACATAAGAAATTCTCATTATAGGGGTGCCTGGGTGGCTCCGTCAGTTAAGCATCTGCCTTTGGCTCAGGTCATGATTCTGGGGTCCTGGGATGGAGCCCCACGTCAAGCTCCCTGCTCAGTGAGGAGTCTCCTTGTCCCTCCCCTCTGCCCCTCCTTCCCCTGCTTGTGTGCTCTCTCTCTCTCTCAAATAAATAATAAGTAAAATCTTAAAAAAAGAAATGCTCATTGTAAATTGTAAGGTTCTATTTAATAGTAATATAAAATTATTATAGTAATAATAATGTAATTGGAAAAATATCCCCCTGTTGGGGACCAGAGTGTTCATATGACATGGCCTATTTTAAGTGATATGGTAGAGTTAGCCACAATTTACATAACCATCTTCTAAATTGGGCAATTAAATTGTTTCAGACTACTTGGGCCTGTAAAGAACACTGCAATTGGAGTGCCTGGGTGGCTTAGTCGGTTGAGCCTCTGACTCTTGATTTCAGTTCAGGTCATGATCAGGTTATGAGATCGAGCCCTGTGTCAAGCTCTGTGCTCAGCAGGGAGTCTGCATGGGATTCTCTCTGTCCCTCTCCCTCTGCCCCCCACCCCCACTCTCTCTCTCTCTAAAATAAATAAATTAATTAAAAAAAACACTGCAATTATGCTTATGCATAGATTCTTTGTCTGCATTTCTGAATACCTCTTTAGAGTTTGATACCAGAAGGCCAGTTACTTTCTCATTGGGCTGCCATTGCTCTGGACTCCTGTCTTATCAGCATTGCTGCTCTGCTCTTTGAAGAGTCCTTTCCCCTTGCATTCTCTCTGGACTATAGAAGGACCTCCAGAAAGACCTGGGTATGAGTGGGATTGCAAAAAGATGGGCTTTGTAGTTGTTGGTTGGATGGCAAAATGAGACTGATAATGCCCTGTTGCTCTGGAGGATCTTTGTGTAGGGAAAGGATAGTCTCTGCTTGGGGATGGATGGGCAAAGCAGAGAACAAGGAGAGGGAGGGCACATCAGATCGTGGATGCATGTTCCTGCCCAGAGTCCCCATCGGGTCCCCAGGGCTCTCCCAGCTGGGCTTTATAAGATTACAATTGAATTCACGACTTGATCTCTGCCAGAGAGAGCAGTTCCGTCTGCACCGCCCTGCTCAATGTTGTATCCAAAGTGAAGAGTGGGGGCAGCAACCCTCTAGGCTGTGAGCAGCTCTCCCTTTGAGTGAATGGCCTGTGAAATGTTAGGGAAGACCTGAAACCCTCCTCCCTGGGCGGATATCACCTTCTTCTTTCGGATTTTATAAAGAACCTGATCCTCTTTGCCTGAATGGAGCCAAATAAATGGGAGTCTCAAAGGAGGTTGATGGCTCTGCCATAGAAGTCCCACAGCGACGTCTGGTTTTGATGTATTGCTGATGGATACGATCATGCTTAGAGAGCGAGATCACTTTTGCCAGTTTGAAAGAAAGGTCATGTTTTTAATTTAACTTAATTTCCTACACCAAAGAGAATTTTCAATAGGATATTCGACTTTTGCACCTTTAATGAGACCAGATGCTCTGGGGCCTGCAGCAATGAAGAGAAAACAGATTTTCTAGTTTACACTTCCACTTCGTGCATTTTCTAAATTGGGCATGTGCAGTTTCTTTAAGGATGCCATTCCTCATGGGTATTTCTTACCTTCCCATTTTTCTTTTCTTTCTCCCTCTCTCCATTTATGTCTTCCTTCCTTCCTTCCTTCCTTCCTTCCTTCCTTCCTTCCTTCCTTCCTTCCTTCCTTCCTTCTGCTTTCCTCCTCCTTCTTAGGGTTACCTTTGCTTGAAGACATAACATGGGTGAAGCAATGTGCTTAGAGCTTTACAAACTTACAATTAATTTCCATTTTATAGATGAAGAGACAGAGACTCAGCAGGGTTAAGTAAGGAGTCTAGTATATATTGTCTAGTGGAATGATAGGCTGAATAACAGTCATTACAAGTTTGGATGATGAAACTAGATCACCCATATTTGGTCATTTATTTGTGGAATGACCTGGGAAAATTACTTAACCTTTGACTACTGGTCTGTGTTGATTGTTTTAAAGTTACAAGTTTAATTTTGTTTTTAAAGTTGACAATTACATATATAAAAGGGCATATGTATTGTTTATAGACTAATAAAACAAATGTCTGGGTACCTTTCAAGCAGATTAGGAAGTAGAACATTGCCCATACTTTTGAAGCCTTCCGTGTGTCCCTCCCTCTTGGCAATGCTAACCTCACTAAACCCCAAAGCTAACCATTATTTTAGATTTTGATTTTTTTTTGTTTTTCTATATATGTACACACAAACACACATACCCTATTCCTAAACAGTATATTCATTAGTGTTGTTTTTGTACCTTATTAAACTGAGAAACACTGTAATGTATTTTTCTTTGACTTGCTTTTTATACTTTTAACTGTATTTATGAAATTCAACTAAGGGGCGCCTAGGTGGCTCAGTTCTTGAGCGTCTGCCTTCGGCTCAGGTCATGATCCCAGGGTCCTGGGATCGAGACCCACATCAGGCTCCCTGCTCAGCAGGAAGCCTGCTTTTCAAAACTCTCCCACTCCCCCTACTTGTGTTCCTGCTCTTGCTGTCTCTCTGTCAAATAAATAAATAAAAAAACCTTAAAAAAAAAAAGAAATTCAACTATATAGTTATAGTTCACTTATTTTCGGTACTAAATGGCATGCTACTTTATCTCAGTTTATTTAGTCATTCCCTTCTCAGTGGACATTTGGGTCATTGCAGCTTTCTGATATTACAAATAATTCTGTTAAGCACATTATTAGACTTTTCTGCTGGGATCCAGGGTATATACACCTAAGAATGGGATGGTCATAGTTATGTATGTTCAACTTTATGCCCAACTGCTTTCTAAATTTATTGTAGCCTATTTACTGTCTGGTTGGTAGAGAGTTTCTATTTTTTCCCCATCTTCACCAACACTTGGTATTGTCATATTTTAAGTCTTTTGCCAATATGGTAAGTGTTAAATATATCTTATCGGTGTTTTAGCTGGCAGCTTTCATTTCTAATCAAATTGAGCAACTTTACATATGTTTATACTTATTTGAAATTCCTCTTAGGTGAAGTGCCTGTTTGTTTTTTCCCTTTTTGGGGTCCATTTCTCCTCTTATAGTTAGGGGAACTATTCTGGAAACCCTCTAATGCCTTTATAATTACATGCTCTGTGATTCAAAATCTGATATTTTTATGCTGCTCTCTACTTTCACATGTTGCATTCCTTTCTTTAAAATATGCTGCATGTCTTAGGGATTGATGCCAGCTCATGGCCCCCTTAGGTCAAGGACAGCACAGAAAAAGTCTCCCATACAATAGCCCATGAGAGTTTTCTGGCTCTCATTGATTATTTTTAAATTCCCATTAACAATTAAAAATAAGATCTCTTTTTCTCCCATTTCTATTCCCTCAAATATTTATAAGTTAGACACATACTTATGATTGGCCAGAATCCAGATTTTTCTGTCAAAGGTGCCAGGGGGTGCCTCTCTCTTCTCTTTTTCTGCCATTCCTCTCTGGTGGTAGAATAAAGAAAAAAATTTAAAGCTTAGGAGATATAAATTCATCCTGTTTCTACAAAGTTAAATATATGATCATGGTTTATTTTTAGGATAATTTATTACATGCCTCTTCATTGCTGTTTCTAACTCATGTTTTCCTTCAGGTCGATGGTTTCAAAAGCAACAACAAATCAAAACAAAACAAAATTCCCCTAAACCAATGAACCAACTAACCAATGAAAACCCAAACCTAAACCACCACAAAAGAACCCCAACATACGTTATCAGATCTAATATTACCCTTTAATTTAGACCAAGAATCACACATGAGCAACTAAAATTTTTTGTGCAGTTGCCAACACCTGCTCCTACCTCACCTTATCTTTTACCAGATCAGGGATCTCCGAACCAAACAGAAAAATGGGATGACAGCAAGGTGGTATAACAGGAAGTTCTCCACTCATATCCTTCAACAGCAATAATAATTTGGCAGCCATCAATGGACAAAAGTGGCCTTTGTGGGAGCTCTGGGATCTAGGTAGTATGTCGTGAAACCCCAGTGGAGCCCAAGACCAAGGAGGGCCATTTAGTGGAGGGAGTCACACACACTCATGTTGCAGGTTTGCCAACTCTGGTCCTAATTATAGACTTAGAAACAGCCCCATCCCCCTGTGGACTTGGCAAGAGTCCTGTTTGTCCTTGGTCCTGCCAAGGCTATCTGCCAGCACTATCTGCCAAGAGAACTGGGAAGATCCACACCCCTCTATGCCTTGGGTAGCAGGCCAACTGACCTGTCTTGGCTGTGGACCTTGAAGCAACCCATGACCTTGCTCTAGCCCCTCTCAGCCATGGTCTGGGATTGGTCTTGCCTACCCAGAGATCCAGTGGGAGATGTATTTCTGTGTCCCTAGAGGCAGACCTACAGACCTTGGTTCTGACTATAGATCCTGAAGCAGCTCTGTGACTTGGTTTGAGCCATACCCTCCTGTGGTCTGAGGCCAGTCCTACCCACCCAGAGATCTGCCCTGTGATGAAGTAGGAGCCCTCCCAGGGACAATGGTGGGAACCATACCTTTCTGCATACCTGGTAACAGCCCCTCTGTCTGTGTACCCAACTGTAGACCCTGAAGTGGACCCTTGTCCCAGTGCCAGCCTCACTGACCAAGGTCCTGGAGGCAGTCCTGTCTTCCTAGGGACCAGGCAGTATCCATAACCACCTAAGCTCCTGGAAACAGGTCTGCTAACTGTGGACCCAACAGCAACCACATGACGTGGCTCCAACCCTACTCAACTGCAATACCAGAGATACCACCAACACCCAGAGATCTAACAGGAGATCTTACCTGCCAAAACCAGTCTGTAAAGGCTGGAAGAGGTGTTTGCTCCTTCAAATGCCAAAGACACCAATGCAAGGCTATATAGATCATGAAAAATCATGTAAACATGACACCATCAAAGGAAACTAATAAACCTTTAGTAACCAACCACAAAGAAATGGAAATCTACAAGTTGCCTGACAAAGCATTCAAAATAATCATCTTGAAGTGCAACAAGATGCAAGAGAAAACAGGCAATCAAACAAAATCAAGAAAACAATATATGAGCAACATGAGAAATTTGATAAATAGAAACCATAAAAAAGAACCAAACAGAAATTCTGAAACTGAAGAATACATGATTGAACTGAAAAACCCAACAGAGAGCTTCAACAACAGGCTCTCTCATGCAGATGAAAGAATTACTAACTTGAAGATAAGTCATTTAAAATTAGCATGATGACTATAGTCAATATTCTATTGCTATTTGAGATTTCCTAAGAGAGTAGATCTTAAGTGTTCTTACCATGAACAAAACACAGTAACTATATCAAGTGATGGATATGTTAATTCACCTATTTTTGGTAACACTTCACAATTTATACATCTATCAAACATCACATTGTACATTTTTTATTTGTCAATTATATCTTAATAAAGCTTGAAAGGGAGGAAAAAATGTGATGCAATGGGAAATCAGAAGGTCCAAGTTGTGGCCATGAATTAAGCATCCAATGTTGCTCTAGTGGCAGAGGCTCAACTCAGTATAAAATTGGCAAGTAGCTATGATAAGAACTTTTGCATCATAGGTAGTGAGTAATGCTTGATCAGGGGTGGTGGTGGTGGTTGTAGAAGTCTTTTGAAAGCACATTGCCTTTGTGTAGTTTCTGTCCTTCATCAGAGAGGTCTGTGGTGTGGAGTGTCTTGTCTCTGTCTTCTGCAGGCCTCAGAACAGAGCTCAGATTCAGGTCAGAAAATTGAACCCAATCTTCACAAGACTGGATGATTAAACTCTCTCTCACAAAGAGGCATGTGAATATACTGAAAGTAGAAACACTTGGCTTTCATATGGAGGTTATAAGAGATGGTTCAAATGATTTTGGAACCAGTAGCCTCTATTTCCACAGGGCTGACCAGGCTAGACTGGGATGGGCAAGGAGTATGTGTGAGCTTGTTGAAGACAGTAAGCTAGAAGGAAGAGCACACACAAGTTTCTTTAACGTGGTTTAAAATCCCTGGGAATTCTGTTGGATCCTCTCAAAGCTGGAAATAGAAGAGTTTGGAGGCCCAGTGTACTTCTTAACTAGAGCAGCTGATTCCTATGCATTTTGATTTCAGGTAAAATATTATTTTAATATTTAATATATTTAATATATTATTAATATTAATATATTAAATATTATTTTAACAAAGGTATATTAGTCTGGGATCTCCAGAAGAATAGGAACAATAGAAAAAAATATACACACACACACACCACACATAAACATACATATATAGATACATACATATATATGTATATATATATACACATACATATGTACGTTTATTTATATATATGTATATATATACACATACATATGTACATGTTTATTTATATGTATATATATACACATACATATGTACATGTTTATTTATATGTATATATATTTATATATAAAGAGATTTATTATAAAGAATTGGCTCAAGTGATTTTGGAAGCTAAGGAGACCCAAGATCTTTAGTCAGCAACTTGGGTATCCGGGAGTCTGCGTCTGAAAGCAGCAGAAGACGTTGATGTCCCAGCTCAAGGACAAGCAGAAAGAGGATTCTCTTTTACTTTTACTCTGACTTTTTGTTCTGTTCAGGCCTTCGACAAATTGGATAAGACCCACCAATGTTGACAAGGTCAATCTGCTTTACTAAGTCAACTGATTCAAATGTTCATGTCATCCAGAAATACCCTCACAGATGTACCTTGAATAATGTTTAACAAATACCTGGGCACCCTGTGGCCTCATCAAGTTGGCATATAAAATTAACCATCACAAATGGGTTACAATATTTAAAAGTAGGAAAAAGTGAAAACCCTTGGTTCATAGCCTAGAAGGTGGTAGTGATGGTTGCGGGGATGTTGTGTAAATTGTGATAGAGGCCTTGTTGGCCAAATTTCCCAGCCATGCACAGTCTTATCCTCTAACTGTTTCTCCTCTAATTGTTGAGAGGTCTTTGCATGACATCATATATTAACACTGTCTAAGTGTTTTAAGAAAATATCCACATGCAATCCCTATAGTTCTCTAAGACTTTATTGATTCCTCCCTTGACTAGCTGTTGCTGCTACTCCTGTAAATCCTAATCCACTTTCAGTACTGAGTGCCATGACCCTTTGCTACACTGCACCAGGCAGTCTGTCCTTCTTGCCTGTTTCCTCTGGTCCCTTGGAAAAGTCAGGTTGGATTGTTTTGGCTAATTCATTTGCCTAGGATTGGTTTATGGTTTTGTGTATATTCTAGAGCATTACTTCTGAAAGTTTAGACAGTATCACCTGGAGAGCTTTTTATTTTTTTTAAAGATTGTATTTATTTGAGAAAGAGAGAGAGAGAGAGAGAGAGAAGGAGCAGGGAGGGAGGGGCAGAGGGAGAAGCAGACTCCCCACTGAGCAGGGAGCCTGCTGTGGGGCTCAATCCCAGGACCCTGGGATCATGACCTGAGACAAAGGCAGATGCTTAACCAACTGAGCCACCCAGACACTGCCCCCTGGAGAGCTTTTTTTTTTTTTTTAATTTTAATATGTTATCTTAGTTACCATACAATACATCATTAGTTTTTGATGTAGTGATCCACGATCCATTGTTATCGTATAACACCCAGTGCTCCATGCAGTACGCGCCCTCCTTAATACCCATCACCGGGCTAACCCATCCCCCCTCCCACCTCTGCTCTAAAACCCTGTTTGTTTCTCAGAGTCCATAGTCTCTCATGGTTCATCTCTCCCTCAAATTCCACCCCCTTCATTTTTCCCTTCCTTCCCCTAATGTCCTCCATGCTGTTCCTGATGTTCCATAAATAAGTGAAACCATATGATAATTGACTTTCTCTGCTTGACTTATTTCACTTAGCATCATCTCCTCCAGTCCCATCCATGTGGATGTAAGAGTTGGGTATTCATCCTTTCTGATGGCTGAGTAATATTCCATTGTATATATGGACCACATCTTCTTTATCCATTCTTCTGTTGAAGGGCATCTCGGCTCTTTCCACAGTTTAGCTATTGTGGACATTGCTGCTATGAACATTGGGGTACATATGGCCCTTCTTTTCACTACATCTGTGTCTTTGGGGTAAATACCCAGTAGTGCAATTGCTGGGTCATAGGGTAGCTCTATTTTTAATTTTTTTGAGGAACCTCCACACTGTTTTCCAAAGTGGCTGTACCAACTTGCATTCCCACCAACAGTGTAAGAGGGTTCCTCTTTCCTGGAGAGCTTTTTAATACACAGATTACTGGGCTCTATTCTAGGATAGTCAGTCGGGGGAGGAGGTTAAAGAATTTACATTTCTACAATAAAAAAATTAAAAAAAAATTTACATTTCTAACAAGATAACGGGTGATGCTATTGTTGCTTGTTTGAGGACCTTAGTGTAGTGCTATCCTATATGGTCCTCTAAAATCTGTTTACATTTAGTATAGCTTTTTTATTATTGGCTTTTTTATTGTTGTCATGTGGTTTCAACATAAATAATATATTATTTGAATGACTTTTAACCATTGGTTATTTCTCACTAAGTTATTGGCTCTTTGAGGACTCAGATTTTGATGCATCTTAAGGTAGTTTCACAACATGCTCAGGAGGTGTATGTTGATTGAATAGAAAGGAAGAAAGAAATGGCTCAGTTGACAAATGACATATCTCATAAAGGGTTAGTATCTAAAATCTATAAAGAACTTACCAAACTCAACACCCAAAAGACAAATAATCCAGTTAAGAAATGGGCAGAAGACGTTAATAGACACTTTTCCAAAGAAGACATCCAGATGGCTCAGAGACACATGAAAAAATGCTCAACATCACTCATCATCAGGGAAATACAAATCAAAACCATGATGAGATATCACCTCTCACCTGTCAGAATGGCTACAATTAACAACATAAGAAACGACAGGTGTTGGCGAGGATGCGGAAAAAGGAGAACTTTCTTGCACTGCTGGTGGGAATGCAAACTGGTGCAGCCACTCTGGAGAACAGATGGAGTTTCCTCAAAAAGCTAAAAATATCTACCCTATGATCTAGCAATTGCACTACTATGGATTTACCCAAAGGATACAAAAATACAGATTTGAAGGGGTACAGGCACCCCAATGTTTATAGCAGCATTATCAACAATAGCCAAACCATGGAGAGAGCCCAAATGTCCATTGACTGATGAATGGATAAAGAAGATGTGGTGTGTGTGTGTGTGTGTGTGTGTGTGTGTGTAATGGAATATTATTCAGTCATCAAAAAGAATGAAATCTTGCCATTCACAGTGATGTGGATGGAACTATTAAGCTAAATGAAGTAAGCCACCAGAGAAAGACCAATACCATATGATCTCACGAATATGTGGAATTTAAGAAAGAAAACAGATGAACATATGGAAAGGGGGAAAAGAAAAAAAGGAGAGAGGGCAACAAGCCATAAATGACTCTTAATGAGAGAGAACAAACTGAAGATTGATGGAAAGTGGTGGGTGGGGGATGGGTTAGATGGGTGATGGGTATTAAAGAGGGTGCTCACTGGGATAAGCACTGGGTGTTTTAGGCAAGTGATGAATCACTGAATTCTCCTCCAGAAACCAATATTGCAATGTATGTTAACTAACAAAATTTAAATTAAAAAAAAATGCCCAGTTGTTGGAGGTCCACAGCATTCAGGGCTCTGGGCTCACCCCTCACACCCTTATGCCACATTTCATCCAAACACTGGAAACTGTGATCTCTCTCCCTTCCTGCAGCAACTCACTGGCAGCCTTGAGACCACCCTGCCTCAGGCTGAGAAGTGAGAAATTCTGAAAGCAATCGAACACTGTAAATTTTCACAGCAGTTCAGCTGAAAGCTGTTGGGCACAGATGTTTCTGTAATTGTGATATGCTGGGAACATTCTCTGGGCTCCAAGCACAAGGGCCTCAGCCTCATTCTTCCACCTGGGTGCCCCAGTGGGCAAGTCTCCCTGTCTCGAGGCCGTAATGGGAACCAGGTGGCAGCATGTGTCTGTTTTAAAAGAGCTGAGCAAGATTCATGTCCCACTCCCAGTCACTCCTTCCTTCTTGCCTCAGCTCAGGCCTCAGGGAGCTGGCTTTGGGGATGGTGGCCCCAGCTCCCTCCAGAGTGGGGTGATTTTCAGGCCTTTGTTCAGGATGGGAATGGACTTTCATGTTTGCTGTTGGGTGGAGCCACAGAGGCTTACCAGCTGCTCTCTGATAGGCTATAAGAAAAGAATCAGCCTTTGCTGATTGAGTAGGACTATTTCAAAGAAAGAATATAACTATTCCAGATGACCTCCATGTGATCAAGACTGCTACCATCATTTCAAAATCCACAGAAAGATCATGAAACTTGTGACATATTCCTTCCAGACTGAATTTTCTTTTAGTGTATACTATTCCTGCCTTTAGTGAGAGATAGTTTGTTCGTTTGCTTCAGGGTTCTTCCTGCTTGTAGAAACATGGCGAAGGCTATGGATAGCACAGGGGAAAATATCTGCTTCTGTTTGAAAACTGACCAAAGTTCAGTGAACTGGGAACATTTTTCACAAGTATTTCCAGCCAGGATAACTTTAACCTGTATGTACAATAGCCAGAGGAGTGAAGAGGACAGAGGATGAAGGATATGGCACTATGGACCTGGGAAGGAGAAAGAGTGTGCCATTGGACATTTCTTGGGAATAGTTAGCGTCCTGCCCTGGTGACTCAGGCTGAGTGACTGTCCTTGTGTGCACATCTATCCGTGTTACTGCATAGTGAGCATAGCTGCATCATCTTTCCATGAGACACTTTCCTGACACAAGCTGTTGAAAGACCTATGTTCATAAACCCTGGTATAACATTTGTGTTCTGATTATATCACTGATGTGTAAAATCATCTCTACAACTGTTAAACAAAAGTTTACCCTAAACATTTTCACAGATCTTCTGAGAGCAAGAGGAGTATCTACTTCCAGTTTTATCTCCTATGGAAAACATGTTCCATATTAAAATATAGTCACATCTTTCTTCTTGGGTCCAGTTATTCACCATGCAGCTTTTTGAATCTATAATCTTCATATGGGAAAAAGGGAAAAAAAAGATTCCAAGAAGGAATATTTTCTCTAACTCAGTGAGGTAACTGTTAAGATAAAACTAAAAGAAGCTTTCATTAATAAAAAATCTCCCCCACAAAACAGAAACTATTAGAAGTAATAATAAAGTTCAAGTTTGCTGGATCCCTCAGCTTAAGTATGTTTAACATGATTTTTTATCAGCAATAATCAACTATCATTTAAAAACATAGTAAGAAGGTAACCGTCATAGATCAATAAAAACTATAAAGTATGTAAGAGTTAGCTTAATCAAGAGTATACATATTTCTATGGGAAAATGTTAAATTCTATTAGAGTACATAGAAGATGATTTATTTAAATGGAGACATTCCTTATTCCTGTGTGGAATGAGTTAATATTATCAAGCTGTTTTCTGCCCCAATTAATTTACAAACCCAATATAATTTCATTTAAAGTTCCAGTGAGGAGATATTTTGAAGAACTTGAATAACATATTTTAAAAAATATATGGAAGACAATTCACAGCACTAAATATATATATATATATATATATATATATATATATATATATGGAAGAAATAAGGTCCATGAATAGCTAAGTGAACTTTAAAAAAGTAGAGAAAAGGGAATATTTATTTTGCCAGAGATTAAGACATGTTACACAGACTGATATTTGGGGCTCCTGGGTGGCTCAGTTGGTTAGGCGACTGTCTTCGGCTCGGGTCATGGTCCTGGAGTCCTGGGATCAAGTCCCGCATTGGGCTCCCTGCTCAGCGGGGAGTCTGCTTCTCCCTCTGACCCTCCCCCTTCTCGTGCTCTCTCTCTCTCTATTTCATTCTCTCTCTCAAATAAATAAATAAAATCTTTAAAAAAAAAGACTGATATTTGTGTAAAAAGAAACAATCCAATGGAACAGAATAGAGAACTCACAGACAGACGTATATCTACGTATTTATTGATCTGTATATGTATCTGAAACATCTGTATCTGGGGTGCATGGGCGGCTCAGTTGGTTAAACGTCTGCCTTCAGCTCAGGTCATGATCTCAGGGTTCTGGGATCGAGCCCCGCATCAGGCTCCCTGCTCAGTGGTGAGTCTGCTTCTTCCTCTCCCTCTATGATCTCTCTTGCTCTCTCTTAAATAAATAAATAAAATCTTAAAAAAAAGAAACATCTGTTTCTGAATATCTCTATCATCTCTATATAGTGTATGCGTATCTGTATCATCTTTATGTACATGTATTATATACGTATGTCCATCTACATATATGCTTATTACATCTGGGAACTTAATATTCCAGAAAACTGGCACAACAAATCACAAACGGGTGGGGGGCTGGAAGATAAGTAGTTTAATAGTTGGATTTGGGAAAACTGCCTCACAATATAAAAAGAAATAGACATTAGCATACAAAGGTGAATTTCAGGTGGAGTAAAGACTTCAATGTGGAAGGAAATACTGTAATGTTAGTTGAAGAGAATATAGGAGAATATTTTAAGGCCTAGGAGGGAGGAAAAACTTCTTAAATAAAACCATTAAAACACAGCACGCAAGGCAGAAAAGTTGATGGATTTAATCATGGCAAATTTAAGGACATCACGAATAAAGTTAGGAACAGTTTAACAACCGGATAACATTCTTATTATTATAGATAAGATAGTAATATCTAGGATATAAAAAGGACTCTTAAAAATCGATATGGAAAAGAGAGAAACTCAGTGGAAAAACAGGCCAAAGGTATGAATCACTAGTGTAACAGAGAAAAGACCTCAAAGGCTAATGAAGAGATTCAAATTAAAGGAAAATTGAACAATAAAGAGAGAGGACTTTACCCTTGTTATTCTGGCTAAAATTCTAAAATTTGATAATGCCAAGTGTTGGGGAGCGTAGGCATATCAAGTAACACTCCTGCTCTTCTGGAGACATTCAGAAGAGCAGCGTGGGGGCAGTGCTTGGCTAAGTAAGTGTACGCATACTCTAACCCTGCACAGAAATGCTCACCCAGGTCTATAGGTGACCTGCGTGAGGAGAGGCATTGCAGTGTTGTTTATGGGGGAAGATGTTGAAGGCAACCCAGTGTCCATCACTGGACAAGTGGATAGTTAAAATGTGGGTTTGCATATGATGGGGTAGCATGCTGTAAGAAGCAATGGACTAAATATTGGTGGACCTTAAAATATGGTACAGAGTTAAAAAGTAGAAAATAGAACGGGATCCATAGCACGATACCATGTGTGTACAATACAATGCATATTTTACAAGAAAACAAATACACAAAGGGATGGGCATTAAACACATGAAAATAGTCCGCATGTGGGGGAAGGGTTAGGGTGAAGGTCAGCATTACGGGTTAAGAGGGCAATGAGTCAGAATGGGCATTAAGGGGGAGAAATAATTAAAGGAGAATATGTGTGGACTAATGATGATAATGTGCCCTATATTGGGAAGCACAGTTAATTTAAAACTTCAGATCTTAAGAAATGAAGGAGGAAAAAGTAAAGAAGTCTCCATTTAAAAGTTGCCAACTCCTCTGCTTTTCTTTCCAGGAGGAATCAGGAAAACATTTTGGAGCGGATCTTATTTCTTTCAGAAAACAAACACTTGAGCGAGGATTCTGCTAAGTAAATGTAAGACCAAATCTTGTGGCTTCACCAAGTCAGTCCCTTCTAGCACGGGTGTACAGGGTTGCTGTTGGGTAATTTGTATAGTGGCAAAAATCTTCCTTTAGGAGGAAAGGATTGAAACTCTTAAGTTTTCTTTTTGGGATCAAGATTGGATTGAGAGTGTTTTGACTAAGTTTCCTCCAAACCATGTGTTCCCAGGAGAACTCAGTGGAATCGGGTCTGGTGACCCACCTCAGTGCCGGGGCTAGGGGACTGCCAGGCAGTGCAAGGAGGAGAGGGGCAGGGCTGGATCTGGCATAGAGTTAGGCTAGGGCTCAGAGCTCCTCCCTTTATCTAGCCCCTTCTGTCTCAGGAAATAGCTAGGCATGTGAAGGTAAAGCAAAGACCTTGGGAAACCAAGCTTGGGACATCCTTGGCCAAACCCAACTCTGGAGTAGGCGGGATTGTTCCTTTTGAAGAAACCACTGTTTGAATAGGGAGCTGGACCAGACAGGGTATTATCACTGCTGTGCAAGAGGATATATCTATTTTTGACAGAAATCAATGTGGCAAAGTCAAAAGCCATAGCAGTCAAAACCTGGGCCTTTAGTTGTGGTCCAATCTGACTCTCTGGTTCTCAGTTTACTTGGTGTTTGAAAGTTGAAGTAGCCCCTTTGGTTTAAATCTATATCGGGCTCGTGGACAATTCTAGGCAGAGAAAATCCAAAGAAAGAGACACTGGATATCCTGATAATTTGGATAGGATAGAGACTTGAACGGTCAATTTGAATGTTAAGAAGAAAAGTGACAGTGTCTTGGTGAAGTGGGTAATACCGGTTACACACCCAAATCCTAGTACTTTAGGAAACCATATAGAGTACCCAGTATGTGCCAGGCAGGATGCTAGAAAATGAGACAGATTCAGGATGATTAAGACATGACTTTCTCCTAGAGATCAGCAGTGAGATGATTTCCTGTAACAAGAAGTCAAGCTCCTTGGGGTTCATTGTGATCTTATTTGTAAAGTGAGGATAAAGATGTTGCGCATCAGTTACTGACCTAGAGTGCACCCTCTATAAAGGTTAGCAGGACCATAAATTCTGCTGTAAAATGTCCTCTAGGCAAACCTAGTACACTTCCGAGATAGGGCCACCATACTACCCCAGGCACTCACTTTACTGTGTCTCTTGTGGAGCTCTGTGCTTGGTGCTCAGAGATGCCTGGGAAGGTGGTATGGCCTTACACTGACCAGGTCTTGCTGTTGCATTGGGTCAGGGTAGTTGTTGGAAGAGCATCTCTGACAGAATTCTCTTAAACTTCTGGGAAAGAAAGGCTTCACCTTGCAGGGACCTCTGTGGTTCTCTCTTTCTCTCTGGTTTGTTTGTTCTCTCCTTGCCTGTCATAATTGTGTTTACATACCACCCAACCCTTCCCATTAAAAATGACAGGGACGAGGGGCCCTAATGAATCACTCTCTAGGCATCCAAGTCACAATAATCAATTATAGCTCCCTGTCACTAGGACAATGATCTCTGAGAATCAGTGATCTTTACATAAGCTTGTTAAGAGATCCATTAGAAGGGTTATGGACTCTCTGTCCTTTGGTCTATTGTTTCAACAAGAAGCCACATGCCTAGGGGGCCCTTCATTCATGGGGCGTGAAGCTTTGAGTCCCAGATTGGCAGTGTGGGAGTAAAAAGCACCTCGGGGACTCGACAAATCCTGCCTGGGAGAAGGTATCAGATGAAGTTGAAGGGTGTTTCCTTCCTGCCCATTGTAGGGAAGGCTGTAGTGTTTGGGGCTTTGCTTTCTTCCTCTCCTTGAAGAATCTCCCCTTTCATCTCATCTCCATCCAGCTCCAGTCGGGGTTGGATAGGCCAAGGTGAAGGTGAAGGTGGACTAAAGTGAGTCAGCTGGCTGTCGTGGTGGTAAATATCTTAGGGCAAAGGAGAAATGAGGATCCCATGTAAAGAAGATTCCAGTGGTATTAAATACAGGAAGGGATTTCTCCAGGAAGCATGTGCGTGAATGGGGACAAGCAGCTATTTAATTTGGGAAGAGAGAGGAGAACGTAGAAAGTTGATTTTGAACACGGAGAGGTACCCAGGACTTCCACTGATGAAGTGGTGACCTCATGGTGTGTGGGTTCGGGGTGCAGGGTTAGGGTTGACACCTCCAGGCAGCATGCTCTCATGTGGCCCCTTTCTTCCTGGTCTGCTGAAGAGTCTGGCATGGGTGCTGCAATTTCTCCTTCTCTGCAGACTTCCGGTGGAGGGTAAGTAAGGTTATGTCTATCTGTAAAAATCTGCAGGCAGAGGAATTCACAGAAGAGTGATCACTGGGACACAAGGGTCCTCCTTGGACTTGCCTGTGTTTGTTGCTAGCATGTTCTGGTCTTTGTGGCCCTCAGCCTCTACCTTCTCCACCTCTTCATTTGGGCTCTACCTGTCCCCTGCATCGATCCCTATGGAGGCAGGAAGAACCAAGTGAGCTCCACTATCAACTCCCTCTCCTCTCCACCTGATGGGGGCCTGCTCCTGAGACCTTCCCAGGTCTCAGGTCTGGATCAGGTCTCCCAGAGATGACCAATGGGCTTCCGTGTCCGCTCAGGTTGAGGTCACTCCATCCTTGTTCCTAGTTATTGGACTAAATGGCCAACCCCATACCTGTTGCACCTCATTTAATATTTCTAACAATCCAGTGAAAGAACATTAGTATCCCAATTTTATGCATAAGAATACTTAGGCTCAGAAATTGTAAATAATTTGCCCAGGGTCAAATAAATGATATATGTGAGGTTTTGCCTTGAACCTGTCAGACTCTACATTTTTTGCTTCTTTCTACTACCCCTTTAAGCTACTTGATTGTCTGGATTAGGTTGTTTCTTTCTTCTTAACTTGAATTCTTAGGCTGTTCATCAGTTCCCCGCCAGAGGCCTCTTTGGCTCTTATGTCCACCCCATACAGAAACTTCTAAGCCCGGGCAACTGGCTCATGCTTCCACCCCATGCCAGTCTGTGAAATCAAGTGGCAAATGTTAGTAGATGTTCTTGGCTGGGGATTTTTAAATTAAAGGATTCTCTCTTTTAGGGATTATAGAGTTTTGTTCTTTAACATATTTACTCTTTTTTTTTTTATTTCAGAATAAAACTTTTCCTACCATTGCTGGCTAATTGAAGATTATCTTCATTGTAAAACAATTGGTTAAAAATAGCTATTATCATTTGCAGCAGTTTGTCTCTGTGACCAGGATTTTTTTTTTCTTTTGAAACTAGAACCAAGACAAAACACTGGACTAAACTGGATGCTGAGAGTGATGGGAAATTGCAGTGGTCATCCTCCATTTCAGATCTTCATCTTAGTAAAATTAAATTCCTATTCTTATCAGTTGTCTTTATAATTAGTAAATATACTAATTTACTAATAACTGATTAAAAAATCTGTTTTTGTGTTAGGGTTGCATATCTTTCATTTATAAAGAGTTCATCTACTAAAAATGATTGAAAACCACTGCACTGAGGATCCCTCTGAAAGCCCGTACTTCTGCCTCACTCTCACTGCCCCAGCCTTGTAGACACCCGGTCTGCTTGCTTGTGCCCCATCTTTATCGCTTGACTTTGACCCCAGCGAGTGGGGATCTCCTCAATTCCCTTCTTGCTGTTTTGAACCCTGCATGAGGTTTTCAGCCTCAGCACCTACCACTTTCTGAGGATAGGACTTACTTCTCCAGCCCAGCCCAGCTTCTTCTGAGGCTGATCCTGCAAATGAATCCTGAGCTGGATCCCCTCTTGGGAGTTGCGGACTCCTCTAACTCTCCATGGATTGCTGGGAGGGCATCTGGAAGCCCCAAAGATGGGTGCCTTGGTTTATATTGTTGCTGCTCTCGTGTGGCAAGTCTTCACGAGTGCTGAGAAGCAGGCTTTCTGGCAATGGCCCCCACCACTCCTTGCCCAACCATTTTTTTGGGCCATTTAAAACATGAAAGTTTGCCTCTTCAAATAAGGCCGTACTGGAGGAAACAGAGTCCCTGACTCTATGCCATGTGCTGTGCTAGGTGGTTCCTTGTGCATTTTCTCTTGTTTGCTTCTGGCTTCAACTAAGTGGCATAAACAAAACAAAGAACCCATTAGAGAGCACTTGTGGGGTTGGGTTGGAGAAGTTTGCTTTTATAGGGGAAGAAGTAAAAGGAAGTGTTTGCCACCAGGGCAGGGATTTATTTATTCTGCTGGTGATTCTCAGATTACACCTAAGGGCTCTGAGGCCTTCAGAGAGCCCTGAAGGATTCTGTGTGCAGGGGTGGGATCATTGGTACTTTGAACAGAACCAAGGGGAATGATTTCTGAAAATGATCAGGGCACCCTCATTTGCCAAAGGACAAACAACATGAGAAAGCACAATGCCTCTGTTTTTAAGAAGCTCAGAAGCTGGCTTGGAAGAAAAGGCACTATAGTACAAGATCATTAAAGGTACTAGACAGCATGTAGTCATGCATGGCACAGACCGTCAGGGCCCAGGAGAATGAGTGAGTCCTCCAAGCTGGGGGCTGGGGAGCCACTCTGGACAGTAGGGCTGGTCTGCGCCAAATTTGATGGGGCACTTCTTTGTGTCCTCTGCTTTTTGCACATTTCTTCATGTCTTGTACATAGACCTTGTTTCCATAGTACTTTCTGTTCCTGTTACTTACAAGGAGAAAAGATTTACTCAGGTTACTTTAAGCACTGGGCAGCGGTCGTAGGGGATAGCATGAGGATTTATTAGGAATTGAGGGGGTAATAAAGGTCATGGGGAGCTTATGGTATTTCACCATTCTGTGACACAATTAATTCTCCTAATAGGACTAATATTAGTGCCCACTCATTGGGTTTTTTAAAAGAAATAAATAAGATAATCCATGTATTGTTTAGCTTAGTGGGTGGCACACAGAAGATCTTCAATACATGTGATTTCTATTATTATTGATGAGTTTTGGTTTCTCATAACTTTCACTTGCTGTCACCTCCTGTGGCTCCAACTCTAAATTCCCCTCAGTGTCTCTATCTTGATGTACAGGCTTTCAGACTCCTTTCAGCTGGACCTTTTTCTGGTCTTTGCCTGAATTTCTTCTCATTTCCAACAATCTTAACAGAGAATCTGGTTGTCTTAGCTCATGGTTTTGGTTGGGTCAGGTCATACGTGACTGGCCATTTTGTTAGCAGGCTTCCATCTGGTCTAGGCCCTCTTCTGGTCCAATCATCACAGACTGATCGCAGGAAAAAAAAAAAAAGCATGCATAGAAGGGGGTGTGGACATGGCATGTTGGGTGGGGGGTTCTTGGTGTTCTGTGAATCCCTCATAGCCTAACATTATATAGACATCTGCCCAGTTCAGATCTATGCACAGTCTCTTACACTCAGTGTTGAGAGGACCCATAGAGGAGAAATATATGGTTCTTGTATGACCTCTCCATGAGGGAGTGGTTTGGGGGTAGGGAAAACAAAGTGCCCAGAGATGGTGATGTGTGTTAGCTTCTGAGAGCAGAGTGAGCGGACAGGGTGTAGCTGTCAGTGGTGGGCCCTGAAGGCCAGTGCGTCAGGAACTGGTTCCTGGAAAAAGAGGTCCTGGGAGAGGGCTTTGGGAGTCTTGTAGGCAAATGGCAGCAAATATGCCAGATTTTGTGCTAAATGGGTTCATTATTTTTTTTATAATATGCCACTGAGGTAAGTACTCTCACTATTTAAATTACACATATGAAAGAATGGATGCTCAGAAAGGTTAAGTGATCTGTCTTAGGACTCAGAGTACTAGTGAGTGGGAAAGGAGTATTTCAAACCTAGTTATTGGACTAAATGGCTAACCCCATACATGTTGCACCTCATATAATATGTGGGCACGAAGCTTCCCACAACAAGAACAAGGGCACAAAGGGAAGACATAGTTAAAGCTCATTCCACTAGGAAAGGCCCCTCAGTCCATTTGGCTGGAGCCCAGCATGCCTCCTGAGGAGTGTTGGGGAAGAGACTGGAAGGTGGGTTGGAGAAGACTGGCGGGTCTTGAATCCTGAGTAGATTGAGGTTGGTACCAGAGTCTCAGTGCCAGTCCTTGGCACTGGGTCTTGCATGTTGTGGAAGTTCAGCAGATACTTTTTGAAGGGAAAAGGATTTAACTGCCAGGTGGAATGGTTATCAGGACATTTTCTTGTCTGCCATCTTGGGTTCCTTAGCTTTGTTCCTTGGCTTTGCTCTCCCTCCCCAACGGCCCCCACTTCACATGGACATCTGAGTGATCTTCCTCAAAACTAAGCCTCTTTGTGTCACTCTTTTGCTTCAAGTCTCCCAACGGCTCCCTAGAGCTCTCAGAGAAAGTTCAAACTTTTAAGTGCAGCATTAAATAACTTTCCAATCTGGACTGATCCCATGTCCTTGTTGCCTCCTCAATGTTCCCAAAGCTGCCACATTGAACTGCATACCTGTACCTCAACAGGATATCTATTTTCAAGACTCCATGTGATTGACAGGCTCTGCCCCATGTTCTGCCTGGAATGCCATCCTTTATTCACTAGCGTTATTGGCTAAGTCCCTTCACGGGACAACAACCTGTCAAACAGACTCTTTTATTTCCATTTTACAGATGAGTAAACTGAGGTTCAGAGAAGTTAAAATGCTTGGCCAGGGTCACAGAACTCATAGGCTCAGAAGCAGGATTGCAACTCAGACAGCTTGACTCCAAGACTTGTACTCCTCAGCACCCTCCTGTGTGGTCTCCCCCCTTGATTTTTTCACTGGATGGCCTCTTTCTTATTCTGCATGGCCCAGATCAGATGCCTCTTCTATGGCACTTTGCTTGATTTCTCCCTCACCTCCAAGTCCCTCTGTCAGATGAATCACTCCACAGGGTTCTGCTCAATTCTCCAACAGCATTTCTCACCTCTTCTCTCAGGGTTTGTTTCCTAGAGCTCTGTTATGGACTTCGTGTTTGCCTCCCTCCCAAATGTATGTGTTGAAGCCCAACCCTCAGTGTGACTATAATTGGAGATAGGGCCTTTATGGAGATAAAATTAAATGCAGTCATAAGGTTGGGATCCTGATCCAATGGATTAGTGCCCTTATCCAAAGAGACTAGAGATCTCACTCCCTCTCTCTCTGCCACCTGAGGGCACAGTAAGTAGGCAGGCATCTGTAAGCCAGGAAGTGAGCTGTTAGGACTGCATTAAGTTAACATTTGTCACGTGGAGCACAGGGTGCTGGATGGTGACCCTCAGTTCAACAATGGATCACAAAAGAAATTGAGAAAGAGGAATTTATCATTCCCAGGTCCTGAAGGAAGAATGTGGCATGCCTTGAGGGACTACATGGGGAGGTCAAGGCAGAGTGCAGACAGAGAGAGAGAGGGAGGGTCTGTGGGTGAGGCACGTTGAGGTTTCCAGGCTAGGGCTGGATTGGTCAATTCAAAGCAGGAGAACAGGGTGTGGGACTCCTCTTTAAGGGGCACATAAGGCAAACAGACACTGGGGGGCAGGGGGACTGTTGCTCACAAGGGCTGTTAGGGACAGCCTACCAGGAGCTCACATTTGCTGGTGATTCTGCTGCTGCATCTCAGGGCACACTCTTGCACGAGGGGCTGGTGTCAGTGTGGGTCCCTGCCAGCCACTTGGCTGCACAGAACAGATGCTGAGGCGGCAACTCCACGGAGGAGCTTAGCTCACTTCTCCACAAGAGCCTTATCAGAAACGGATCCTGTGGGATCTTGATCTGAGACTTCTTGCCTTCAGACCTGTTGTTTAAGGCACCCAGTCTATGGTATTTTGTTAGGGCAGCTCAAGCAGACAAATAGAAGTTCTTTCCTCCCTGATTGGGTCTCCCTTCTGGAATGTGAGCTACTCATTGGCAGGGATCCTTTCTGTCACTGTCACCTCCAACTTGGAGCTTAATGCCTGGGATCAGGGCATGCTGGAAGCTCAGGGGTTATGGAATCATGTTCACCACCTCACGGTCTCACCACCATGGTCCCCAGCATCCCACTACTACAAGCGGACCAGAACATTCTCCTGCCCATGTCACCTGGGCTCTGAGCCCCTGGCACTCCAGAGGTGCAGCTGCTTCTTCTTCACAGAGCTTCCGCTGACTGCTGATTTACTAGCTTCTCACAGAGGGCTTGGCGGCCTGCTGTCTCCTCGGGCCCTCGTAAAGCAGCCCCTCCCCGCAGCCCAGTCCCAGCAGCCGCCCTGCTGACTGCCTGGGCAGAATTTATGACAAGGATTCATCAGATTAGGAGGCACAGATGGGGCAGTTCTTCCTCTATGTGCAGAATGCAGTCGGACAGCATTGTAGGCCCTTCTGCTGGCTGAGCAAACCCACGTGGTAAGCCTGGCATTCTCTGACCTGAGTTGTTTAGAAACGTTTTGATTTGACAAGAAATATTTTTTGAAATGTTCTGGAGCCGAATAGAAATTTAACTCTCTCAGGCCTGTTTGGGCTACCTCCTGCCCAGCTTTGGGGGCTCGCGGTGGTCTGCTCACAATGGTTTGCTCTTTATCAGGACCCAAAGGCAGCCCAACCTCCACTTCTCTTCTAAGAATGGAATATTCACCCCAAATCCTGAAGGCCACTCATCTACTCTCTACCTGTGGCATGTCCATGAGAGGGAGCTCACAGCTGCCCCCCATCATCCCTTTTATGATTAGACTGTTCTGCTTCACAGAAAGTTCCTCAAAGCTTAAAAAACATTTTGCCTCTCTCTTGCTCTTGCATCCACTGGCCTTTTTCTGCCATCTTGGGCAGCAACTAAAACAATGCAGATCGGCTCCAGCTTTTACACAGGCAGTTTTTCACCTGTTTATAGAGAGCAGGGTGTCCTATTCATCAAACACTTATCAGGAGGCTGCTCTTCTGGGCACAGTGGGTGGAGAGCTGATCAGGACAACGGGTGCGAGTTCACAGCTGGGTCCTGCACAGCTCCAGGGGGCTCCGCTCACACAGACCACAGCCTGTGCAGGCACGTGGGGCTGCCCTGACCGAACGCTACCTGTTCTCATCCTTGAGGCCCTCACAGGTTACTCAGGAGTCTTCTGAGCCTTCTTAGCCTAGCTAAACCTTCTGAGCTCTCTTTCCACCATGTCCTCGTAGTCATGGCCCTGAGGTTCCTCACCACCTTGATCTTTCTCCCCTGAATATATGTTTGTCTGTCAGGATCCCTCTGCAAACGGGATCCATTAGAGTGGTTTAGGGCTGTCATCTCCCATCTAGACTTTGAACTCCTGTTAATGCAGCCATCAGGAAGAGCCTCCGGCTGAAGTTTTGCTTCAGTGAGTGATTATCTAGAGACCAACAAGACTTGGAGATCATTTGACTCAGATTAAGGGAAAGATATATGCACGCTTCGGTGACACATGACATGGTTTCAGCTACATCTAGCCTCACATGTGCCATTCAGGATTCTAATTATCCACTTACATATTTGTCTCCTTTATTAGCTTCTTTGTAGGAGGAGCTGAAGTTTATTTTTTGTGCATCTTCTGCAAGCAGAGTGTCTGTCTGGCCCCGGGCATCTACTTGGTAAATGTGAAATAAATGGCAACTGCTATGTTCATGTCTCATTCTAGGTACTGTACTGCAGAAAACATGGCACCTGCTCTCACAAAGACTTCGACAAAGATTTCTCATGATATGATCAATGAATGATTAAGTGGTGAATTTTGAGAAGTTGATTTTGGGGGAGGCAGTGCTCCTAAGTGGTGGTTACAATCTCATGGGCTTTGCTGTGCCCCAGTGAAGGCTGTGGGTTTACCAGCAGCATGAAGGCTTTTTTTTTTTTTTTTTTTTTAACATTTGGCTTGGTATTCTGCTTTTATTTACTTTTTTTCCTTCAAACTTTTATTTAAACTCTAGTTAGTTAACATACAGTGCCATATTGGTTTCAGGAGTAGAATTCAGTGATTTATCACTTACATACAACACCCAGTGCTCATCACAACAAGTGCGCTCCTTAATCCCCATCCCCCATCTAGCCCACCCCCCACCCACCTCCCTCCATCAACCCTCAGTTTGGTCTCTATCATTAAGAGTCTCCTATGGTCTGTTTCCTTTTCTCTCTTTTTCCCTCTTCCATATGTTAATCTGTCTTTTTTCTTTTTTTCATCTGTTTTGTTTCTGAACTTCCACATATGAGTGAAATCATATGGTATTTGTCTTTCTCTGACTGACTTACTTCATTTTGCCCAATACACTCTAGCTCCATCCACGCCATTGCAAATGGCAAGATTTCATTCTTTCTGATGGCTGAGTAATATTCCATTGCATGTATATCTATATATGCTGATGAATGGATAAAGTAATATTCCACTGCATATATATCTATATCTATATCTATCTATCTATCTATCTATTTATCTATCTATCTACCACATTTTCTTTATCCATTCATTACTCGATGGACATTTGGGCTCTCTCCATGGTTTGGCTATTATTGATAATGCTGCTGTAAACACTGAGGTGCACGTACCTTTTCGGATCTGTATTTTTGTATCCTTTGGGTAAATACTTAGTGGTGCATTTGCTGGATAGTAAGTAGTTCTGTTTCTTAACTTTTTGAGGAAGCTCCATGCTGTTCTCCAGAGTGGCTGTACCGGTTTGCATTTCCACCAGCAGTACAGTACAAGAGGGTTCCCCTTTGTCTGCAGCCTCAAATACCTTTTTTGATCTCAGTAATGGCACACAACCAGGGAAGATGAACTTACAGCTAGTTCTGGAAACTCTGAATTTTTAGGGATCATTTGAGGCACTAGGAGGAAAAGGTTTTGCAGGAATTGGCTTTCAGTTGAGCCCCAGTATTCCCAGAGACACAATCATCAAGTTTTTGAGGTTGTAAATGTCTGTGGAGGGCAAGATAAAAGTGTCACTGGATTCTCTCGGAGGTCACAAAGCCTTCTTCAAGTCACCTGCCTGTTGGCACCTAGATGAAAAAATCAAATACATCCAAAATATCAGAGCTAAATAACCAGATAGGAGAGAACAAGGAGGGCGAGACTTTGCAGGGAAGGGAGGGAAGAGGGAGGGAGGTAAGCTCTTGAGGGAGGGCAGGTGCCGGCTCTGCCTGTGCGCCTTCTTTAGGGAGGGCTGACCAGGTCACTGGGTTCACAGGAGCCTTCGCGATCTCTCGGTGTCAGCCATAAGCTTTGTTAGCTCCCCCTCCTCCACTCCGGCTAACCCCTTCAGGGTGCTCCAGACAGTGGCAGAACTCGGCCTTGAATCTGGCGCTCCTGACACCCAGTCCTGCAGTGTCCCACAGCAATGTACGTGGCTGAGTTTTCACTCACTCACTGGTGCTTGCGTCATGATTTTATCCAGCCCTGGTAAAACGTGCCTGATCACTGGGCTGAAGGAAGGCCACCCCACTGCACTTTAGGGCAAGACAACAAGACAAAGCCACCTCGGTTTTTGTATCCCTCCACACCTCTTGTGCCCTGCTTCTCTGTGTTGTCCCCAAACGCCTACAACTCATCTTTGCGGCATTTTGTAAATTTAGCTGGGGGTTGAATTCATACTAATATTTGGAAACTACCTTAATTTTATAATTAAAAATGAAGTGACTCATCCAACCTTCTCTTTCTCTCTCCACAAATAATCGGGCTGTAAAACAAATCTCTGCTATTAAGTGGTATTTATTTAATTGTGATTTGCTGTAGAGCCGTTGAAGAGGGGGTCATCAGGTTAAAATCATTGCGCTGGTCCTCGGAGCAGAGGATGTCCTGTGCTGACTTACGTTTGGGTGTGTTTTCTCTGACGCTGAGCTAACACAGCCGTGTTTACATTATGCGTATTCTCTAGTTGCTGACTTTTTTGGTTCCTCCAGAAGGAAAAAGACGCAGCACAGATGAATGACCCTGTTTGATGTGATAGGTCAGGTCAAGCTGGACCAATGGTTGATACTGGCATTAACTACGTTTTCTTCCCATCTTTCCAATCTTCCTCACCCCCAAATCAAGGTTGAAGAAGAAATCAATAATTTCAGATGGTCTGAATCCTTTGAGCTTATACTGAGAGTCTCTGAGGTTGGATAGAGTCTTGGGGCTAATAAACCAATGGGCTTCTTTGGCACAGACCCCAAAAGACCCCCTGGGACCTCGGTTGTCTCCAAATGGAAAGGAGTTTGGAGACCTGTGTAGAGCCTTCTTTTTGGCATGTTGAAATGAGGCAGTTTATATACAATACAAAAGGATGTTCAGGGTAGGGCAGGGCTTACCAGTAAAACCCCCTCGGGAGACTTTCCTCAAGTAGTGTTTCCAAAGTCCTTCATCATCTACCTGTTCAGAGCCCTCTTGGCTTTGCATTTTCTAGGCAGATGTGAGAAATGTCACCACGTTTCCAAAGAGGAACTGAACAAGACAGATGGGCTCTACCCCAGCAGGACACCTGGATGGCAACCTTATCTAGATCCAAAATGGGATTGCATGTGCCTCCTGTTTATTTATTCTCCTCCTGTTTGGAGACTTTCCCTGATTAATTACTTTCTAGTAATCGAGGCTGCTAACTAATGTCTCAGCTGATTAATCTGTAGTTTGGCTCTTGGTCCCAGAGGGTGGGCTGGCCATCCGACTGGGGAGTGAAGGAGGTCATTGGCCAGGGGCCCCTGGGATGCCAGTTTTGGGCTCGTTTATTTGCTTTAAGTCTTGTTTGCTATTCCTGCAGCAGTGACTGGCAACAGCTACCCCCAAGTCCCATCCAACCTAATTGGCCTGCTGAAACAGCAGTGAACACAAGATTTAAGAAATGTTTTCTTTGAAAACTTCTGGTCCGACAGACACTTTGAGATCAGGTTTCACCCTGTTTCAATTGCACACCATTCCCTGGGACTTTCAGGAGAAATAGTGAAAGGGAGTCTTATAGGGGAGCTGCAGCTCTGTGGTTTGGTGGGGGCTGATGAGCCAGAGGGTGGAGGGAAGGCTATGCTGAGGCAGCCCGGCATCTTCAGAATCTAGAGAGCCTGCCAACGTTAACACATCCGAGGAGGTATTCAGTATCAAAGTCTCCAATATTTGGCTCCATAAACACGATACCGGTTGCAAAAACAAAGCTAAGGAGCTCATGCTGATTACTTCAATAAAAGCTGTTTAATTATGAACGTTTGGGAAATGAAGTTACCAACAGGACCAGGAGAGCTTTGGCGTCCAGTGTCCCTGCTCCCAGCATCCCACTGTTAAACTAGATTGTCCACTCAGCTGAAAAGTCTGACATTGAGCAGGGTACACCCTCAGCTCTGCAGGATACTGCTCACTTGCCAGTAACACTCTTGTTGCAGTGGCAAATTTTGGGAACTGAGTACTGATAGAATTATCTAATGTTATCTGTGCCATTTTCAGACCATCCAAGGGTTACTTGGGGGTGGTGGTCAAAGCTCTCGGAAGACCTGCATTTGTTTCTAGGTTTTTCTTCTTCTTAGCTGACTTCTCCGCAACCCCCCCCCACCTTTCCAGAACTAGGCCAAGTAGAATTCTGAGCAGGGAGCTCATGGACCTGGTTGTGACGACATGTTTTGGAATCCTCAAATGAGTTTTTCTTAATCATAGTTTAGGAAACATGATCTTATTAATGCTTCTATATAATTCTCTTCTCTCTTTGTGTGGTTATAGCCAGTTATTTGATGTTTGATGTAAAAGTTTAATGAACAAAAATCAGAGTTGAATCTGTGTATATAAGGAAAGAAATGTAAGGACGTACACATTGTTAAGGAGTGAACTCTTTTCCATAAGTGACTTTTCCCCAAATATTGATTATTTCTCAAAGAACGGAAATTTTTTATATTTTAGTCATTTTTAATAGAAATCTTTAAAACTTACTCTTATTCATCAGCAGATATTGAATATAACAACATTCTGACATTCGAAATAACTATTGAGTAATTTATGTTCTTTACCATTTGTGTGTGTGTGTGTGTGTGTGTGTGTGTGTGTGTCTACGTCTACTTTGGGTCCTGAGAGTTTGGGGCAAATTCCTTGCTTTAAGCTCATACCTGCCTGGAGAAGGTCTGGAAACTTCCAGGTGGCTGGTGAGCTACAGTGAAGGGGAGGGGCCTGGAGTGTGTGGACAGGGGGAGGGGTTAGGGAAAGGGTGACTCTGGAGTTTGGTTGGGGGTCCTGTAGTTAAACTTCAGGCCCTGGCACATTCACCTGGAGAACATGAACATGTGCCAAAATCTTTTCTTTTCCCCAACTTACATTCAAAAATTCAAGTTAAAGGGTAACTTTTTATGTGTGGTATACAAAGTTAAAATAACACTTCAAATTCCTCTGTGTATGGATTTGTTTTTTCTCCAAATGGTCAGAGTTACTGAAAAAAACTTGGAGAGGTTACTTGAGGTTCACAAGACCCTCTGGGAAGAGCCCACTTAGACCAGCCACTGGGACTTTGAGAAAGACCAGTGTAATGTTGTTACCTGACAGTAGTGAGAAGGGGCCCTGACTGGTTCCCAGGAGCTTCCTGTGTTGTTATTAGCTGCAAATGCCAGAATTTGTGGGGCAAGGAAAGGGGACCAGGCTGGGAATCAAGATGCCTAGCTCCTGGTCCAAGCCCTCCTGCTATTTGTGTGACCCCAGATAATTCATTTACCTTCCCTGAGTCTGATTCTTTCTTTATTTAGTAAGCTAATGATACCAATGCCTTATCATCAGAAGTGGAAATACAAACCAGTGAGGTAATGGGTGTGAACGAATTTTGCAAAGGTGACAAAATGCTATAAAATTCAAGGGCTACTTAATTCTACATATTTTAGCAACATTTAAGTCCTTCCAGACTCCATACGTGCTATACTGCATTAGAGCAATGATAGTCTTAGAGGTCATCTCATTCAGTGCTCTGATTTTATGTGCAGGAAGCTGAAAGAGAGGCATGGAGAGAGGGATTTGCCCACAAAGTAATGTGGCATGGTAGTGCCAGGGCTGAAGCTAGAGCTAGGAGATACGACTCCCTTTAGATGCTTTTTACATTTATTTTTTGAAAAGATTTTATTTATTTGAGAGAGAGAGTGCATGTGAGCCCTAGCAGTGGGGAGAAGCAGACTCCCCGCGGAGCAGCGAGCTGGATGCGGGACTCAGTCCCAGGACCATGGGATCATGACCTGAGCTGAAGGTAGATGCTTAACTGACTGAACCACCCAGGAGCCCTAGATGCTTTTTTTTTTTTTTTTTATAAAACAAACAACAACAACAACAACAAAAAGCAGTGTCTGTTATAGAGAAGGCACCTAGCCAATGATGGATGAGTTCAAATGAAACAGCTTCAGGTATTATACAACAATGAAATTCAAGGGTAATCAGGTGTAGGTATCAAAAGAAGGCAATTGTGGGCTATCCTGACTTTCTTGACTTTGAAATCTACCGACTTTCCAGGTCCTTATGAGCTCCATCCCACAAAGGAAGCACACTCTTCAGTTTCTTCTCTCCATATTTGAAACTTACACATGACTGTGAGCTTTGGGGACTCTCAGCACATAGGGCTTTGAGTAGCTGCTCCCCTGGTCACTTCTGGGCAGATTCATGCCCTACATCCCCAATGGGGAAAAGGGAGCATGACAGAGAGCAGGGTAGCCTCTGAGGAAGGACCAGCCTTTAGGCAAGGGTGCTAGCCCAGGAGCATTCTAAGTACTTAGTATGTCTTTTTCGATTGTGGGGGAGTGGGGTCTCTGAAGAGCAAAGCTGGAACTATTTCTGTTGACTATCCTTCCTTTCATCCTGGATTTGATTCTCCATAATAGACTTGTGGGGTAGCCCAGTCCCAGCCCAAGAGCCCCAGATTCATGTATCATAGGGGTATGCCAGGAAATGTAATCAGTTGACTGCCCACTTGCTGGGCAGTCAAGCTTTTATGGGGGAGCCACTAGATATTTCGAATTTTTGATGCTTTGAATTTTATTTTATACTACAGCTTTCCCCTGTCCCAACTCAATAGTACCTCAGGCAGGAAAGCCCGCAGCTCAGGGTGGGGGACTATGTTGGTCTTCTCTGTTTCCCATCTACGCTGTTTGTCCTTCCCCAATACCTGCCTTTAGTCTGCTCTAGATCATCTAGGGGTTTGTGGGGGAGAGTTAGGGAGTGAGAAAGGTACTCCTTGATGGGGCCTGTCATGATCCAATATTGTTGCCGTCTGGGTTTGGTGGATGCTTGTTACTCATACTGAGTATCAACTGCTTCCCTTACCAAGGTTGCTGCCTCTTCAGATTGGCTACTTACGACTCTAGATGTCAATGTCCAGCCTTTCTTGGGGTTGTCTTGTTACATGGTTCCCACAAGGACTTCCTGGGCAGAGCTTTTCATACCATGATATATTCTGGTATCTTTCTACAGGGTCCATATGGAACCAGGGGAAACCCAAAACCCAGGTATCTCTCCTGCTTCTACTCTCAGGGTCACTGGGCCTTCACTGCCTCTCTCACGAGTTTCTCCAGGCTTGGAACCAGTCCCAGTCTCTGGCCTTTAGACAACAGATCGAGCTCTCCAACCTGTCATTCTGAAGCCCCCCCGCAGGTAAAGGGATGCATCTCCTTTCCTTCCTTCATGGAATGTGTGTAGGGATGGTGGTAATGCTTAGCATTCTTGCCAAAGACATCCTTTCTTCAAGGTCTCTTCAACCTCAGAGTTTTTCAGAGTCGATGTTGGACTAAGGATTGCAAATATGATTTCTGAAACATTTCCTTTGCAAATCCTGCACCAGAGGGCTATCATTTCATTTTATAATGTGTTATTTCAGCAGGATCCCGTTTTAACTCCTGTTACCCTTCCATTTGAGGTGCAGGCAAATCACATTGGAACTTGCCTCGTATGCCTTGCAGGGTGGAGGTAGATTTCAAAAGGGGTCATGGAAGGAAAGAGGCTTCTCAAACTCTAACATCCTATTGAATTATTGAGCATTATTCTTAAAATTATCCTTTTAAATGTAAGTCAGAAAATCTGCATGTAGAAATAAATCATAGTTCTATCCTTTAAAATACATTTACTGTATTTTTAGTGCTGTATCTTTATCATTGAGGCAATTCATTAGCAAATGGTCATTTCCAAGATCGATCAGGTTCAAATCACATGTGTCTTTCTCTTTAAAATGTTCTCTTTCTGCTTTTATTAATGCCTGCTTATCTTCGTGTCAGTGGAGTGGTGGCCTTCAGTTACCCATAGGCACAGACCGAAACCTTTGGTGTAAACTGTGGGTACCCTACAAAGAGGAAATCTGTTTTTGCTGTTTGCAAAGGAATTCAAGACCTTTATAGTCACCAAGAACTCATAAAACCAATGAGCCATATATATGAAAATGATCCCTGGGTCTAGTCTTCAACAAGCCAGTGTTTGCTAATCAGTTTGGGAAATAAATATGAGCAACTAGGGCTTTGGGTTTGAGAGTGTGTAGTGTCTGTTTGTGAGTGGGATTTCTTCTGAGGTCATCTCACTGTTCTGTATGGAAAAATCAGGAGAGTTTAAACAGGTTTGTCTTATGTTTTAATATGCTAAACAACAGCAACAACAACAACAACATTAACAAAAAATAGGTAGAGCACAAGCAGAGAATTCATTGTAGGTTTCCAATCCCCAATTTTTAAAGTTTATTTGAAGTTTTAAATTGTAACCAAAGGATGCTTCATAGAACTGTGTACTTTTACTTTGACCTACCCCAGATATGCAATCTCTTACGATGTGTGGCTACCAGAATGAGAATATTGGGTTTTTCCTGACCTTTCTAAATTGTAATTTCCAGATATAATGCCATATCTTTTATTTTGTTTTCTTTGTATGTAACAGCGTAAATTAGCTGATCATGTATGTGTATAAGTGTATGTATATGGATGCATGTTTTGAGAGGAGGGGAGAGAGTGGGGCAAGGGGGTTGATTATGCTCAAAGCAGGCACACAGGATTTATTATGTGTCCCCCAGTGTGGTTAAGTCTGACATTTAGTCTTTCAACAAATATTTATAGTCTCCCATGTTCCAGGAACCTTCATAGTTTTGGGGGCTATGCAGTTAATTAAACCCTGGTCCCTCAAGGTGCTTACATTGGAGTTGGATCTCTTTCACCATTGTAAATGGAGCACAGACCTTGAAAATTATTCCCTATGATACACATTTATTCTTTATTTGGTACCCAAACAATGAGACAATCCTTGCTTAAGTATTTTTTTTGAGAACTTTCATTTAAAAGTACTTTTTCCAATAAAACATTCCTATGTGTAGAGATCTTAGTTTTATGAGGAGTGGGAATTTCTCTTATGCAGATTTTCTTTATAAATGTGGAGTCACTGATGAAGTGGCAAGGGTGGGAGGCTTAGAGGGTGGCAGGAAGAGATACACAACATCTTTGGAAGTTGCCAAAATCAAACTAATAAGGTATGCACTATCATAGTTTTCAGAATGTGGATCCATAAAAGTATTGTGGTTATGTCTAGGACCAAGAGGCATTGATTTTTATTTTACTATGGTATTGCAGACTGTGCCATTGGCAACAGAACTTATCATACCATTCTTTTGGCAAGATAAACTAAGTCTGGTTCTACTTCATTCTGCAGTTGGGTTGTCTATGGATCTGGGGTAGATTAACTCAGTTGGTGGGAGTCTAGGGCCAATAAAACTTAGTTGCAGATCTGATTCCCAATTAGACATCAGTCACTTTCACATGGAAGAAAAGGAGAGTCTTCTTTGCCTCTGGTTGCCACATAATGGTGGCTGCCATAACTAAATCATATGGTCATCAGAAGACATGGATAGAGAGGGTGTGAAGACTTGGTTTCTCCAGTCACTTCTCCCAAGGGAATAATTCAACATGCTTTATACAATGACTTTATCAGTCGAGTTGCCAGAGTTTTTGTGAAGCAAACCTTGGAAGCCTCACAGAGTAATACCTACCAAAATGGAGCCCAGGTCCACTGGCAACTTCCATCAACAAAGGTGAGCAAGTCTGGCCCCAGGACCTAATTCTGCCTTGACTTTTGCTGAGATAAGGAGCCCCAGGGCTCATACTGTCAGAAGTAGTTCACTCTTCAGTAGGATAGGGTGCTAGTTAGTGCTTCATTCTCTCATCCTACATATCCTGGGTGAATTAGACCCCTATATATGGAGGACAGAATGGGAGTCTGCCTAAGAAGCAGGCCTTTCATGTCTGCTTTTCCAAACATTACCCAGGGTTGTGGACATGCCCTCAGGCATCATTTTTCTCAAGACCTCACAGTTTCTGCAGTTGTCTTGGGTTGAGAAAATGACATTACTCAGCTACAACCAGTTTCTTGCCAAGATCTTCCATAAAATGAATAATAAAGCCAGATTTTAAAGAAGAAACATGTTTGTTTGGTCTCTCGTGTTGATGGAGTAATCACTGTAGTTTCAACTTTCCCAGGAAGCTAGGAGACAAGAGGATGGTGGTCTAATGGCTGCCCTGAATGGAGACAGATGGAAAGTGTGAGCAGATCTAGATGTTAGAGGTTTGCAGAAGGATGCAGGTGGTTGGCACTGGAGACAAGAATAGGAGACAGATGAGTAGTTGCTGGGGCATGTGCATCCAGTCAGTACAATTCTACAGTCCAGGGCTGGGCGCCCCGGAGAAAGAGGCTGGAGAGTGGCTCTTGGCAGTGGAATACCCACTGACTTAGCATGGGCTAAGTTTTCTAGGGTTACAATAGAGGATGGACTCTTTTCAATCATGCTTTTATGATGGCTTTATACACACACACACACACACACACACACACACACACACACACACACAAAACCTTTCCTCATTTTCCCAAACTAAACCATATGCTGTGCATTAAGGACAGAGTAAAGGTCCCTAACTCAGACCTTTCCAGTATGAATTACTTTGCACTCGTTCCTCTGTACTGAGCATCAATTTTTATCATCTTCCAAAAACTAGCAATCATGCCCATATCCTTCTAAGACCAGGCTGCATCCAGGGGTATCCTGTACTATCCTCCAGCCTGGGCTGGATCCAAGGGTACAGGCCACCTCCACAGTGGCACACCCTAAGAATTCCATTTGTCACCTGGAAGATCCCTCGCTCATAGGGCTCCCATTGCCTAGAACCTCCACACAGAAGGCAGAAGAGAAGTCCAAGTGGTGTCTCTGACTTGAGATTATGGGTTCTCAGAAGCAGTAGAAGCTTGCAGCGGCCCACTGATTCCTTTGGGGGAATCCCCTGAGGCCTTGGGCCTGTTCTTTCTGGTCGGACCTCATAGTATCATGAGTATCACCTCTATGAATTCACTGCCTTCTCTTCCCCATCTGTCCCACTGACAGACCCATAAATCACACACTTTCAGAACAGAGGCTATCAGGATTTGCCTACACTAGATGTATATTTGTTTCCACTTTTGCTCTTGCTCTTTTGGTGTCTGTATGAGTGTGAGTATGAGTGTGTGAGTGTGTGTGTGTGTGTTTTAAGTAGCTTATGATGCGACTTAGCCGAGGTCACAGAAGGAAAGAATTTTATGAGGAAGTGGAGATAATGCATTGTCTAGAAGGGTGTGGGCTCACAGTCAAGGTAAACCCAGTTTGTCTCCCGGGCATCGATGCACATACTCATGCATGATGTTGTCAGTCTGTATTCTTGCGGCATCCATCTCTAGGTGCCCCAACAACAAAGTCTGAAAGTTTCTTGTCACCCTGAGGGCAAATTTTGCCTTGAGTTTTAAGTGCCCATGAATCTGTCTCACTAGTACAGTTATGTTCACATGGGGTCCAATGGGCCACTTAGCTTCTCAGGTGAGACTCAGCAGGCAGTCCTAGCTAGACAGGAAATCTCTGAAAAAGCATGGCTGAACCAGGGTGATGCATCCTTGCCCAGGGATATGGCTCTGAGTGCACATCCCAAAGACAATGGGAAGGGTAGGGTCTTACTATCAGGAGGCCTGGGCTTCTTGAATTTATGTCCATGGTCCTTTGTTACTCCACCTGGGAGAGTGAGAATGGACCAGTGGCTACTAGTCCACTAGTCCACTCTTCTGTCCTGACCCTGCCTGTGATCTTCTTGGGCACATTACCTGGGAAGACTCAGGAAGGTGAAGCAGAAAGTCTGGCCTTCTGGTTTAACTACAGCCCAGGGACCTCTTCATTCTGGTTTTGCTACATTGGTGGCATGAGTAGGACCCACTAGAGACTGCCAGAGGCCCAGTGTATAGCTTAACTTCATTTTTGGAAAGAATATTTATGCAAATATATCAGGGAACACCTCTCAGAGTGTGGTTGACTCATTCATCATTCAATTGTTCCTTCCCTTGTGAACAGACACTGCCTAAAATACAGGCCAAGCTTCAGGAAGGAGACTGCCGAATTATAGGACAATTTCTTCTTTGAACAAAGCTGGATTTAGGAAAAGCACCATCCTTCCCTGTGTTCTACCCAGGCAGCTGTGGGGGAGAAAAGGGGCCCAGTTCTCTTGGGGCCCAACCCAGCCTTATCCATCCCAAAGCTGGGTTTACAGTCTGCCCTGGATGGAAGGGTAGTCAGGAGGGAAGGCTGTGGCCTGTGTCAGTGTTATCACACACACACATACACACACACACACGATACTTTTGGGGACTCCTGTTCCAATAACTGGGCCCTTCCTCACTCTTTACTCAGGAGTTTGGTGAAGGTGCTTCTCCACTTCCAGCTGGTGCCTCCTTAGAATAGTACATGAAGATGCAGAAAGAGCCCTATCCGGACAGTTGATCTCATGATCAGAGCCGCTTGTGTTGTGTGGGGACCACTCAGAGCTGTGGATGTGTAGGCGTGGAGGACCAATCCATCGACCTCAGTTATTAAGCACCTACTGTGCACAGAGCAGTGTGGGAAACACTGTGGGGAGTGTACAGGTATGGGGCATGGGCCTGGCTTCCAATGGATCATTCTGGAAGAGAGACAAGTGAAACCACATTGCACGCGGAAAAGACAGGATGGATCAATGGGGACCGCAGCTGCAGATTTCAGGGAAAAATTGGGGCTGGGGGTGACAAAGTTATAGAAAAAGAGAGGAGGGTCCTGACTTCTTATGTGGACAAGCGGGGATGGGACACGGGGGTGCTGGGATGCTCACCCAAAATCCCCACAGGCATCCGCATTTTCCAGGGAGTGTGTTCACCTGAAGGCTGCCTTCCCTGCCGTGGGAGGAGAATGGCTTTTAAAATAAAGGTCAGCTGCAGCAGCCTCAATGGGCTAGAGAATGTCAGACATCTGGTTAGGCTAGGCCTCTGGTTGGCTTACCCTCCATTGCTGCTTTTTGAGCTCTTCAGGGTTTTCTCTGACCAATTAAATGACAAAGGGGAACTTCTTGCAGGGGTCACGGGGAGGATATTTTTAGAACGAAGGACCTTTTTAAAAAATAAGACAATTACTGCAAGATTTTGAAATCTGACAAGCAGACATTTTCCATCCCCATCAGGAAACTTTGCCCAATTTCTTGGACCTTTAAATACCACAGATAAGCTCCAGTTTCTGGCTAGTGGCGAAAGGGGCTCAAGCAGAGCTCTGTGTGGGGGCTGCCAGTGAGTCTGGTGTTTCAGACCCAGCTTCCCCTCTGTTACTCCCACTAGCTGGACGCTCTCCTCTACTCTTAGGATTTGGCTTCCGAACATCCAGTTGTAAATTCCGGCTCCAACCTGTTACTAGCTGTGTGACCTTAGGTAAGTGAGTTCACCTCTCTGAGCTATTGCTTCCTCATTTGTAAAATCAGGATACATACCATTTTAAACTCACACGGTCTGGGGAGGATGATTTGGTTTGGTGCAGTGTGTTTTGGGCCCAGACCAGTGAGAGGAAGAGGGCCTTGCTGCTTCCCCAGAAGACAGGTGATCAGAGCAATCATCTAGTACAATGGGCGCAGCGTCACAGGTGACTGCACGGATGTGAACGTGGGCTGGCCTCCCTGAAGGCTGAAACGAGGGTGCAGTCAGTCTAGAGAGCTAGCTCTGAATGAAGGTAAAGTGTGGAGGCAGCCATGGGCTCACGGAGCTGTGTGACTGAGTGTGACCCACGTGCGGTGTGCCCGGGCAGGGGCTGACTCTCATCGTGGGCAGAGGCACGACATGGGGCCGGTGACAGGTTTCTTCTCTGTGGCTTCTCTCATGACCTGCTTTCCTGAGGTAGCCCCATTCTCCTGCCCTCAGGCACCTGCAGGCCCATTCCTCTGCTTGCTTTCCTTCAGAGCAGTTCTCACTAGCTGAAATTATTTGTCCACCTTAAGTTTAACTCTTAATGTAAGTTAAATGTCTTAATTACTGTCTCCTCGGTGTTTATGCATGTAGTTGGCATGAAGTAGACACAATCAATATTTGTTCAGTGGGTGAATAAACAGCAAGTGATTATACTCAGATGAAAACCAAATTGTCAGCAGCCTGTATCACAGACTATAAGAGATGCCCTAAGAGATGTGGTCAGCATCCCTGAGTCTGTGGGGGACGAGAAAGGAAGAGTTCGCCTTCTTTGCTATGACGTCCTCTGAGGTTGGGAAAGCAGACGTGTTTCCCATGTATTTGGGAATGAGGGAATGAATGTCTAGGCCCTTCCGGTTTCTGCCAAGAGGGAGGCAGAAAGAGGTAGTGGTCAACTCAGAGAACTTCCAGGGTAGAAAGAAGGGGTGTATCACCTCTATGTTTCTGCCATAGACCCAGAAGTCTTTGTGATCTTGGTGATAAGAGAGATGTCTGCTTGGAGCCCCTGGCGTGTTCCAAGGTTTGACACCCCTTGGTTCCTCGGCCACACATGAGCAACCATGATGTGTGGAGTTAATGCGGCTTCCTAAAATGCATCACAATCACACTCGTTTCCACAATCATTCACAGTAGCTGCTCCTGTCTCTTTTATGTTTTGTTTGAGAAAAGATTTCCTGACGAACTCACAAGTTCATTTGTGTTCTCTGACTCCTCCTAATTGCCAAGTAGTAATGGGTTAAGAGAGAAAGCATTTGGCATCTCAACTGCCCTTGGAAAGTTGGTCGCATGTTCTCTTGTTGAGAGCACTGGATTCAGACTCTACCTGCCTTTTGTAACAACCATCTTCCTACAAAACCTGTTAACTGAATCTTTACTCAAATGCTAGAGAAGCCACTGATTTTTACTCAAATGCTAGAGAAGCCTTTCTGTGGCTCTAATGACTCTTTAAGGCAGCTAGTGGAGCCTAATATTGACTCCACCTCAGCTGATGGCTTGTGTGGATCAGTCCCAGCAGAGCTTATTTTTATTTTTATTTTATTTTTTATTGAAATTCAATTAGCCAAGGTATAGTAACATCATTAGTTTTTGATATAATGTTCAATAATTCATCAGCTGAAGATAACATCCAGTGCTCATCACATCACGTGCCCTCCCTAATTCCCATCACCCAGTTACCCCATTCCCCACCCACCTCCCTTTCTGCAACCCTCAATTCGTTTCCTGGAGCCTAGAGTCTCATATGGTTTGTCTCCCTCTCTGATTTCTTCCCATTCATTAAGCTTCTGCACAGCAAAGGAAACAATCAACAGAACTAAAAGGCAACCTACAGAATGAGAGATGTTTGCAAATGACATTACAGACAAAGGGCTGGTATCCAAGATCTTTATTTTTATTTTTTAAAGATTTTATTTATTTCTTAGAGGGAGGGAGAGAGAGTGCATGAGCAGGGGGAAGGGCAGAGGGAGAAGGACAAGCAGACTCCTTGCTGAGCAGGAAGCCTGATGCGGGGCTTGATCCCAGGACCCCGGGATCATGACCTGAGTCAAAGGCAGATGCTTAACGGACTGAGTCCCCCAGGTGTCCCCCAGCAGAGAGTTTAATGAAGAAGTTGTAGTCAGAGCAGGGGCAAGTGAAGGGAATTGACGGGGACTGGTCACCTAGGGACCAGCAACCATGGGGAGCCATTAGGCCTGAGGGGCAAGGTGAGGGTCCAGGAGTGGTTACCGGTGCTGTCGTCACAGGCACCGAGGCTCTCCTCTGCCTGTACCCTTCTCTGTGAATACTCAAGAAGAATGGGAAGTTTCTGTCATACAGTTTAAAATTGGTGTTGGGGAAATGGAATATTTGTAAACTCTGAAACTGTCAACCGTGTGCAGAAGTTGTGACAGGAGGGCTGGAGATTCATGTCTAGTGAGTCCAGCTGCAGGATTTATAAACTCTGCCACCAACCCCAGCACTCTTTGCCTGTAGTCATGGAACAAGAGCTGACAATTAGTGAGTATTTACCATGCATTAGTCCTTGTTTTAAGCGATTTACATTATTAACTAATTTAGTTTTTAGGAACACCCCATGAGAGACAGACTATTTTTACTCCAATTTTAGAGACAATAAACCTGAGCTCAGAGGTCATGTGACCTGATCATGACCACAGAGTTAGTAAGTAGCCATGTTAGAGTCTGCATCTCAGTGTTTTGACGGCTCTGCCCAATTTCTTGATCAGGGAGCTCAGTGTCTCTCTTTTGTTGTATTGTCACTGCTGTATCAATGAGATGTAGTTTGTCTTCTGAGGACCCTCCAATGCACAGCCACCAATATTTCTGCCCGCTTCAGAAACCCTCAGGGATAAGTTTTTGAGTTATTTGTCACTGAGATTCTCTGTGCCACAGTGGTCTGCACCTAAAAAGACGTAGCTTCAAAGCCAGTCTGCAGCTGGTCTATACAGGCTTTCCTTGGCCCTTTCAAAGGCCAGCTTAATGCAGTGTACAAATTGTATGTCTGAACAGCCCAGTTCAAAGTGTTCTGATGAGTAGCACAAGTCAAGCTTACTCTGTGTTCTTAGGTTTCCAAGAATCTTTCCATGAGTTTTTAGGAAGAACATTATTGAGTTATTATTAAAGTTTTGAAAACCATATGCAATAATGATTCACAGTTTCTTCTTATACAATGTTTATACAAGGAAGAACATTATTTGTTATTAAAGTTTTGAAAACCATATGTAATAATTATACAAGTTTGTTCTTGTATAATGTTGCAAAACCACAATATTATTTCCATTTTATTGCTGGAGAAACTGAGACCCAGGCTCATGATATAGAATGATATGGACAGCAATGGACTGTGAACACTGAGGTCATTTTCTGGCTCTTCCTTCAACCAGTTGTGTGACTTCGGACATGCCTTCTCTCTCTCTCTCTCTCTCTCTCTGTGGGCCTCTGTCTTACCACTTACAACATTTGAGGCTCAATTTGATTTCTGAGCTCTTTTCCAGATCTGCAGTTCTATGACTTACTAAGATCAAAGCGAGTTGCTTGTTAATTGATGTGTTTTATAGATGACATGGTTCAAAAAAGGATTTGAGGTGGCTTATAGGATTAAAATGCACTTAAGTCAAGATGGTTAAAAATAACAACAGAATCGAAAATAATAAAACACAATGCAAAAGAGATGCTTCAAGCACCAAGACTGAATGGTCACTGATGGCCAGTATTATGTCTAGAGTCCCAGAATCCCAGGATATTGCAGCTGAAATTAGCCAGAGCTATCATGCCTTATCCACATATGTCCCAGCCTCTTAAGCTTCTCCTCTGGAGTATTCTGCTAGTAAGAATATGTTATTTCTGGGTGAAGCCATCTTGGAAATCTATCTTTCTGACCCACAGGATCTGTGAGTCTAGAGCATCTTGGCTGTTACAACATGAAGAGATTTAGCAGCTCAGCCATGAGTGGATCCCAGGTCTCCTGACTTTTTCCCAGTGCTTTGTCCATGGAAGCATGCCACCTCCTATAATGACAGTGACTCTTCACCATATAGTATACAGGCAAGGATTTGTGGTTCTACAGTCTTTCCGTAAATAGCATCTCTCTGGTTCTCTTAACCTCCTGAAGGTAGGCAGGAGAAGTGCTATTATTCCCATAGTATCTCTGAGTGAACAGGCTCAGAAATGTTGAGAATTTTCCCAAAAGCATGCAGCTAATTAATGGAGAACTGTACCTGGAACCCAGTTTGTTGACTCTGGAGTGTTCAGTGCTTGCCTAGGCCATCACTGTGTCCCTGCATTCCAGGGATGAGTGTTCTTCATTGATGTGTCAACAGTCCACTTCTCAGGAGGTGAAGCCAAAGCAGCTGGTCTGAGACAGCCTGACCCATACATGGCCCAGTGCCTCCCAGAGAGAACCTTGGGAAGCTGAGTGTTGGTAGACTCCCTGGCACTGAACCTTTGCCCCAGATGCCAGGCCTTGAGCTTGAACTCTGTCCTCTCAGACTACATTTAAGCTCTGCGAGTCTATAAAAGTTCATGCTATGTATTGCACAGGTCTTGAGACTGAGACTGATGATATTGAGGGAAAGCCAGAGTTTGAAGCAGGTTAAATATCTCTGAGCACAGCAGGGGCTTTTCATCAAATTCAGCTGTGGGAAACCCTTGAACTGGACCACATTGCTACTGAACGTGTCATCAATCAATCAACAAGTATTTCTTGAGACAGCAGTGTGGGAATTCAGTGAGATCACCTAAGTGACAAGTTAGGAAGGCAGTGTGGTACAGAGCAAAGACGTAGGCTTTAGAGGCATTCAGAAATAGATTTGAAGGCTGGTCCTATTACTTATGAGCTGTATAAGCCAGACCAGATCACCTAATCTCACTAAGCCTCAGTCTATCTATCTATGGAATGGGGGAAAATACCTACCTCATCAGGCTTTGGAAAAACACTTACTTCCTATTCATTTTCTCTCCTTTGTCCAACATTTAAACAATTATAAAGTAACATATCATTGATAGTTGTAGATATCATTGATATAGTGATATGTTGATACTATATATTGATAGTATATATCATTGATAGTTGTCAGTTAATTATTCCTATGTTCTTGATATTGCACAAGACGATGGCAATGATAAGGAAGGGGAAGACCTGATCCCCTTTCTCCTTATAAAGACAAGACCATCCAACAAACAAGGCAGAATGTGGGGGAAAGGGAGGTGATTGAGAGTTCCTGGGCTAAGCAAGATATTCCTGGAAGACACAGAGACGGGTCTTGTTGGGTGGATGGGGGCATGCAATAATGCCGGAGACAGGGGTCCCAGGTGAGAGGGCCAGTAAAAGTAATGATAAACAATGCTCTCTGGGTGAGGCAGAAAGAGGAGTCTTTAAAGGTGGGTTTATGCTTTTAGACTCATTACACTACCTGGTACAGAATGCATTAAGCTTTTTCAGTAGAAGAGTGATAAGGCCGGGGGCTGGAACTGTGTCTTCTTTTGTGTATCAAATTTCCATAAGATTTGTAGCTTGATGTTTAAGGATGCTTAGTAGTTATGTATGAAGTAATAACCAGGTGTTTCTATAGAGCCAGTCTGGCGATGGTATGTGTGATGTTGACACCCTTCTGAATATAGAGCCTCACACCAGATACCAAATGACTAAACTCAGCCAATGGAAGCCATGAATGAGGCCAAGCTGGAGGTGGGTTTCCACGTGGATTCAGGCTCACTGCAGATGACTCTGATTATTTCATTTAGATTCCTGACTTAAGAATACAAGAAGTGTACATGCTTTTTGGAAAATCACTAACACTGTAGAAAGTCCCCATTCCCATTCTCCTCTCCTAGGCTTCTGCCTCTTTTAAAGGCTTGTTTTATTTCCTTACAGACCATTTTGTAAGGTATGTACAGGCCCCAAAATACATACATAACATCCACTAACATATATACATATTTTCCTTTTAATAAACTTTATTGAGGTATAATTTCCATAAAGTAGAATGCACCAATTTTAGATTTAGCGTCTCCTGAATTTTGACAACTATATACACCTATGTCCTATTGAGTTTTAAAATATAGGGGTGAGGTCACACTGTATGTACTATTCTGCAACTGGTTTAGGCATTTGATGTCATGGACATTTTTTTTTTTTTCATGACACTGACCTCCTTTTAAATTATTGCATAGTTCCTTGGTATGGATACCAGTAATGTAATGAACTATTTCCTTATAGACAGTTGTTTAGAATCCCTATACATTTCACAATTCAAATTGAGTAATGGAGATCCTTTTCTACTTATCTTTGACATTGTAACAGATATTTCAATAGATTGGAGTCCTAGAAGTGGAATTTTTTGGTCAAAATTTTTAAAATTAAAAAAAGAGATTATAGCAATTTAAGCTCCCACTCATAAGAAAATGCCCTTTTCCTAAAGTATTTTCTATTTGAAATTATTAGACTTTACAAGATTTCCCAGTCTGATCAGGTGAAAAGTGGTATCACGTTGTCACTTTAGCTTGTATTTCCCAAACTGCTGGAGAGGATGAACACTTTTATCTTTATGTTTATTTTCTATTTCCTTTTCTTCTGTGAATAAACTGTTCTTATATTTTATCAATTTCTATCTTTTTTCCTTTCTTTTTGTTTTTAAGATTCTATTTTTATGTAATCTCTACACCCAATGTGGGTCTCAAACCTACAACCCTGAGATCAAGAGTTGTATGCTCCACTGACTGAGCCAGCCAGGTGCCCCTATCTGTTTTTCTTATTGATTTGTAGGAACTCTTTTTATATTAGGTCATTTTTTCCCCTACTAACCATTCAGGTTAATGCTGCTCAAACTTTAATGTGCTTTCATATCACTTGGGTATCTTGTTTAAACAGAGAATCTGATTCATTGGGTCAGGGAATGGGCCTGAGAATATGCATTTCTAACAATCTCCCAGGGGCTTCCAATGCTACTGGTCCACAAACCATACTCTGGGCCACAAAGTCTTAGGGTTTATGGGTTTTATCTGGCAGAATTCCATCATATTTTAGGAACAATGTGTGGTAGATGTTTCTTTTGTTAAATAAAAGCATTAGGTATGATCTGGAAAAATAATCTGTGTGGAAAAAAGAAGCCAACTGTAATTGTTGAAATGACAGTGAGTGGGTGCTGGTCTGAGTTTTGAGTTTTGTCCCACCTCTACTTACTTTTAGATCACTAGGCTTTCTGTTTCCACCTTGAGAATTTTTAAAAATAAGACAGTAATTTCTGCTCTATTTTACAAAGTTTTGTTGAAGATCAAAGGAGAATTACTGGTATGCTTTGTGACCTGTAACAAGCTGGAACACAATGGGTATTGTCCCTGTCCATGCAAAGCCCCCAGGTGTCTGAACTGCAGGCCAGGAGCCCATGAGCATCCAGTCTGGCCAGTGTCTTCAGTGAAGGCAAAGTGCTTGGAAAATTTTTGTATCAATCCCCAGATTCTTATTTAGACAAACTCTCTGCCTCAGAGTTTGGATTATCCTAAGTATATCTGAATCACTTTGGACTTCAATTTCATAGTAGGGAACCGCCTCAGGATTCCCTGGGTATTTATCTGTGGCCAGTATCAGGTGTTGAACTCTGTGCATGATTCTGGAGCTAGGTCATTATAGCCCAGTTATCTGGGTAACACACAAGACACCGACACACCCCGAACCAAAATGTGATTCCTAAATTACCATGGTAATAACAAAGCCAGTACTCTAAAGTATGGCTTATTAGAGTATGGATGATTCCAGTTGGCTGTCTGTGGTGGACAGTGGCTAGCTTTTCGTTAAATATGTTTCCTCTTCTGGAACACACAGCTAGGCAATACGCCTCAGCTTTCTCTGCAGTTAGGTGATTGATGGGTTGTGAGTGGGAGTCATGTGTGTCCTTCTGGGCTGAGGTTTTTGAGAAGTGGATTGCAGTCTCCCAGTCTCTGATTCCCTGTCTGCTGGCAGAACACAGAGGACTCCACAGTCCTAGCTGAGAACTGAGAATACGATGGAAAGATCATGGGTCCCAAATCTCATGTGAAATCAGCCTGCTACCAATCTGTACTACCTGTTTTGAACTTCATGGGAACAAGTTATTTATGCTTATTGAGTTTGGCACATTATGTATTTTTGGGCTTGTTCATTATAGTAGTTAGAGTTACCTTTACTAGTGCATTCTAATATGCATAGATCATTGAGATACTTTTTAATTGATATCTGGCATAAACATTACAGTTCCCTGAGTAATCTATTGAATGATGACACAGGACAGATGAGTGAAAAAGAAAAGGTGAATATGATAACCTGATGGATATGGTTGGAGAGTCTTTGAGAGGTGGAGCATTTAACATATGGGGAAACTTCTGATTGTCCTTTATTTCAAAACCTCAACTTTTTAGGAATAATTGTCACGAGGCTCAGAAATCAGACAGTGAGAAACAGTTAAATGCCCCATGTGACTATTGCGCACCCCATCTCCCTTTAATTCCTTTCTTACTGCTCAAGCCTGGAACAAGCTGGCTATTCTTTGGAGAGTGAAAAGCGAGCAAAAGTCCTGTAATGTTTCTGTTTGATGTTTTTGGCAGTGACGATGAAAATTCTAGACTGAAATGATATTGTATGAAGTCTGGACCAATTGCCTTGTTAAAGTCGAATGGATTTCCTCTCTTTTAGCTGTCTGGATCAATTCTTGGAGGAGTTAGTCAGAGAATTTGCTTTCTCAGTTGAAGCAACATATTGTACTGATAACACGTGAAACTACAGTCTGATTGGACTCCACAGGCCTTTCCAACCCACTGCTCATGCGAGCATTAGGAGGGCTTTTGCAAAATAAATAGAGCTCGCCGAGGTCTGTTAAGAAGGGTTCCAGATTCCGTTGACCAAAAGTGGAATGTTTAATACTCCACAGTTTAAAAAAAAAAAAAAAAAAGAACCATGGAATTCTGAGTCCCACCTGTTAAATTATTTGTTCTTCTAATAGAAGCAGGAATGAAAGGCGTATGTTCAACATCATTTTGGACCCATTTTCTGTGGCGGGAAACCAAGGTAAACACATTTTTCCTGATGTAATTGTTGATATTAGTTCAGCTCATATGATGCAGGCGTAGCTGTGTGAACCATTTTACTTGGACCTGTCCTCGGCTGGAGTTGGACATGCTAGTGGGAAAGCCTGGAGCCTCCAGAGCCAGCAGTCTGGGGGCCCCAGATCTTTTAGGGAGCACCCAGGCCCCGACGTTGCTGCTGTAAAGGTGCCCTTTGGTTCCTGGCGTGGCGCTCATTCCTTCGCTTGTGTGCCTGGCGGACATTCACCTCATCTCCTCTCTTGGGTTTGTCCTCATTACTTACTTGGTTTGTCCCAGAGAGTTAGCATTCCCCTTTCCTAATTTTACTTAGATACATATAGGTGCTTCTACTATAAATCCTCGAGTTTTTTCCTTTCAATTCTCTCTTTTCATCTGTGGTTCTTGCTCTCTTTCTTCTCTCCGCCCCTCACCCTTGGCCGCCCCCCGCTATGTTAACAACCCAGAGCGTTTTCTTTCCCACATTTCCGCACGCTCTTGTATTTATGTGCAAACACAAATGCGCATATCTATTTTCACTTTTTTGTGTCATTTTTAACAAGAGTTCCTGGGGGAGCATTGGTTCTCAGGCTAGCCTCCCCAAACACAGTTAGCCCATGATATGGTTGCTCTGTCATTTGTTTTTCCCACTAATATCTGTTTTGGGTAACTTTGTGTCAGGTCCTGTGCTAGGGATTGTGGGTACGAGGATGAATTGGATACAGACTCCGATCTCAGGGAGTTACAGGAGTGCGTGCTTAGTGTAATGAGGGAGAGGGCTCCCAGGAGCGCAGACAAGGGTCATCTAGACCAGGCTGCAGGGAGCAGACCTGGCTAATACCATGGAGCTCATTGCTTCTTGGAAGAACATGTTCCTAGTCCCATTTTGGGGTGATTCTAAACCCACATGCTACTACAGGCTCGGGGTGGGAAGGGGCTTTGGCATGGAGGCAGGAGGAGCGGGGCTCTGGCTGCAGGGGTGGGGCAATGGTGGGGGACCCTGCCCCAGGGGCCCTGGACAACTGCGATTGTGGCGGAGGTCGGATGGGCAACACTGCTGAGTGTGAATTGTCCACGAGTCTGTCCTTGTCCACGAGGCCCCAGCAACGAGGATGTCTGTCTTGCATTGCTTATATAGTTATTTCCCACGTGCGACCTGGCCTTCTGACCAGGCTGTAAATGCATGGAGGGTAGGACTGTGTCTCACATTCTTTGTGCACACAACACAAGGCTGGTCATAGTGGCATTCATTTAAATGCAGTGCTGGTGACCGAAAGAATAAAAATAAAATTGTGACCGAACATTTACACATGAAGCTACATGTCCAGTGAACTTTTAAAATATGTTTTAACATCCTGGCTTCTAGTAACAGAAATGCCTCCATTTGCTCAGTATTTATAGTTCACAAAACATTGTCCTGTACTTCACTGGATCTTCACAGTGAACTTTGGGGGCAGACATCTTTGTTAGTGTCATAGTTTTGCATTAGTGCAGACAAACCTGAAACTTGGGTTTTTTTAATTCCCCAAGAGAGCAGAGCTGTCCCTGGGAAGACCCAGGACTCAAGCTGTGACTTTGCTAACTTACACAGGAGCGACCCAGAGAATGAGGCAACTCTCATGGCCCTGATTTGGTACAGGGCTCCTTAAATGTATAGCAAGTCAGCCTGTGGTCTCAGGGGAGCTAGCCTTCACTGTGGTTTGAGTGGACATTCACAAATGTGGGTGATGAAGGGCACCCACTAGGGCTTCAGAAGGGTCTGGAAGGAACTGCCGTGTCACCAAACACGAGTTTAGGATCACGGTGCCAGAAATCCCACTGTTAGTAAAGCCATCTATTGGATCAAACATTGCCTGCCTCAGTCTTCTGTTTAAACCAGAGATGTCTGCAGGAGAGGAAGACCTAAGATCGAAGCCACCAATTAATATCACTGCAATGTCAGTTGGGTTATCCATTGCTCAGGTTATCAATTATTTGAGTTACCAGTTACTTGGGAAAGAGCCCTAAGGTGAAGTAAATTTGTTTTGTTTGTTTGTTTTAGGAAAACTTTGGAGCTTCTGTGTGAAACCAGTGGGCTACATTGGGAGGAGGTAGCACAGGGGGTGCTGGGGAGAACACAGAGATCCTCCAGTTTGCCTCAAGATCCTGGTGCTCCTGGCCCGGAGACTTTGAATTTCATCCGATCTTGGACAACTGCTCCTCAGGGCATCCCTTAGAAATCACCTCCACATTTCTGAGGCTGTCCTGGAAGGAAGCAAAGCACAATGAGGGCTTCCTTCCTGTTGACCTTTCTGGGAAGGCAGAGTGGTGTATCACGCAGGCAGGGGAGAGCATCCAGCCAAGGCTCGTTCTGGGAGAAAAGGAAGCTGGTCTGTGTGATGTGTGGTTACTTTGGGGGAAGCAATCACAGGGCTCTTGATTTGAGAAATAGGGCAGCCTCCTGTGCTAAAGTGATGGATTCTGGCCCCAGCAAGGTCAGCCCAGAGCCAGCATGGGGGGTATATCTATTGGGTCAGGGGTCAGCAGTGATCCTCAGCCTGTGATAGACCCTACAGATACTCACAGTCTGCTTTTTTATTACTTGCATGAGAAACAGTCATCAGTGCTGAAGTTCAAAGCCATGGTTTCCGTGTGTTCCTTAACATGATACAGGTGGGCCTTCATTGGAAACACCTTCTGCTCCTCCAGCTCAGTTCTCTTGAAAACAAACATCAGTGCCCTTTGCCCAAGTCGGAAGACGTGGCTGTGAAATCCCCATGAGCTTCCAGTGCACGCCACCTCTTCAATCAGGTCCTTCTGTCGGGGTGAGGACCCACACACCCATCCCAGAGCTGGCCATGTTATCCAGCGTGGCAGAGTCCCGCAGACGGCGTGCTTGCACATGGTCCTGCATAGCCATGCTGAGGTGGGGTGAGGGGTCGGGGTCCCTCAGCTCAGGCCAAAGTGCAGCTACAGCTGGGAGGTCTCCTGTCTTTGCTCAGAAAACACTCTTCACAACCTAGGCTTTGAATTATTCCCTCCTTCCCTTTCATAGTACGACTGCTTTTCAGATGTGAGATCCTTGCAGACAATGGAAGAAACAAATCTGGAGCCTGACTCCTTGCATATGAAAGCAAGGTCATGTGACTTTGTGCAAATCACTAAGCTGTTCTGCATTTTGGCATCAGTGAAATGCAGGTCACACTAGTGCTTACCTTCTAGGGCTCTTTTGAGGATTAAACAAATTGATACATGTAAATAAATAAAGCCACTATAGATCTAGATCATGAATAAAGCCGAATTTACCTCCATCAACTCAGAGTGTCCAATATATATCAAAATTTATACTCAATTTTCAACTCCTGACTCTTCCACAAATGTCCAATGTGGATTTCTGCGGTCTCCAGGATTTCCAGCTGTTGGCCTGTCCTTCACTCAGAGGGCACCTTGCCAGTCACAGCTCACTCCTCTGCATTTGTTTGTGCCCTTAATGCCAACAGCTGGCTTAAAAGCTTCACCATAGCTTGTCCCTAAATCTTTACAGAGGTTTTTCATGCTTTTCCTCATGACCTCAAGTTTTAGAAAAGACTAGTTTTGTTTGCAGTATAATGATTGCAATATAATGTTGCAGAAGAGTTACACAAGAATTTCTAAAGCATAAAAACCACGTACGATTGAAAAGGTGGTAAGATAGCTAAAGACATGAAGTAGCTAGTATTGATAGAAATTACTTTAAATTTGGGAAAAAGTCCAAATTACTGAGGGAGTGAATAGAACTAGAAATTTATGACAAAACTGGCACTTTAATCTTGATTGTACACAGTCACAGGTTTAAAGAATGTGAAGTGGTGATTGTGAACATTCATTTTTGACAAATTTGTTTCAGATGATTCATTTTGAGAGGGAAGCTAAGCAAGAACAAGAAAAAAAGGGGAAAACTTAGAAAATACTTGGAAAATGAAAGGAAAAAAGTAGGACAGATCTCATCACCCCAACCAAGAATTCCATAAAATATATAATACTGAATTAAAAAGCTAGAATTTTGAGAAATTGCCCACGATTCACCAAAATTTCCAAGAAGAGAAAAATGAGTGGTCAGATTCTCATTTTCCTAACGAAATACTTGTTTTTGATTAAGTTACAGTTACTCAACAGAATAACAAAGACATTAGATCTTCTGAGCATCAGTCCTTGGGAAAATAGTGGTGAATTCCTTCTGCTCACATGTGATATGAGGCCAGCCTTACTCGGTGGACTCCTACTAGCTCCTACTTTACTTGCTTTGAATTTGGGTGAGTCTCTTCCTCTTTGTGAGCTTTAATGCCTCCAATGAAGGGTTTGGACCACATGTTATGTGAGAACCCTTGTAATTCTTATCTTTTCTGACTTCAAACAACACTATGCCCTGTTAATCCCCCAAACACTCACCCAAGACCTAACTTTGTTGGTCATGTTCTTTTTGCTCATTTCTACCAGCAAAGGATCATTTTAACCATGAAACCACTAATGCCAAAGCCACCAAAAGTGACAGGATTCTGGGCAGGACTTCTGATGGTGAGAAAAAGAGGTGGCCCTATAATTAAGGAACTAGAAATAACAGAAATTCTATCTCTGCAAGAATCCTATAAACTCTAACTCCCATTACACACCATAAAGTTTGAGTTGCTCCATTCTCTTCCACACCCAGCCTCCAGATTGCCATTTTCTGATGATTTACCTTCCAAGGTTGTCCTTAATATGTATTGTAATTGATTTTGACCTACTAATAACAATTTACCATCATGTGTGTGCCTGTGTGTGTATGCGTGTCCTACTATCTCTACATCTCTTTTTTTAGGTAGTGTTGAATTGCATTTTTTCAACTATATCAGCATTTCCATCTTGATGGTTTGATTTAGAAAGCACAATATGCTTGCTATCCATGGACTGACCCACTTTTCCCCCTCTCTCAAAATATGCTAGGCATATTGGGTACATGGATAACGATCACCTTTAATTTTTCTTTCTCTTCTCTTAATGGCAGTATCTTAGTGTCATTTACCTGTCATTTTATGTCATGCTTGTGCCTGAGGAAAGGAGAAAAGGGAACTGAAGACTGGAAGTAGAAACGACCAGTGGGGTGCCCATTTTTCCAAAGAAGGCATTGCACTTGCTTTCCTTGCATTGCATATTGAGTTGCTGTTTTCCATTTATTTTTATAACAATTTTGTAAAGTTGAGTAGAGATTATTATCCCTATTGAACAGATGAGAAAACAGAGGCCGAGAGGGTAACATTAACACATCAGGGTCTCATCTGAAGATCTGTGTATGTAGGCATGAGCCCACACAGAATAATTTGTCCTGAAGCACCCCTTTCTCAAGGAAGTCCTTCCTAATGTGATATATCCTGAAGGGCAGCCTCTAGGCTAAAGTAACTTGATAGTAGATGGCAGTCTTCCAAGGAGTTACTGGTTTCCCTAGGTCTCAGATTCCTTGCTTGTGTGAATATTAAGGCAAATTGAGTGGGATATTGCAACACTGGGTTATCACTCACATGGTAACTTGCATGGGAAAATGTCTCCCCTGCACAGATTAATTAAGAACCAATCCTTTGGAATTCTGTGCCTTGCAGTGAATTACGGGTGGTGGTTTCTGTGAAGTTAAAGGGACGGAGACTGTTTTTTGTGGTTGCTAGCTAGAAACTGTAGAGGAGTGTAAGTGGGCATTCAGTGTATTTGTAAAAATGCAGGTTGTTTTTAATTAATGCCACATGACGCATCCAACCACAGCATTTCCCCCCAGTTCGATGATGTCTGTAGGCATGGTAGCCTAGAATTCTCCAAATTGCTCCCATGTTGTGCTGGATTCAGCAATGATTATCATTTGCTGGGGGCAATTGGGATGATAGGAACCTCATCAGTCAGCTGAGGAGGTGTGGACAGCAGATTGGGGTAAGAAGGTAAAATCTGATTCCAGGCTGGTTCCGGAGCCAGTTATGTCCACCTGGCAATAACCAGGGGGTCAGAATTGACCCTTTGCAACTCAGCTAACTAGTCCTCATGGCTTGGGCAAAGGGAAATGCTTCTAAGTTCAAAGGGCCAGGGAGTGCTGGAGCCTAGGCACAAGAGCACCGATCACCATTTTCCTTTTCATAGACGAGGAGCCCACAGATAGCGCGGGGTCACTCCAGTTTTCCAAGGCTTTGTGACTCAAGATTTTGAAGCTGTTGCTCTTGCCTCTGGGAAGACATCCCAGTCTTGCAGTGATAGTGTGACATGAATTTAAAGTAGAAAATAATAGTTGGTTTTGATGTCACGCAGAGGAGGCTCACTTTGCATGGATCGCTGAGAAGTAGGGGGTCAAAGGAGGAGGAAGAGCTGAGTAATCAGTATACACAGTAGAACCTCACTGGTTGGGATCAGGGGATGGGATTGGTCTAATTATAAAATATTTAATGAGAAATGTATTTTGATAAAGTTAAGATGCATTCAGGGTTAGATATGTATAAGAAAAGCATATATATATATATATATATATATATGTAGGTAAAATATATGCCATGCTAGCTACTTCACAGTATTAATTTACTTTTCAAGTAGCTAGTGCAATGATAAAATCTAGTCTGGCTTCTAGCCAAATTACCAAAAATTCCAATTAGGGGAATTTGGATCGGGTACAAAATAGTACATGAAGAAAGAAGGGTTTCATTTGAGTGGGTCCAGACCTAGGACTCTGGAATCAAGATAGGCATATGAGATTCAATTTATAAATATTTAATGATACCTACTATAGGCTAAGCACAGTGAAAGGCTATGAGGGGGATAGAATGAAGTGAACAGAGACTGTGCCTTCCTGGAGAATGTATGTAAGACATCTGTGGTTAGTGTGCATAGTAACAATGGGAGATGAGGATGATCTGGCCAGCCTTGGCTGCTAGACTGGGGGGGATAGTGAGGAACCATAGGACATTTTTGAACAGGGGGAATATCATGACCAGAGCTATGTTTTAAGAGCAGCCACATGTGGTAATTGAGGAGTAATTCAAAAACTGCTGCGTACTTTGAGTGAGGAGCATGGTCCAAGAATGATAAACTGTGGCAGTTAATTGGATGTGAAGAATCAAGGTCTCCAAAGGGTTCTCTGAGACTTCCAGCCTGGGAGATGTAGCATGACATTAATAGGGTCAGTCTGGTGTGGGAGAACTAGTTAGAAGCTGAGTTTTGGACAATGGTTTTGGACATTTGATTGTGAGTCCTGCTGGATTATGCAGTTGTAGATGTTCAATTGGTATATGGTCTTGAACTTGATGAAGCAGGATTTCAATTACAAAATTAAGAGTCAACTGCATCGAGGTAAGATCAGTGTGGGGACTGGAAAGAGGAAGAGAGTAGAGAGAAGTGAAGAAAATGGATCTGGATCTTGGGTAAGGAATCCTGTGGTTAGGAAGTGGCCCATGTGGTCTGTGTCCTCTGTGCCTCCAGTTCCAGGGAGGATAAGCCTCTACTGAAATGACTGAGGATAGAGATGGGACAACTGAGTTTTCTTGTAAAGAATTACATAATTACACCATGCAGCCAAGGACTAGATTTCTGCCATGCTGGCGGACTATCTTTAAATTACAATAGAAAGATCCTATTGGTCATTCTCAGTCTTTCTTTCCTTTTCTTTGACTTTGTCATAAATGCACTTTCAGCTCTTGATTTACTGTTAGAAATTTCCTGTGCAGTTTGGGGGCTGAGAGTTAGGAGGTCAGGTTTTGGGATTTGAAACCCAAACAAATGTTTCACTGCCTTCCTACAGTACACTTAAATTAATTTAGGGGTCAGAGGATATCCTGTGAAAATATCAAGAACAACCTAGTCTTTTACCTCTATGTGGATCCAAAATGGAAACACATTTGAACAGCATGAAGCTCATTCCAGAGGAGCCAGGTTGTGCTATTGAGAACATCAATGTACCCATCTCAAAATTGACTTCTGAGATAAATATTTGAAAAGATAAGCATGTTTAACTTTGTAGAAGTTACTGAATATGAGATACAGTACAGCAAAACCAAAACCCAGATCTAATATTAAAACATCAACAAAATAAGGAAATTTTACTGGCAGCCAGTCCAATTCAACTAATGTTTACCAAGTGCCTATCAAAGGAAAGCGTAAAGCATGACCAGGATGTGGATGAGTATTCTAAAAAGATTCAGACATGATTTCTATTTTCAAGGAGAGTGGACACCAATGGGTGAGCTTATGTATAAAAATAACAACAACAGTAGTAACGATAACAATAAACTGACTTTAATGCAAAGTAAAATAAATCTGTGATGAGCCGAGATAAAGAAGCACTGAGTATGAGGAGGTGGTCCAATTAATTCTGACTAGAGGATTAGGGAAGTTTTCTCAGAAGCGGTTGTGTTTGAACTACATCTTTGAGGATAATTGTGAGCATGATAGTGGGTGGTTGTGGTGGTGATGATGATGGTGGTGATGAAGAAGAAGAAGGGGGGGAGAAGGAGAAGAAGAAGAGAAAAGGAGAAGAAAGGAAGAAAAGAAGAAGAGGAAGAGGAAGAAGAAGGGAGAGAGAACAGTTGCCAATCATTGAATACCCATGATTTACTGGCTCTGTATTATTTGCCGAACAGATTCAATGTTAGTGTCTTTTTTTTTTTAAAGATTTTATTTATTTATTTGACAGAGAGAGAGACACAGCGAGAGAGGGAACACAAGCAGGGGGAGTGGGAGAGGGAGAAGCAGGTTTCCTGCTGAGCAGGGAGCCCGATGTGGGGCTCGATCCCAGGACCCCGGGATCATGACCTGAGCTGAAGGCAGACGCCCAACGACTGAGCCACCGAGGCGCCCCTCAATGTTAGTGTCTTGATAGGTAAAGCAGACAAGGAGGATATCAGATGACAAATGAGCATGAGAAGAAACATTTTGTGTGTTGGTGTGTGTAGAGTAGTCATTGGTGTGTTCAAGGGACAGGGTAATGGAGTGTTGTAGTACGAGATAAGGTTGAAGAGGAATCAGGACCAGACCATCCAAGAGCTCCAAATACTCTATGAACTACGTGAGTCATACCTAGAGCTTTCTGGATACTTTTGTGGGAACTGCCCCTATTAGGCTTATCAAGACAGGCTTTTGGTGTTTGAATCGGTCCCCCAATTCCCTGGAAAATGCTCTCTGGAGTTGCATGGTCTGTAGCAAAACTTTCACCTGGGGTTTATGAAGGAGAAACCTTGAACCCAGTCATTGGATGGCTCCAGGAAAGATGGATTTGGTGAGGACCTAGCAGACATCATTAACAAAGGAGGGGCCTATAAATGCATCATGGACATTGGAAGAGGTGGGTGATGCTTTCTCAGAAGATGTGGTATTCTTTTCCACTTCAATCCACATGCTTCTTAAAGTAGCCAGCCTTTCTCTATTTTTAAATAGCAATTCCACATATGCCTGAAATAACTTACAAGCACCTCAGTATTTTGTTAACAAAGAATACCTTTTATTATTTAAAAAAATGACTATGCAGTCTATAGCAGTGAAAAAGCTGAAGGTGTCTTTATGGGGAAAAAATTCAGAGAATTCTGATAGCTCTGAAAGAGGCAGAGGAACAGAAAAATAATGACCTCAGGAAAGCATATTATATTTTTTAAACAAGTTGAAATATCTTAGAGATATCAGTTGTGGTCTTTTTTTCTTTAAAGTATGTGGTCATTTGGGGAATGAGGAGGGAACGCATGTGTGTGGCAGGAGGGTGTAATCAGCTTGATAAAGCTCACTAATTTCGTCCAGTTGGGCTGAGTCCAGTTGAGATTAGGAAGGAACAGAAAGGTTTTCTGTAGAACAATTAGTGGGTTGTGAGGAATATTCAGTTCTGGTTTTTAGTTTTGGTAAATTTTCAACAAAATAATGAAATAACAATGACAAAATAAACACAACAAAACCTTAGAAGACCCATATCTGTGTTTTTACTAGCTTTTAGAGCCAGCAACATCAGATACTTGGGACTCACTTGTCTGGACTGTGATGCGAAGAATACTTGCTCTCAAATGTTGATTTCTGACTTCTTCCTGTTGTCCCTGGGCATTCTGGGAGTAGACACACATTCAGCTGCAGGGACCAGACCAGTTTCCTGAGTTTCCAGGCGTCCATGAGGTTTGGTTTTTAGTGAAAAAGGTTATCTTAAAAATTCCAGAGATTTCTAGGCAAGCTGTTAACATGAGAACTGATGCTGAACTATTCTCTCTCAAATTCACCTCAAAACAATCAACAGAATATGCCAAAAAAGGAAAAGAGATCTTTATTGACCTGAGTGAACAGTGAAGGGTGTCATCCACATGTCTAGACACTTGGGGAGTTTTGTTAGAGGCAATGTCCATGGAACCAAATGCAACCAGTATACAGTGGCATGACCAAACAATTGTGAAAACATTGAAGTGCATTTATATTGATTGGTAGATGGCCACTTCCCAGAGCCTCTTGAGTGCTCTCATGCTGTCCTTGTCATCAGGTGGGTCCCTCCTCTAACAGTCCTCCTCCACGATCCAGCAAATAACAGGGTAATGCTTGGCACAACGGGACATCTCCAGAATTTGACTTCAGTGGCCATTGTGATTGCCCAAGCTGTATGTGCTTGTTAGATGGTTTCAGTGTCAGCACTCTTGATTTGTCAGCTGAGATGGTGTGTGAGAGAGAGGTGTTGCTCTCACTGAGTGTTAATCTTCTCAAAACAGTAGCCCCTTCTTTGAGGGGACTGCTTCTTCCCTACATCGAACATGCAGTTCTGCTGGAGGATGACAAACATCTCCCCATTACTCTGGCTACAGTGCTTGGTTCACGGAAGAATAGGTAACTCAAGCCAGGTCACCTAGATAATTTGTTTTTAATGGGAGCTGCCTCTTAGGTTACATAGTAGAGAATCTTGCAACTCTCCACAACCATGCCCCTGCCACATGGGGGAGCTTGTCTAAGAGAAAAAATTTCCACAAGGGGAAGTGGAGGTAGAGATTCTACAGAAGTTCTTAAGATGTTGAGTCCCCAGTCTAGTTGTTGAAGAAGCTCCCAATCTAGCCCATCCTCTCTGCTCTTTACTATCCCCTTGATAGATGGTGATTTTGATTATTGTTACTTCCAACCAAAGAGTCTTGACAGGAAATGAGTGAGAACTGATCCTGGCCGAGCCCAGTAAATATTCCAGGTGTGCGAGGGCACTGGCAGTGAAACCCTCCTTGAAGAAGGGAGTGTTGGTTCCCCATTAACAAGAGAAAGAGGCACTGAACTTGCTTAGTTCCCGGTGGAAGTGGTCACACTTACCAGAGACCTGGCCAGCGGATCCTGTCTTCCCCTCTGTGCTGAGATGAAGCTCCCAGTTGTTACTCAGGAGTGACTCTGTTTTCTGACTCCATCTGTCTAGGATACTAGTTCTAGGAATTGGTAAACCGTCATTGAGTTGGGTTTTCCCCTCCATTTTGGTTTCTTTAATCTGTTTAGAGTTTCTCCTGTTAAAGTTTCTACCAGGAAGGTACAGACCAGGTTCTCACAAATCCCTCCCTGAATATGAGCCAATGGTAGGTGACATTATGACACTTATTATGTACTAGGTATTGTAATATGCTTACATTGCCTCACTTAATGGATGCAACAATTTTATGAGGTTGGTATTGGCTTTCTGACTATTTTATAGATGGAGAAAGTGAGGTGAGCAGTCACAGTGCTCACAAGTGAGGAGACATAATCTGAACCCAAGCACTCTGACTCTTGACTGCATAGCTACACTGTGAATAAGGGACTAGACCATGGTCCTGAGAGAACCCTAAGATTCTAGAGCTTAGTTACCACTGAACCTGCCATTCTAGCCTCATCCACTCTTCTGCATTCCCCATGACACTCCTCATCCTCATTTGACCCTGATTTTTTTGGCTGCTTTCCACTTTCAACCAAGAACTCTTGACTAAAGAGCAGGTAGGAGGAGACCCTGGAAGGCCTTAGTGAATAGTTGAGGTGGGGAAGTGAGCACTCGCCACAAGGGGGAAAGTGGAGATTTCCTTCCACGAGGGGACCAGACAGGACAACACTGCAGACATCTGAGAGCTTTTGGCGTGTCAGGAGGTGGCTGCCACAGACCCTGACAAAGCACAACTGCTTGCTCTAAAATAACTTCACCATAAGAAAACAAGAACGTTTGAGAAAGTATTTGACGAGTATTCTTAAACTCAGTAGAGAGCAGGGGACATGCAGAGTATCATTAAAAGGGAGAAAATCAAGGTGAGTATTTAACCTCATCTGGATGAGGTACTTTATTAAAAAACTTAAAATTACTTTTGCAACAGGAATGGCTGATGTGATACTATAGAAAACAGTGAAGAGACAAGAGCTTGAAAAAGTCCTCTAGAGCACTAAGGAAAAATTAAGAAGGAAATGAGAGATTGCTAAAGAAATTTTGGAACTAGACCTTGGAGACCAAACTATGCGCAGTAAGAATTCCTGAAAGAGAAAACAGTAAAGCTGTAACAAGGATGAAAATAAATAAATAATAGCAGAACCTCCCTGGTTGACAGAGATAGCAAGAAAATGGGGGGGCGGTGGGGAGATGACAGAAGCAAGAACAAATAGAACAGATTTGTATAACAAGGGAAAAAAATCCAATCAGATTGGTTTAAGTTAAATTGAATGTTCATAAGAGATCAGTCAAGGAAAATCACAGAAAAGGATTAAAAATAAAATTATGAGCAATAACATCTGAGGGAAACCAAAAGAAATCAGCTAGCTGACATTGGTATCAGATAAAGTAGAAATTAAGACAAAAAGCATTTAGGGGGCCCCAAAATGTCACGCTCCATTGGTCCAAGAGTCAATTCATAATGAGCACTTTTGTTACAAATACAGTAGTATCCACATAGGTACTGCTAAAACTTAGAAATCTGAGGGAAAACCAACACTCCCATCGTGCTAGATGTCAACATAGCACGTCCGTGTGTAAAAGTTCAAGTAGGCAATAGAAAACCTGAAAGAGATAAACACCATAAGAACCAAGGGGTCTGGGGGAAATCAGGTTGAATTTCTACATTATCAATATACTTTATGTCCTTACGGATAAGGTTCCATACAGACAAGTGTTCTTAGGACACTTATAATGTTGAATTACTCCTTTTCTCTGCCACAAAGAACGTCTCAATAAAAAATGCCTCCAGGGCCCCAAACAGAAAGGATTCTGGCTACTGTGTCTGACCAAAAAGCTTTAATAAAAAAATAATGAATACAGCATCCATCATTGGATGAAGCTCTCTGTGAACGCCTCGCCTCTCTGTTCAGACCATCACAGCCTTGCCTTTAAGGACAGGCATTTTGCACTCTGTGCTGTTGGAATTTTCACAAGGGGAACAACATGAAGTGATACACCCCAGCAGGGAGTGAATAGAAAGTTACTGCAGGCAACTTTATGATAGTTTTTAGAAAGAGAGAAATATAGGAAATGATTTAAAAAAGAAGTATGGAGTTAGGAAGGTTCTTAAGACACCATTCTGTCCCACCATCTCATCTTACAGAGGAGGGAGTGAAGACCAGAGAGGGGAAGGGCTTTGTCCCCAGTTGGTATAGCAAACAAAATCTGGCTGGTGCCCGAGTCTCCTGGTGGGTTCTCAGTTCTGTGCGTTTGTCCTGCTCTACAGGTTTATCCCCAAGCAAGAAGCGGGGCCTCCAGCACATGCTGAGATCGCTCAGCTGTAGATCCAAGTGACTGTGGCACGCTCATTTGCCTTTCAGAGCAGAGGCTGCTGCCGGGGGACTCCCTGGTGGCTGGGCTCTGCCTGTTTTGTGAGGAGAGCTGAGCAAGGTGGTTGCTATTCCTCAAACCCCAGGCTCTCCACCTCTGCCAGGTAACCTGTGAAATAACCTCTGACATCATTAAATGCTGGAATCACAAAATGTACACGTGTGCTGGGGGATGTTTTCTGGAACGCCCTTATGACCTCTTTTTTGTCAAGGCTTATTTTGTTTTTATTTTCCCCCAGGATCTGACTGTCTCCCCCTTTCTTTGCTTTATTCCAGGCACCTGGTATGGCTCGCACCCTCCGCCTCCTCTCTTTGGGTGGCATTTCTAAGTCACACCCGGCGGCAAGCTGCTTTTCCGTATCACTGGGTCACGTTTTATGTTTTTGTGTGTTCTCAGTTGTCTGCCTGGGCTGTGGTTACAAACCAGGTCTTCCTCACAGAGAGGAGAAAGCAGAGATGTAAACGTCGGGCTGACTTTTTCAAGACTGCTGAACTCAGTGCTCCGGAGGGGACCTTGTTTCCAGCCATGAACTTATGAACTGGGGATTTTATGAAATCCAATCCTCATTGTTATTACAGCATAATCCTTGCTCAGTTATCCACCCAGTTTTCCTGTAACAGTTTTATTTCTCCCTTCCTTTCCCTCTCAGGGGCTCTGGGCATCGAGGCTTGGGGTACCCATCTCCTGACCTCCTTTTCTTGCTAAGATGCCAGGGGCCAAAGCTTGGTGGAAAGTGGCTCAGCCTATGAACTCCATCCTGGCTAGGTGTGAGAACTGCAGAGCCCCTCTGAGGTGGAGGTAAGCGGATGTCTCTTTCTCTTGAAATAATGTCCTCTCAACTAATCACATCTTAGTTTGGGCCCTTTCAGATGAGTACTTTGTTTTGAAATGAAAAGCAAAGGATTTTAGAACAAGAAGGGATTTTAGCCATCACTCACGCCAGACTTCCTGTTTCAATTTTCTGTTGCTACATAACAAATCACCCCAAAATGTAATGGCTAATCAACCCCCATCATTTATTTGCTCATGATTTTTCAGTGTGGGTGGGGCTTGGTGGAGTTGTCTCTTTCTGTACCAGGTAGTTTGCGCTGGGAACCTTGGTTGTCCTCTAGGCGGCCATTTTTTCTCCATGTGGTCTCTCACCATTCACCTGTCAGCCTGAGTGTCCTCACACGGAGGCTGGCCTCTGAGAGACACAAGGTGGAAGCTGCCTGGCCTCCCAAGGGATGGGCCAAAGCAAGTCACAGGGCAGCCTGGCATTTAGAGGAGAGGAAGCAGATTGCCCTTCTTGGTGGGAGGACTGGTGTGAGCTTGCAGGACTGCGAAGGGAGGGGGATGTTAGGCACCATCTTTGCAGACAGTCCACCACATTCCGTGTGCTTCGGAGAGCTGCAGTTGGCTCCCTGCAATGCTGCGTCACCGAATGCGTTGGTGACATGGCTGGGAGCTCCTGAGTCCTGGGAGAAAAGCACTCACTTTTCCTACCTTTGAGGGAAGAATTGAAGTTCCCTCTTAGACTAATCTGAAAATATTAGAAAGTGAGGGAGGAGCCATCATGGTAAGAAACTGGGGAGGTGTGGGAATAGGGTATGTATTTTGAACTCTGCCAACCACAACGCAGATCTACCCAATCAGCCAAAACCATGTTTCTATTTGGACTTTGCATAAAATCCCCAGGGCTACTTTGTATGTTTGTTGAATGATTATTGACTACATCACCCCATGAAGTCTATTTTTGATCTGGAAATGTGTGGAATGAGCACAGGCAATGTGAAGCACTAGGCTTTTCTTTCCTATACTGAAAGGCAATGACATGATCCTGGTGCTTTAACTAGAAAGAGTGGTAGTGATAGGAGAGGGACTTCCACGCATGCCTTCTCAGATCAGGCAGAATCCCTTGAGGAGGTGCTAAAGGCCTCTGGCCATTTCTCTTTCCTCTTTGTTCATTACAATGAAGTTCAATAGAAAGTCAACGGCCTTGGTTTGAGAATTATATTTTGTGGTGTGTGTTACATTTTACATACTTTTGCAAGCTGCTTGCTTCTGGTCCTGGAAAGAAAGGGCCTGGCTTGGCATAAGGAGGTGAGGTGGGGACCCTGACCCTGCTTACTTACGACTGTGGGCATGGGTTCTCTCTGCTTACCCAGCCTGGGGATGAGCCTCCAGCTTGGGCCTGCTTTTCAGTCTTCTTGGGCAGGAGCGATGCACTTTCGCAAGGGTAAGGAGTAGTTCTCCCGGATTGGATCAAACAGAGTTCGGGCCCCATTACACCTATTATACACAGAATTGATTCCAAGACCTTGAATTCAATAGCTGGATGAGCTCTTTGGTCTAAATATTACTTGGTGCGGTACCTTGAGGAATTATTTAACCTCGGGGCTTCCTAAAGTAAGTATAAGGATTTATTCAGTGTATGTTAAATATTTAACAAAGACCTTTTTGCTTTCTATTCATCACTTTCTTGTCTCAATCTTTGCGTAAATGCATATCTGGTATGAAACAATATTGGCAAAACTCTTGATGTGGTATGCCCACAGTAAAAAAAGTTGTATAATGGCTCCCCAGTTGGAAAATTGGGGAGGTGGTCATGGTAAAGAAGACAGATGAAGTAATAATGACACCTGTTGACCTCACCGTGCTGGTTTTACCATTTGTACTAGTTTCGTATCACTGCTGTGACAGATTACCATGACCATAGTGGCTTAGAACAACACAAATGTATTCTCTTATGGCTCTAGAGGTCAGAAGTCTAAGATGGGTCAGCAGGGCTGTGTTCCTTTGGCGGCCCTAGAGAAGAATCCGTTTCTGGGACTTTTCCAGTGGGTAGGTCTGCCTGCGTCCCTTGGTCTGTGGCCCCACATCACTCCAGTGGCAGCTACTGTCATCACATCTTACTGACTCTGTTTCCCTGCCTGCCTCCCTCTTGTAAGGACCCTGTGTTTATGTTACACCCAGCTAGATAATCCAAGAAAATCTTCCCGTTTTTTTCAAATTTTTATTTAAATTCTAGTCGTGAACATATAGTGCAATATTGGTTTCCGGAGTAGAATTCAGTGGTTCATCACTTACGTACAACATCCGGTGCTCATCACAAGTGCCCTCCTTAATCCCCATCTCCCATCTAGCCCATCCCCCACCCACCTCCCTCCATCTTGATATCCCTGATCAAGTCTGCCAAGTCAACTCCCTTTTGCTGCTTAAGGGACATTATTCTGTCCACCACAGGACTCATACTTGAAACCTTCATATAGTAGTAGTTGCAAATATCTCATGCGCTCCATTCTGCTACAACATGTTTCTTTCAATAGGCTAAGTGGCATCAGTATAATAGTGATTTGTAACAAAATGTTTTAATGTTCGAACAAAGGAAAGCAAGCTTGTTCTCAAGTAAAGAGAATGCCTTTGTGATATATAAAGACCTTAAAAAAGAAGCTGAAAATCCTGCACAATGCTCTACTTTAGAGCAAGAAGTGACTGATATGATGACCAGTACACTTTCTTCTGTTTGAAACTATTTGGGGAAGGTCTCCATGCATATGAGGAAGCTGCAAATACATTTCCCCTAGTGTTAATAAAACATCAACGGATGAGGAGGGTTTACACCTTGGATCATATATTACACTTTGGTGAAACTGATCTCTCATAGATATAAATACCCTCCAGGACCTATGTCTCAAAGGCAGAAATTGAAGGAATTCAGTTAAAAATTAAAGGAATTAAAGATGCAAAGGGCGGAGTGGCTTTGATGCTGGGAGCAAATGCCAGTGATTTCACTGTTCTATTATTTGTGTTACTGATTGTTACTATGTTTGTTAGTGTTCTGGTTAAAATTTCAAATGTTTTGAGTGGTCTGCCCTTAAACATTCCCCGCTCCCCCCAAGCCCTGCTGCTTTTAATGTGTGGTTTTACAAAATGTGAGGTTTATCAGGAACAAAAATATGACATTATTATAGAAATTACTTCATTTGAATTTCAAAGTCACAGTTAATTCCTCCCAAAGTAATAGACAGATACCATCTGAGCAACAATTGCTAATTTTGTTTTTCCTGAAAACCCCCATCAAAGGAGGACACTTGCCCCAAGCAGAATGGGAGGGAGCGTTTGGGAAATGTGGGGAGATTTGCAAAAGTTTAGGTGTAGATAACATTTGAGCTAATTGTTAAAGCATTGTGAACAGGCATTATTCGGGTAAGAAAAGGTGGGAAGAAGATCCAGAAAGAGGGTCAAACACTAAACAAATACTTGCTGCATTAGTTCAGAAATTTCTTAGGAAGCATAAGTTTGATTGTTTACACATACTCAAATGGTTTTGATGTGGGCCTTATTTGTTGTATTCCGCTTAGCATCTTGTTGAAAGGAGGCATTAGAGATCTTGAGGATGACAGCAGTTCTGTTTCCTTGGGGAAATTATGCACCAGGATTCCCACTAGGTCAGTGTTTCCCCATCCCCACCTGGCTGTCTGGCACTCACCTGCTAGGTGATCAGAACTGATTTAGAAAAAGCCACCTTCTGCACAAATGAGGTAAATCATTGGCCTGTCTGCGTGAGACAAGCCCGGGCAAAGAATTTAGGCTCTTCCCATTTGTGCGAGAGCAGTTTCCTTTTAAGTTCAGAATGCTTTATGAATAAATTGATTGAGAGAGAGAGACAGAGACAGAAAGAGAGGGAGAGAGAGAGAGAGGGCAGGAGAGAGGGAAAGAGAGAGGGAAGAGAGAAAGAGAAAGAGAAGGAGGGAGAGAGAGGAACTTGGGTTCTATTCAAGATCCTTGGGATTTATTTGGGGCGAGGTTAGCATGAAGGGCATTTTTTTTTTTTTTTTTTTTTTGGTGGTGGGGAATCAGCAGACCAGGGCAGGGGGATGTGATGCGGGGCCCCCAGAACCCTGCGCCTCAAGGTGAGAGTGGGCATTGCCACAGCTCCTCCTGTCTGCCTTAGTTTTGAAACGAGGAGGTACGAGGGCAAGGGGCGGTGAACTTTTGCTATGCAGAGAGACAAGTCAGACAATGTGAGTTTTAATTGAAATCATATCCCGAGCATTTTACTTTTCAGAAGTTGTTAGCATGATCGAGGTTGCATTTTCTTGTGACTACTATTATTACTGTCACGCTGACTGCTCTGGGCAGGGGCTGGAGGTTACATGTGGGCTGGGAATGCAGGGCTGCGCGGGAGGGGTGGGCAGATGGAGCCCCGGCCCTGGAATGCTGCTCCGGAGCCAGCTTCTGGCCGCCTTGCCTCTGGCTCTATGCCCGCTCTCTCTGGACACCGAGAATCATCCTCTCAGGCATAGGGCGATGCTGTTGTTCGCCTTCTCTTCCGCTCAGACCTCTCTCGGATCATCAGTGTGTTTCTCTGTGATGGGGAGCTAGACTGAGTGGTGCGTGGCGCGCCCAACTCACTCTGCTTTGAGACCTTCTCTGCCAGAGATAGTGACATCTCAAAGCTCTGCAGGGGTTGTGTTCCAAGAACAGGGGTTTATACCTTAACTAGATTCCCTAGTCTTACACGCATTTGAATCTCCTGAAGATCTTGCTAAAATGCAGGTGCTTTCCCAGTGGGTTTAGGAATGGGGCTTCGGATTCTGTGTTTTTAACAAGCTCCCAGGTGATGCCAGTGCTGCTGGCCCCTGGGCCACACTTTGGCTAGCATGGCCTTGGAATAACAGCTGGAAACCAAGTTAGCTGTGGCCTCTAAGCTGTGTGTGTGTGTGTGTGTGTGTGTGTGTGTATTTTTTTTTTTTTGGAAAGAAAATCCAAGGAGAGGAAATGCTAAGGAACTCTCTCTCCTTGCTGAGTGCCTGGACCTGGGATGCCGTGTGGAACATAAGCTGAGGGGGTGAGAAACATGATGCCACTCTCTGCCCTGAGGCAGCTTGCATCCAGTCGGAAGGACAGGGCGCACACATGTGCAGAGATCAATCCCATGTCCTGTTTTACTGCTGCTGAAGAGCCAGCAGAGGGGTCTGGACTGTGAGTTCTGCATGCTCTGCTGGGGGAAGTGGCAAGCTGTCTGAGGGGCTTTGGAAATCTTGGTTCAAGGGGAGGTTTGTTCCAAGGCGAGGGTGGGTAACTCAAGGGAGGCCGTGTGTAAAGGATACGCCCCCTCTTTGCCTCCTTCCCCAGGATACTGGCTACTCTCTTATGTCCTGGCCACTCATGTTTCTGGTGCTGTTTTTGTTTGTTTGTTTGTTTTGTTTTTTTTATGCAGATGAAGCAACCAGGAGGAGGGAAAGGACGCCCAGGATGGTGCATCATGGGAAGTGACCCTTGACCCGGGAATTCATCCAGCGGACATCTCCTGAAGGCACACTGTATTTCAGGCCTGGTCCCCACGAGGTCCTGAGGCCAGACACAGGGAGATACTGTCGTTGTCCTTTAAGAGTTCAGGCTGGTGACAATTAGATAACATGACTGCTCTGCTTGCAGAGAAATTTGCTTCTTGTGAGAGACATGGAACTAAGGGCTTTCTGTGAATGGTTTATTTAATGCTTGCCATAGACAGCCATAGAACTTCCTCAAAACTGGCTCAAAAGCGAAAATGAACAACTACTTCTCAATCAAGGCCAGTGTTGAGTTGTTTCTGACTGACTCTCAAAAAGAGCTCCCCTCCAAATTCTTCTTGCATTTCCTTCAGAGGTGGCTGTGTTGGAAAAAAGAGTCGGTGTGTTCCAAGTGTCCCTGGTTTTAGGCTTGAGCTCAGGATCTTTGGGAACACTGGGGCTCTTTGGTCTCTGAACATCTACATTATTTGGAAGCGTATGTGGTAGAATGCGTATGTGGGATAGGATTATTTTCCCATTTCAGGCACCCGCGGGCATGCTGGAGATGATCCTTAAGAAGCCGCCTCTGACCTCCTCTGCAGCACAAGGGATCAGCCTGAGTCATCATGCTCATTGAATTCTATTTGGCGGGGGAAGGTTTTGCTGTAACTGTCCCTGGAAGAAAAATCCTGTTTTGTCATACATTTCTTATAAATATTTTAGTACTAAAATGACTTTGAATATAATTACTAAGAAGTTCAAGATGTTTAATGGGCTCTGTGGCAGTCCAGTTAAAATGCCTGTCACTTTGTCTCTCTAATGTGCACTGAACATTCTTGCCTGGAGTAAGAGCTGTGAATGTTATGTTTTTGGCTTGGATCTTGGCAGGTGTGTAACCTGACTCCTGATAGCAGGACAGCAGATTACATTCGGCTATAAAACCATTTCTAAGGCTCTTGGCACCCACACTGTTATTGCACGTCTGCAGGTGTTTAGTAATTGGATTAATGCAGAGCCGAAGGAATGTCTGCTCCCTGGCTCTGAGAAACGTTGAGGAAAGACAAATTCATTTCGGAGAGTGACCTGGAATGCACGATGACAGGCCTGCGCTCACACATGAAGCCAGATCTAAGCCTGCACATTTCAAATGAACTGCTGTGAGCAATCACCTTCCATAGGAAAGTTTATCCAAAGCTAAATATAATAACAATGGCCTTGTGAGTCAGGCGGGAAGGAGCTTCAGCTTGGGTTTTGATCCTCTTCCAAAGGCAACTTAGACAACTTGAGCTTAAGCCTTCCTATCATGCAGCTCATGAACCCCACAATCCTAGGTGTTTAATAATAATAATAATTTTTAGAAGACCCTGGTAAACAGAAGAGGATGATAAGCCTCCCAGTGGAAGTGCCGAGACCACAGTGGTATCCTGGATCATCATGCTCTTGCCAATTAATTCCCACCTTGATTGTAAAGACAGTCTCACGGTGTCACCGACCTCCTGCGATCTGCTCAGAACGCAATGAGCAGGGGTCACACCTCACTGCAGCTATGGCCAGTGCATAGAAGAAGTTGCTGCTTTGGGGGTAATTTTGTCATTCTGGCTAATTGAGACTTATTATACCCTCCGAGAGCTAGAAACCAAACTCTCTGAGGCTCCCATCTGAGTAGATAAAACCTAATGATTTGGCTTTATAAGCCTAACCTCTTTCTCAGCTTTACAACTCAGAAGGGAGGCGGACCATTTGGAGAGAGTCCAGATAGAAGGAAGATAATGGTCAAAAGGCAAGTTTTGTGAAGAAAGGCAAAAGATTTGGGATTGCTTAGTTTAAATCCTAGAGGGGTAACTTGTAGTTCACAAATATTATTACGGAAGGCGGTGAGAATAGGACAGGGAGGAAGCAGAGGAGAAGCCAGTCATGGCATGCGGGGTAGGAGTTCGAAGGGCTCATAAGGTGAAGGGAATGAGAAATCTGTGTGTGGAGGAAGGAGCATGGCCCAGATGGCTCCTCATTCATTCGTTCGTTCAACAAAGTTTGCTGCTCACAGCTCTGTGCCAGTCCCCGGTGTGTGTGGGCAATGCAACGTGATGGCAATATATTTTCGGCTTTCTGAGAGCTACAGTCTAGGAAGCATGGTATGTACTCATCCCGCTGGATTTGGTAGTGCATGTGGCTGTGAGCATTCATGGGAGCATTTCAGTGGTCTGGGGGAGGAGCAGGGCCAGTGTGAGTGGGCAGGTGTTGTGCCCCAGCCTAGGCCGATAGGGTTCTAGCCGACTGTCCAGCTGACTTTCTGGCTCTCATTTAGAAAGAAATTTATTGGGGAGGGAAGAGGCAGATCCAGTTCACATATGGTTGTCTGGGTTGTAGGTGAGTGGAAAGCAAAGGCCTGGAAAGCCCCTGTGGTCATCTCAGCATGAAGGTTGTGGAGAGGAAAGGGGAAGAGACCTGTGTGCAGGAGACAAACAGAAACAAATAGCAACAACAATCCAACTTTCAAATGAAAGGCAGCGGTCTTGAGGGGATTGAGGGGGTCAGGCAGCAGGGCCTGTTCAGGAGGTCAAGTGCTCAGAGCTTCCTCACTCAGATGTCCATGTGGCCAGTAGGTCAGGGGGCGCTGCACTAGAGAAGGTCAGGGGAGGACGGATGGGCAGAGGGCTTGGGTGGCGGGAGGTAGTTCTACCTACCAGGCCAAGGGGGAGGGACGTCTGCGCGAATCCCTGCAGAAGGACTGAGCAGGTCCTTAGTAGATCCCAGGATAATGCTGAGCACAGTATTTGACATTTTTCCTGGGGCAGAAAGGAGCTTGGATAATCAAGATAAAGACAAGCCACAAAGACTAATGAGACCAAAAAAGCTTAATTTCTTTCCTTCAAAGGTTGAAAATGAAATTATGAAGCTACTGCCTGGGGAACTAACTGAATGACTCTTTGAAAAGTCATGTGTCACATAAACCTGTCAGGTAACACTGGAAAAGGTTCTTACACACTAGAAGCCCAACCCAGTTAGTTTACGCGGAGGGAACTGAGAGGCAAATGGCTCCAAGCCCCAACCACACAACTGACCAGACAGGGCAGGGATCCCTGGGCTCTAGAAGGCTGGTGGGAGGGGCATACATATGGAGAGGAGCAGGAAGGAGGAGTAGCTTCTCTGTGTGTATTTACTATACTGAAATGACTCAGTCAACCAGAAAGCCAGAACTAAGTGCCAGCTTTGTGAAAGATGAAGTGCTTGCTTAAGAGCTTTCACTCTTTTGAGAAGAATCTCTGGCGGAGAGAATAATGAGTTCCTGGGGAATTCAGCTGATGGAGAGACCACTGTGGTGGGCACGGTCTAGGAAGGTTTTGAAGAGGAGCTGAGACAACACAAATCTGTGTGTGTGTGTGTGTGCACGCGCGCGCGTGCGTGTGTGTGTGTAGGGGGTGGGAGGAGGAGAGGAGAGAACAGTCCACCAGGCTTTCAGAGGCTAGTTATTTGGAAAACCATGGTAGGACTTCTATCTGTGATGCATGAAGATGTGTGATCGATTTTGATGCTATGTGCGGATATTTTCTCTGTAAACATGTAGGGCCAGGCCAGAGGAAGCAGAGTGGAATAACATGATTCCTTCAGCTGAGGTGGTAGAAAACCTAAGTTCTTACCATCCGGTATGATTAACTTTCTGTTGGTCTCTTCAGGAAACTGGGGTGTCTTATCAGGCAGATGTTTCTATTTCAGCCAATTGTATGGTGTTGCCCAGGTAACATCTGGAGAGTCTTCCAGCTCTGAGGCCAGACTTGTTTGGTAAAGGGAGTCAGGGTGCCCACAAATGGTTGGCAGGGTTCCCTGGTCCATGAAGGGGAAGGGCCCTCATCAGACTCCCTCGGCTCCTTGTCAACTTCTTCCTTCAGCACCACCTTGCCCTTGGAAGCCCCCAAAAGCAACGTCACTCTGCACTCGAAATCGCTCCTTGTTTACAAGATATTTGGGCACAGATGGAATTATTGCATCACAAGCCAATTTCTTCACCTCTTTTAAAAAATTTTATCACATAAAGCAGCATGCTGAAAGATCTCCATGCTACTGAAGATTGCAAAACCAAAGTGGAGATTCATCTGCTCTTGGAATTCTGTCCAAAGACCTTTCTGTCTATGTTCCATCCCCTTTCACAGCCCACGACGTGCCTACCTCTGACACCCAGAGAGCCCAGGCAGCTTCGTCACGTTTCTCAGGCCAAGGTTGGTCCTGACAAATGATTCTCTGGCAGGCTCTTCCCACGAGAACTTTCCCCAGGTAAAACCCTGGTGAAACCTCAAAGACGCCAATAGTCTCTGACAAGAGGAAAACTGAACTCGGAATTATCAAAACTAACAAAACCCAAGAAAGCCAGTTTTATACCCAAACTAGACCAATAAATGCTTCCTGATTAGTAGAGGGCCTTATGGGATATGTTTTAATAGGAGATTGAATTGGATCACAATTAACATTACTTATGTATACGATCAATATAAATAGTTTTTTCATTAAATCAGACAGAAATTCTACTTTATCGTCCTGTTTGCTTTGCTGGTATTAGTTAATCAAAACCCTTTTTATTCAAAGATGTGGCATAGGTAAATTTTAATCTAGACATTCAATTATCCAAATCACTGCCATTTCCCTGTTCTCAGAAAAATGCTCTAGGAACACAGGCTGCTTGTTCTCCTCCTACCTTGGCTGGCAGAGAACTACAGGGTAAAACATAGAAAACTGGCAAAACTCCATTTTCAATCCATGTTGAAAACTGGGATCAATCTTGCTCCTCCTTCTCCCTAAAATAGAAAGGAGAAATACAAGAAGCCCTTCTTTATTTAAAATTGGATCTTAGCATTCTCCAAAGGGTGGCAACTCCTGGATCGCAGATGAAAAGGGCCCAGTTTTCCCAGTAAATAATCTGGGACAGGGAAGTGGAGGTGAATGGCTTCCTGGAACTATAAGAAATCTCCCCAGCCACCTCCCAGGGGACAGAGGGAATCCTCTGGGGTCGAAGATCTGAGTCAGCAAGAAACAGGGAGACAAGAGAGTCGGAGGGAGGCTGGGAGTGGGAGCTGACACCACACAGCCCCTCTGACCTCCTACCTGATCTGGGGCTCAGCAAGACTCCCTGGCGTTCTTTCTATCTTCTCCAAATGCCAAGAACAGGTTGAAAGGGGAAGCACTAGGTAAGAAGATTGTGAAGAACTCCAAACTTGGAAGTATTTATTGATTGATTCGTTCATTTATCATTCAGGAAGTATTAAGTATCCACTGTGCATTAAGCCAAGGCCAAGGTTGGAGGTACAGAGATAAATGATTCCCAACTGCTATCTCCAGGAAGCTTCCAGACTAAGGGCCCAAGAAGAAGCTGCATCTCACCAAGAGTCTTGGAATTGTGGCTGCCTTTGTGTTTGGGGTTCCTTACTCATTGTTAATTTACTGTGCCAACCTTTTCCAATGTATAGGGAACACCAGTATCTTACAAGATGATGGAAAGCAATATAACTGGCATAACCAGGAGAATTTAGGTAGAGCCTGGGCCTCAGGGCAGGGCCTAGGGTGTGGCAAGCAAGATCCTAGGGCACAACATTTGTGGAGGAGTCACTCACAGGGTCATGATAGTGCTGGGTCTGCCTAGTGCTGATGGGTAGAGAGATGTCATACAAGTTATTAAACTCTCTGAACTTCGGTTGCCCATCTGTAAAACAGGGACATGCCTACCTCATAGAGTTGCTGAAGCAAGTAATAATATAATATTTACAAAATGACATAAACATGTTAGTTTTATCAAAAGTAAGAATTGTTTTTGACCTTTTTCATGAAGCACAATCTCATTAATAACCACAACCAAAACATGCTTTGTGGTAGATGCAACATATTGTATTGGGAATGGACTATAGAAATCAAATGATCTGATCCTATGCTTTAAAGAAGCAAGAGTTAAATATAGTTAAACATAATATAGTAGTTAAATATAGCAAGATCTTGAGCGATGGACTCAGACTTGGATTTATTTTTAAAGATTTATTTATTTATTTGAGAGAGAAAGAAAGAGAGAGAGAGAAACAGAAACAGAGAGACAGAATCCGAAGCAGACCTCCTGCTGAGTACGGACCTGGATCTCATGACCCTGAGATCATGACCTGAGCGGAAACCGAGAGTCGGATGCTTAACTGACTGAGCCATCCAGGTGACTGAGCCACCCAGGTGCCTCGAGACTTGGATTTTAATCCAGCTCTGTCACCTACAAATACTTAAGCTAGCCTCTAAAGTCTCCCATTTCCTCATTTGTGGAAAGGGAATAATAATAATGGCCCGTAGGGTTGCTACTGAGGACTCCGTGAGACTATGTGTGTAACACTCAGACTGCAGGGCCTTGGAGGGCTCTCTGTAGATGCGAGCCGCTGTTATGTGCAGGCTGCAGCCAAGCCAGTCCGTGCTGGACAAGAATGGCTCCTGACATACCTCATTTTTTCCAGTTCCCTTGGCTGAGCTCATTTTACACCACTCTACGTCACAAGGACCTTCTTCCTATGGGCTTGGTTTTAGGAATAATTATACTAAGTGTTGTGTCTTTCTTTCCTAAGTTTCTCCAGAATTCTAGCTGTGGTATGAGTGCCAAAAATGAAAGCTTTGAACTTTTTCCTTAAAAATAGGAACAAGGAGGTGGAGCAAGATGGCAGAGGAGTAGGAGACCTGGATTTCGTCTGGTCTCAGGAATTCAGCTGAATGGGGATCAAACCATTCTGAACACCTATGAACTCAACAGGAGATCGAAGAAAAGAATAGCAACAACTCTCTGAACAGAAAAGCGACCACTTACTGGAAGGTAGGACGTGCAGAGAAGTGAATCCGAGGCGATATTCGGGAGGATAGACGGTGGGGGAGGGGGCCTCCGTCGGCCGCTTCTGGCAAGTGCTAGAGCCACGGAGCACAAAATCGGAACTTTTAGAAGTCGGCTCCGCGGAGGGACGTCACTCCAGTGGCTAAGCAGGGGGGTGGAACCCTCGTGGGACATTGTGGTCTCAGGACCCTTGGGGTCACAGAGATACCAGGGGTGCCTGAGTGCAGCCGAGCTCCGGGGTATTGGAGCGGGGAAGCCGGCTGCAAGGACGGAGCCAAGGCGCGGGCTCTCAGCTCGGGGTTGCCATGAACTGTGATTGGCGACACAGTCGGGCCACTGCTCCTCCAGCAGGGACCCAACAAGCGGCAGATCCAGGGAGACTCCCCTTCCTCCCCCAGGGGGAGCGGTGCGGGAGTGCACCGCAGGGATCTGCTGGGTTTGGAGACTCCACACGGGGTCGGGTGCCAGACATAGAAACGCTCGGTCACAGGCTGGGTGAGCACGGAGTGCGGCTGGAGACCGGGAAGACGGGAGTGACTGACTGCTTTTCTCTGGGGGCGCACTGAGGAGCAGGGCCCGAGTTCTTGCCTCCTCCGGGCGGAGATTAGGAGACTGCCATTTTCACTCTCGTCCTCCAGGCTGTACCGAGACCTTGCAGGGAGCAAAAGCTCCCGAGAGCAAACCTGAGCAGATTACTTAGCCTGGACCGGCAAGCGTGGGGCAATTCCGCCTCCAGCAAAGACACTTGGGAACCACGGCAACAGGCCCCTCCCCCAGAAGATCAGCACGAACAGCCAGCAAGCCAAGACCAAGTTTACTGATCAATGAGAATGGCAGAACGCCAGCGCTAGGGGAATACTGCACATAGAATTCATGGCTTTTTTACCATGATTCTTTAGTCTTTCAAAGTTAATTTTTTTAACTGCCTTTTTTTTTTTGAATTTTTCTTTTTCCCTTTTTCAACCAACAACTTATCAATCCCTTTTTTAAAAAAACCTTTTTATTTTTCATTTTTAGAGTCATATTCTATCCCTTCATAGTAGTTACCCTTATTTTTGGCGCATATATATATATGTATATATATATAAGTTCTCTCTTTAAAATTTTGAGATACAGTTTCTTCTAACAGATCAAAATATACCCTAAATCTCAGTGTATGGCTTTGTTTCAGTCTCCTGCCTGATCACAATCTCTCCCCCCTTTTTTTTCCTTCTTTCTTTCTTTTTTTTAAAAATCCTCTTCTTTCTTTTTTCAAACAACTTCTTATCAATTCCTTTTATAAAATTTTTTATGATTTTCATCTTTACAGTTATATTCCATCCCTTCTTTGTATCAACCCTTATTTTGTACATATATGTCTTTCTTTCTTTAAAATTTTGGGAGGCACTTTCTTCTAACAGACCAAAATACACCCAAAATCTAGTGTGTGGCAGTGATCTATGCACCAGCCTGATCATATTTGATCATATTCTGTTTTTTTTTTTTTGTTTTGTTCTGTTTCTGTTTGTTTTTATCTTTTTCTTTTTTTCTCTTTCTTTTTTCTTTCTTTCCCTTACTTTTCCCCTGGTTTCAGGTCTTTTCTGATTTGTTTAGAGTATATTTTCTGGGGATGTTGTTACCTGTTAGCATTTTGTTCTCTCATTCATTTATTCTCCTCTGGACAAAAGGACAAGACGGAAAAAAATCACCTCAAAAAAACAACAAGAGGTAGTACCATCTGCCAGGGACCTACTCAATACAGACATTAGTAGGATGTTGGACCTAGAGTTCAGAATCGTGATTTTAAAGATACTAGCTGGGCTTGAAAAAAGCATGGAAGTTATTAGAGAAACTCTTTCTGGAGAAATAAAAGAACTAAAATCTAACCAAGTAGAAATCAAAAAGGCTATTAATGAGGTGCAATCAAAAATGGGGGCACTAACTGCTAGGATAAATGAGGCAGAAGAGAGAATCAGTGATATAGAAGACCAAATGATGGAAAATAAAGAACAAGAGAGATAAACAACTACTGGATCATGAGGGCAGAATTCGAGAGATAAGTGATACCATAAGACAAAACAACATTAGAATTATTGGGATCCCAGAAGAAGAAGAAAGAGAGAGAGGGGCAGAAGGTATATTGGAGCAAATTATAGCAAAGAACTTGCCTAATTTGGGGAAGGAAACAGGCATCAAATTCCGGGAGGCACAGAGAACCCCTCTCAAAATCAATAAAAATAGGTCAACACCCCCACATCTAATAGTAAAACTTACAAGTCTCAGAGACAAAAAGAAAATCCTGAAAGCAGCTCAGGAGAAGAGATGTGTAACCTGTAATGGTAGAAACATTAGATTGGCAACAGACCTACCACAGAGACCTGGCAGGCCAGAAAGGACTGGCATGATATCTTCAGAGCACTAAATGAGAAAAATGTGCAGCCAAGAATACTATATCCAGCTAGGCTGTCATTGAAAATAGAAGGAGAGATAAGCTTCCAGGACAAACAAAAACTAAAGGAATTTGCAAACACAAAACCAGCCCTACAAGAAATATTGAAAGGGGTCCTCTAAGCAAAGAGAGCCTAAAGGCAGCATAGACCAGAATGGAACACAGACAATATACAGTAACAGTCACCTTGCAGGCAATACAATGGCACTAAATTCATATCTTTCAATAGTTACCTAGAATGGAAATGGGCTAAATGCCCCAATCAAAAGACACAGGCTATCAGATTGGATTAAAAAACAAGACCCATCGATATGCTGTCTGCAAGAGACTCATTTTAGACCCAAAGACACCCCCAGATTGAAAGTGAGGGGGTGGAAAACCATTTACCATGCTAATGGACACCAAAAGAAAGCTGGGGTGGCAATCCTTCTATCAGACAAATTAGATTTTAAAACAAAGACTGTAATAAGAGATGAGGAAGGACACTATATCCTACTTAAAGGGTCTATCCAACAAGAAGATCTAACAATTGTAAATATCTATGCCCCTAACGTGGGAGCAGCCAATTATATAAGGCAATTAATAACAAAAGCGAAGAAACACATTGACAACAATACAATAATAGTGGGGGACTTTAACACCCCCCTGACTGAAATGGACAGATCATCTAAGCAAAAGATCAACAAGGAAATAAAGACTTTAAATGACACACTGGACCAAATGGACTTCACAGACATATTCAGAACATCCCATCCCAAAGCAACGGAATACACATTTTTCTCAAGTGCCCATGGAACATTCTCCAGAATAGATCACATCCTAGGTCACAAATCAGGTCTCAACTGGTACCAAAAGATTGGGATTATTCCCTGCATATTTTCAGACCACAATGCTTTGAAACTAGAACTCAATCACAAGAGACAAGTCGGGAAGAACTCAAATACATGGAGGCTAAAGAGCATCCTACTAAAGAATGAATGGGTCAACCAGGAAATTGAAGAATTTAAAAAATTCATGGAAACCAATGAAAATGAAAACACAACTCTTCAAAATCTTTGGGATGCAGCAAAGGCAGTCCTGAGAGGAAAGTATATAGCAATACAAGCCTTTCTCAAGAAACAAGAAAGGTCTCAAATACACAACCTAACCCTACACCTAAAGGAGCTAGAGAAAAAACAGCAAATAAAGCCTAAACCCAGCAGGAGAAGAGAAATAATAAAGATCAGAGCAGAAATCAATGAAATAGAAACCAAAAGAACAGTAGAACAGATCAACAAAATTAGGAGATGGTTCTTTGAAAGAATTATCAAGATTGATAAACCCCTGGCCAGACTGATCAAAAAGAAAAGAGAAATGGCCCAAATCAACAAAATCATGAATGAAAGAGGAGAGATCACAACGAACACCAAAGAAATACAAACAATTATAAGAACATATTATGAGCAAGTCTATGCCAGCAAATTAGAGAACCTGGAAGAAATGGGTGTATTCCTAGAGATGTATCAACTACCAAAATTGAACCAGGAAGAGATAGAAAACCTGAACAGACCTATAACCACTAAGGAAATTGAAGCAGTCATCCAAAATCTCCCAACAAACAAAAGCCCAGGGCCAGAGGGCTTCCCAGGGGAATTCTACCAAACATTTAAAGAAGAATTAATACCTATTCTTCTAAAACTGTTCCAAAAAATAGAAATGGAAGGAAAATTTCCAAACTCATTTTTTGAGGCCACCATTACCTTGATCCCAAAACCAGACAAAGACCCTGTCAAAAAGGAGATTTACACACCAATATCCTTGCTGAACATGGATGTAAAAATTCTCACCAAAATACTAGTCAATAGGATCCAACAGTACATTAAAAGGATTATTCACCATGACCAAGTGGGATTTGTCCCTGGGCTGCAAGGTTGGTTCATCATCTGCAAATCAATCAACGTGCTATAATACATTAACAAAGGAAAGAACAAAAATCATAGGATCCTCTCAATAGATGCAGAAAAAGCATTTGACAAAGTACAGCATCCTTTCTTGATCAAAACTCTTCAGAGTATAGGGATAGAGGGTACATACCTCAATATCCTAAAAGCCATCTATGAAAAACCTACAGCGAATATCATTCTCAATGGGGAAAAACTGAGAGCTTTCCCCCTGAGGTCAAGAACGGGGCAGGGATGTCTGCTATCATCACTGCTATTCAACATAGTATTAGAAGTCCTAGCCACAGCAATCAGACAACAAAAAGAAAGCAAAGGCATCCAAATCGGCAATGAAGAAGTCAAACTCTCACTGTTTGCAGATGATATGATACTTTATGTGGAAAACCCAAAAGACTCCACCCCAAAACTGCTAGAACTCATACAGGAATTCAGTCAAGTGGCAGGATATAAAATCAATGCACAGAAATCAGTGGCATTCCTATACACCAACAACAAGACAGAAAAGAGAGAAATTAAGGAGTCGATCCCATTTACAATTGCACCCAAAACCATAAGTTACCTAGGAATAAATCTAACCAAAGGGGCAAAGGATCTGTACTCAGAAAACTATAAAATACTCATGAAAGAAATTGAGGAAGACACAAAGAAATGGAAAAATGTTCCATGCTCATGGATTGCAAGAACAAAAATTGTGAAGATGTCTATGCTACCTAGAGCAATCTACACATTCAATGCCATCCCCATCCAAATACCATCCACTTTTTCCAAAGAAGTGGAACAAATAATCCTAAAATTTATATGGAACCAGAAAAGACCCCGAATAGCCAGAGGAATGTTGAAAAAGAAAAGCAAAGCTGGCGGCATCACAATTCCGGACTTCCAGCTCTATTACAAAGCTGTCATCTTCAAGACAGTATGGTACTGGCACAAAAACAGACACATAGATCAGTGGAACAGAATCGAGAGCCCAGAAATGGACCCTCAACTCTATGGTCAACTCATCTTTGACAAAGCAGGAAAGAATGTCCAATGGAAAAAAGACAGTCTCTTCAACAAATGGTGTTGGGAAAATTGGACAGCCACATGCAGAAGAGTGAAACTGGACCCTTTCCTTACATCACACACCAAAATAGACTCCAAATGGTTGAACGACCTAAACGTGGGACAGGAGTCCATCAAAATCCTTGAGGAGAACACAGGCAGCAACCTCTTCGACCTCAGCTGCAGCAACTTCTTCCTAGAAACATCGCCAAAAGCAAGGGACGCAAGGGCAAAAATGAACTATTGGGACCTCATCAAGATAAAAGGCTTTTGCACAGCAAAAGAAACAGTCCACCAAACCAAAAGACAACTGGCAGAATGGGAGAAGATATTTGCAAATGACATATCAGATAAAGGGCTAGTATCCAAATCTATAAAGAACTTCTCAAACTCAACACCCAAAGAACAAATAATCCAATCAAAAAATGGGCAGAAGACATGAAGAGACGTTTTTCCAAAGAAGACATCCAAACGGCCAATAGATACATGAAAAAGTGCTCAACATCGCTCGGCATCAGGGAAATCCAAATCAAAACCTCAATGAGATACCACCTCACACCTGTCAGAATGGCTAAAATTAACAAGTCAGGAAAGGAGAGATGTTGGTGGGGATGCAGAGAAAAGGGACCCCTCCTACACTGTTGGTGGGAATGCAAGCTGGTGCAGCCACTCTGGAAAACAGTATGGAGGTTCCTCAGAAAGTTGAAAATAGAGCTACCATACGATCCAGCAACTGCACTACTGGGTTTTTACCCCAAAGATACAAATGTAGGGATCTGAAGGGGTACGTGCACCCCAATGTTTATAGCAGCAATGTCCACAATAGCCAAACTGTGGAAAGAGCCGAGATGTCCATGGACAGATGAATGGATAAAGAAGAAGTGGTATAAATATATACAATGGAATATTATGCAGCCATCAAAAGGAATGAGATCTTGCCATTTGCAATGACGTGGATGGAACTGGAAGGTGTTATGCTGAGCTAAATAAGTCAATCAGAGAAAGACATGTATCATATGATCTCACTGATATGAGGAATTCTTAATCTCAGGAAACAAACTGAGGGTTGCTGGAGTGGGGCTGGGGTGGGAGGGATGGGGTGGCTGGGTGATAGACATTGGGGAGGGTATGTGCTATGGTGATTGCTGTGAATTGTGCAAGACTGTTGAATCACAGACCTGTACCTCTGAAACAAATAATGCAATATATGTTAAGAAAAAACAACAAAAAAAAAGAAGATAGCAGGAGGGGAAGAATGAAGGGGGGGAAATCGGAGGGGGAGACGAACCATGAGAGACGATGGACTTTGAAAAACAAACTGAGGGTTCTAGAAGGGAGGGGGTTGGGGGATGGGTTAGCCTGGTGATGGGTATTAAAGAGGGCACGTTCTGCATGGAGCACTGGGTGTTATGCACAAACAATGAATCATGGAACACTACATCACAAACTGATGATGTAATGTATGGTGATTAACATAACAGTAAAAAAATTTAAAGAAAAAAACTAAAAAAATAGGAACAAGGAACTACATTAATGGAATCATGTTTTTATCTTATTAATTTAGTGAGTTCAGTATTTACCTTAAATATTATTTTAAGTTGGCAATTTCAATATTTATTTAAATTTTTTTTAGAGAGTGGGTGGGGGGCAGAGGGAGAGGAAGAGGGAGAATCTTAAGCAGGCTCTACACCAAGCGTGGAGCCCAATGTGGGGCTTGATTTCATGACCCTGAGATCATGACCTGAGCTGAAATCAAGAGTCTGACACTTAACTGACTGGGCCACCCAGGTGCCCCTATTTCAATATTGATTTTAAAACTCAATTGTGAAGCTGAAAGTGAAAAAGAAAGACACACTGTGCTGCCTTTCTCTTGCTTCTAGCTGGAAGCTGGAGGCATGAGCTGGGCTGGTGCACAGAGAGACACATGGGGCTCTGACAGTCAGGCTTGGAAAAGAAATATTGTCCTTGCCCCAGAAGGAGGAGCAAGTTTGGACTAAGACAAGGCTATGATCCAGGCTCCAAAAGGGGTCAGACAGCACATCCATGGGTTTAGGGAAAGACCTAGTGGCTTGGAGAGGATGTGAACCCTTTCTCTGAGCAAGTACTTACTGAACACTCAGTGGCACCATCAAAACTGCAGGTAGCCTAGACACGACCTAGACCTGGACCCTAACGAGCTTCTGTCTGGTGTGAAGGCAACAGTATTACACACAGGATAGAGGAACTCACTTCCACAACTCCGGCACACAGAGATTCACAGTTGAAAATGGTTACAGCTCATCAGTTTGCTTTTTTCTGGTCATATCTCATTCTCTCATATTTAATCTATCAGTTCCTGTTGGCCATCGCCTTAATCTAACTTCTGGCCTAGAATAGCCCTTAAGAAAAAGTTGTGAATGGATGAATGGATGAGTAGATGGGCCCTTGAGGCATGTCTTAGCCCTGATATCCTAGGAAAGGGATTTTTTTTTTCAAATCATTTATTTTACAGTTGTCTGGTAAGATTCAGTTAATAAGTGAATCTTCATATTTCATGATTGATTTTTCTCACATTTACATATAAAACAGGGCCTAATTTACACAAATCTACTTTTATTTTTTAATTTTTTAATTTAAATTCAACTTAGTTAACAAATAGTGTATTATTATTAGTTTCAGAGGTAGAATTGAGTGATTCATCAGTTGCATATAACACCCAGTGCTCATTCCATCAAGTGCCCTCCTTCATGCCCATCACCCAGTTACCCCATCACTCTACCCACCTCCCCTCCAGAAGCCCTCAGTTTGTTTCCTATATTTAAGAGTCTCTCATGGTTTGTCTCCCTCTCTGATTTCATCCTATTTTATTTTTAGGAGAGGGATTCTTAATGAGGATGAGCCACAGGATTCTTCTTCACCAGGGAGGATTTGGGGCACTGTAAATCTCCAGTTATTCTTGAAAAGTAGTTAATCAGATCACTGGAGGGATGTTCTCTCAGTTTTATAGAATGCATTTCTATGCTCAAAAGAGATCAAAGCTGAAGACTGGGATGTATGCTGTCAAGATCCATGTGATAATTTTTTCCTTGAATTTAAGTTTAGAAATAAATATGTCTCTGAAGATGGATTTAAATGTTTTCGATTTGTAGTTAATAACTATTATTAAACAAACATGCTTCCCTTTTGTTTTTAGCAATCAGTGTGCTTAAAATGGAGAGCCCAGTTGTGCTAAAGCTACCTCAGTGCCTGATAATGCCAGGATAGGGCCCATAAAAAATCACTTCTAGCCAATGATAGCCCACAGACTGCATCCCTCAATAGTTCACACTTTCCCAGGATTTCCCATAAGACCTTTGGCAGGTCAAACATCACAAATCCTTCCATGCTAAAAGTTCTGTGGGAAGTGCCATTGACTTTTCCTGTTGCCCTGTGTTGCTTTGGAGAGCTATATAATACTGGTGAAGGAGATCATTAGAAGAAGCTGGAGTGTAAGGACTGATAATGGAAATTTACAAATAGGGCTTGTTTCCACCTCTCTCTGGCTTGTCTTCTCACATTGCAAAGCTGCACGGGAGAGTGTTGCTAGTTGATTTCTAAGGTACTTTCTATAACTCCCTTTGACTCCTGATCACTGTTTCACTTCTTGACACCCAGCAAATTCTGATACAGTAAATTTTTCTCTTATCTTGATAGCATACAACCCAAAGTCTTCAGCTTTGATCACAATCACAAGATAAGGCAAACATCATAAACTACAAATCTGGGCAGGGTTTGGGATGGTTGTGCTTAGTAGGTAGTTACAGCACCAACAATAAGTCTAAGAGGACATTAAAAGAGATGAAGTCATTTCCCCAAGGTCACAAAATAACAAGAGAAGCAGAGATCCAAACCCAGGCCTTCCCAAATCCATGCTCTGAAACACTTTGCAATACTACAAAGTGGGGAAGAACATTCGAAAAGGTCAGTTATGAGATAAGGGGCTGCCCTGGGTAATGACATCACATATTAATTAAACACCACTTCTTCATGACAGCAACTGGACTCCAAGAGTACCCTGAGGTGCTGCCATCAGAACCCAAGACACAGAGTCACCTCCAGTCTCCAAAGAGCCAAGGGTGTTAACTGAGCAATCCTAAGTGGATTTGCCAGTCAATTTAAAATTAGAATATGTAACAAAAATCTTGAAAATAAGAAATGCAAACACTTTGTTTCCATGGTTGTATCTTAAAATTTTATTCTAAGGATATAATCAGAGATGTATGCAAAGTTGTACATACAAGATGTTCATTTCAGTGTTATTTATAATATAAAGATGATAGAACTAAACTGATGGTCAACAAGAAGTCTGAGTAAATTATGGCAGGTATGCACAGTGGGTCTTAGCCCCTGTTTTGGAAGAATATAGACTGACAGGGGAAAGGTTTCTTGCAATGTTACTAAAGGAAAGGATAGGTTACAAAACAGTATTTTTATTTTGGAAAAGTATATTAACAGTCTAAAAGAAAGATTTGGGTAAACAAAACACAATGCCCAGAGTGGTGGGATTATGGCTGACTTTTGTTTTCCTTGTCATGCTTCTCCATGTTCTCCAATTTTTCTGTAATGAGCATACATTACTTTTGTAATCAGAAAAAAATGTGAAGTAAATGTCATTTATTAAAGATATAAAGCCAAATCCTGCCCTCTAGCACTCAGCTGAGGACACCCATGAATTATGCTGCTTGATGCCCTCAGTCTCGTATAGGAGCTCTGGCCACACAGCTATTGAAGAGACCCACCCCCTTTGTCCTCCTGAGGACTCAGGACTGGCCCAGAGAGAGCTGGGCTGGAAGACAGTTTGAGTGTCACCTTCCCTACCATGCCATGCACCTGATTTCATGCACCAGACCCATTCCTCCCGAAGAAATTCCTTCTCCTACCCAGTGTGCTGCCTCATGGAGTGGGCTCTCTTGTTTCCCCCTGCCTGAAGGGTTCTCATGCTGCAGGATGTGGTGATGGTCAGCACTGGCCTTTCCAGGGGGTGCCCGAGGACCTCCTGCAGAGGAGGCTCGTGGTAGGCCAGGACATGCTTGGGCTTGCCGAATTTGCACGGGGTAACACCCAGGCTCTGCTTTGCTGCATTTTCATGAGTAAATAACAGGTAATCCTTTTGGAATGAGGTAGGATTTAAGTCACACGTTAATGACCATATACCCAGAGTGAGCTATTGGCCATATCCACTCCTCTACGTCCTGCCTTGCTCAGGATATTAAAGGTAATTGGTTAGACAGGCTCAGGGTTGTAACTGGCAGGCTATGTATGGGCTGAATGCTTTTGAAGGGCAGCTGAGTTTCAGCCTTTAGAAATGCTGTCATTTGCTCGGAAATGGCAGGTGCTACGCCTCCAGTTGAGCTCTCTCTTGCCTGCTGGTGTCACGGAGAAGATGCCTGGCCCCAGGAGCATGGGCTCAAGTGGGGGCCGGGTTTGCAGCCCAAATAGGAGCTGAGGAGAAGGGTGGGCACTCAGAGCAGGAAGAAGCTGGAGAGCAGCTACTTTTCACAGCGCTGTGACCAGGGAAGGCAAAGTCTGGGATGGACCAAAGACCAACTGCTTTTGCACTTCTGAACTTGTGACCTGAACTTAGCCAAGTGCCTCCGTGAGCGCTCAGAGGGCAACGTTCAAAGTTCCACTGTGCATGTGTTCCCTTGGTTTCCTTGCCTTTCTTTTCCCCTCTTTGAAATGAAAAATAAAGCCACCTGTCAAAGCTGGTGATGTGTTCAGACCTGTAACCCACACAGATTCAGGAAGACTTCAAAGTGGAAACTCCTCGGATCAGATTTCATTTCACTGCAGATGGTAAATTTATGCCCTGAGCTCCCACCTTTGCTCTCACTTCTGTTCTTTAAGCTGCTGAAGAGAATATACAGTGGTGTTAGGTGCAGACTAATGAGTTAAATGCCACTTATTCTCTCAAACTTTACAGACTATCTGGATTTCAACAGAGAGGAGGTGAGACTTAGCTTTTTTTTTTTTTTAAATAGACTCTGGGGGTCCTCGAAAGCATTTGCCTATAGAAGATAAAACACCCTTTGAGACTCCACTTTCCCTACTAGGGTGTCTGTCAACCTTCATAGTACTTGGACTTATAATGGTGGGGATAAAAATAGTGTAAACTCATAGGGTGGTTGTGAGCTAATTTAGTTCTTTTTTTTTTTTTAAAGATATTTTGGTTTATTTGAGAGAGAGAATGTGAGCACAAGATGGGGGAGTGGCAGAGGGAGAAGCAGACTCCCCACTGAGTGAGGAGCCCGACATGGGACTCCGTCCCAGGACTCTGAGATCATGACCTGAGCTGAAGGCAGACACTTAACTGGCTGAGCCACCCAGGCGACCCTGATTGAGTTATCTTAGGCAAAGCAGTAAGAATACTGCCTGAGACAAATATGTGTGAACTATTGTTTCCCCGAGGAACCAGATATGGAGGAGGCTGGTAAAAGGAAGGTGAGTCCGTATGCTGACTATTCATTCAAAGCTATCTTTGCCCATTATCTAGCATAAACTCCTCTGAGAGCCATGATCTGGCCCCAGCTTAAAAACAGAGACAGTCATATGTACAGTGGTTTTATTCCTTGGCTATTTTGTTCTGGAAAGGACAGAAGATCCACCCAATCTTTGCTCTGTCTGTTATCTCCGAAATTCTATAATGCATGTATTCCGGGCCATGCAGTCTCATCCAGTGATTGCACTGACTATAAAGCTGGTGTATTTTTCACATATCCCATAAGGCTCCCTTTACTGCTACCCACATGGCTTCTTTGTTGTTGTACACATCTGTCAACCTCTGGTTTTCATTCATTGTCTCAGCTAAGAAGCATTTGTAAAGAAAGGAGGAGCCATGACTTGGAAGAGATGTTGAGTTCATTCTGAAGCTTCTCCCCCATACTTGGGACAGTGCCCTCCAGGTAAGTAGATCAGACAAGCTCTCAGGGGAGAGCTTGTTGGGAAGAGTGACTACATGTATACTGCTGAGGTGACACTCAGATTGTCTTCCAGTCCCGCTCCCTCTGGCAAGGGAGGGTCCGCTGTCTCATGTGGAAAGAGCACTCATTTGCTTTCCAGATCAGTGACAGCTGACCCAGTAGGAAAGCATATTCCCCCATGGTGCAAGGATGCTGTTTTGTGGACTGTAAGGTTCAGGCAGAGGTCAGGTACTCTCAGGGCACAGGGCTCTTGGGTAGGGTACTCATGATGCCTTGCCTCTTGCTTATGATCTGGTTCTGTCTGGTCCCTCCTCTGGAGGACAAAGGATCCAGATGGAGTCTGATATGATACTGAGTAGGTTACCATAGTCAATTGGCTATGGGTTAAGAAGTGTCCCCGGAATGAGCATTCCCAGGGTGCCCTCTTCGACTAACTAAAGAGGTATAAGGGAATGCTTTAATCTGCACCCCAAGTGGACTTTAGGACTCCCATTCTTCTCACCTTCTTTTCCTCTTTCCATATGGCATTTTCTGCATGGATGAGAACCTTGTAAGTAAACACCTTCTTTTGACAATCACCATCACCACTGGACTTTCAGCCAAGAATAAGACCATTCAACAGACATTCCCAGGCTACAACTCTGTCCACAATCTTGGGGAAAAAGAGAGAAAATAGCTCCTGTTCTCTCTGGGAGCTCACAGATCTGTGTGGTGGGTAGATGAGTGGAGAGAGAATTGCCAGGAGCCCAGAGACTGTTGCAGTGGAGGGATGCATGAGGCATGCCTGGAGGGCTGTGTTCTTGACCAGCTGCTTTGTGCAGGAGTGGGGAGTTCCTTTCTCGTGGGAAAGGACATTCCCCTAGGGACCCTAATCTTCATCAGATGTAGAACATCTCCTCCTTTGGGGACTGATACCAATGTTAGCCACAGCCTTCCTTCACACTTTCAGAGTTTCAGAGAGGCCTGGTGTCTCCACACAGAAACTGAGCCTGGTTCTCAGTTTCTTAGAGCCATTTCTTCTGGCCTCATCACCTCATGTTCAAGCTGGTCAGCTGCACCTGGTTCACTTAGAGATCAGATGCTCCTGAGTTCCTTTCTCCTAGACTCCCTACCTTCTTATGCTCAGGTTCATTTTGGGTGGAGTCTTCATAGCCTACCCATCCTTCTCAACCCTTTCTTGAATTTTAGGAGTCACTACCCATCCCCTTCATGTGGCAATTGCCACTTACATCCCAGGTCTGTCTTTGGTCTCAGGGTCTCATATTGCTGGCACTTTAGAATGCAGCTGTAATTTTCAACATTTTGGCACATAGATTCCCCGCCCCCCATACTTGGTTGCCCCTTACAAAGCCTGGAATACTGGATTATACATGGTAGTGACTCAAAAGGTTTCTGTTTCATAATAATTTTATGCCTTTTGTTTTCCCTTCTGTCAATAAATACTACTTGACTGTATTGCTCTTCCAAAATGAAGACAAACTTCTCACATGCTTACACATGTGATCATTAGAATAGCTCCTCTTTGTTGAGTACTGACTATGTGCCAGGCTATAGATGACTCGCACACATCCTTTTATTTTAGCACATATGATAACTTGCAAAGTAAGTGTTATTATACTTGTATTAGAGGTGAGGAAAGTCTAGGGGTGGTTGTAAGAGTCTGGATGGAACTGGATGCTGACCATTCATTCAGTCATGGTCTACACCCATTGTGTAAGCACCCCTGCCAGGGGAGCAGTGGGCTGGAGATCGGGAGATGGCATGTGAGAGGAGAGTTATTTTAGGACTGATGAGTTCCCTTCAACTTCAGAATCATCTTCCCCCCCCCGCTTTGGCCGTGTTAAGCTTTAGACAGAACTGACTTCAAATAAATTGATGACAAAAGGAGGGTCGCTTGGACTTTTGTACTCATCATGTGACTCAGGTACTCAATATGGATTTAGCACAGCTGTGTTTTTAATAATCTAAGCCAGATTAAAGGGATCCATGTTTGAAAGGTGTGTTTTATTTAACAATGTGTTACTTGTAGCACTTCAGATACACGTGGGTTTCTGAGGTTCTATTGAGGAAGCTGCCCAAATGTTCAGTGCACTAGAGTTTTCACAAGATTTGTCTCCTCCAAATCTTATAAAAAATAAGCTTTAGTAGCTCCCATGTCCCTCAAATAAATGAACACTAATCAACTCACACAGTTCAGTTCATTTAATTTTTAAAATAACTCCATGCTATTTTACTTTTAAAATCTTAAAGAGATTTCCTGAATAGATCATTACCACCAAGTTGGTACTGACTTGTGGAGGCCATAAAACAAATAAAGTCATTAAAAATAATTTGAACAAAAGGAGTAACTTGATATTATGCCATCTACATTTGGTTAAAATGACGTTTTAAAGTTCTCTTTCATCTTACTAAACAGATCTCTAAAAGAAAAAAAAATGTGATTAATAATTATCCTCCATAAATCTTATGATAACTATTATAGTCTTTGGAGAATTATGAATCCACATCTGGAAAAAGTATTTTATATGCTACTGCCTGTAAAACAGCATGCCATGCATTTTACAAGTGCACGTTAGTAAGTAAAAATACGGTATGTTTTTTGTGTTCATCATTTTCCCCTCCAAAAGAAGTGTAAGCCTAGTTTATTTCATTATAAAGAGTGCTAATAAAGTTTATATGATGCTTGTTTTCCTCCCTTACTTTGGTGCTGATGCAGTTTCCCTCGGTTATTTGAAATGAGCTTTCTATCAGAACTCAGGGAAGCCTTCATTATAAGCCGGGTCGTTTGTCCCCTCAGAATCAATGTATGGGCAGAAGCCAGCCGGTCAGGGGGGTGGCAGAAACATCACACGAGTGAGCTAACACCATAGAAGCCACAGACTTCACTCTTTTTTTTTTCTTTTTCTTTTTTTGGCTCTTGAATTTGATTCCTTTTGTACTATTTGAAATGCACAGGTCTCATGAGCTAGTGATTCAAAATGCAAGATCTGCTCATTTTTGGAATTAGAAATTTGATTAAACTTAAACATTTGTTAAATAAAATGAGTAAAGTACTTTGAGAGCCAACAATGTCCCTTGGAAATAGAAAATGTTTTTTCGTTTCCAAGCAGCTGTTTGCAATAAGAAGTGGCTGGTGATTGAAAGGGAAGGACGCCATTAAGTGAAGGTAACCCCTCCAGAGTTTTATGGAGCTCTGCAGTCATGTGAGCGCCATCAGTGATAAATATCACAATAGAGGTTGCAATGTGCCTGGTTTTATTTTCATGTGGATCCTTGAATACACTTTAATTCAAGTCACAGAATACATTTAATGACTGACCATGGAAAACCATGATCCTAGTGTGCACAAAAGCAACCTTAGTGAAAAAAGATGTAGAAATCTTATTTCTAGAAGAATAACCTACAATAACCCATAACAATAACACCTGTAAACCAAATTTTCCTTTGTTTGGATTTCGGAAAAGCAGCAGGCTAAACTCTACTAAAGTAGATACCAGGTTTTCTGTCTCCAGAGAGTTTTAATGCATTTATCTTTTGGGCCTCATTTCCAAGCCTTGAGTGACCAGATTAAGGGCTTGAGATGCTGTTGGAATGGTGAGGGCCATAAAGTTCAGCATCCAGCCCCTTTACCTCACAGATGAGGAATCTGAACGGCTGAGTGGGAAAGGAACTTGCTCCAGGACCATGACAAGCACAGATAGGACGAGGACCCATGTTCACTAGAGTAGGGTCTTCCAGCTCCTAGCGATTCCTGTAGACTGACAAGCATTGAAAATCTTTCTAACTTAAAATGGGGGTAGCTTGGCCTGGGAGGAGTAGGGTTTCTGTTCCTTTCATTGGATCATCCAAACACGTCTCCTGGAGCCTCATTTATTGATGGTGCCACGCAGAGTGTCAGGAAAACACCACTTCATGACCAATAGATAGACAAAGGTAATCTTAGTGCACGCAGGGCATGTGGAGAAATAGTTCTATTGTTTGAGGTTTCTAGACTTATTTCCACCAATAATTAGATGTGTGAGCTTGCGTAATTCTCATGACAGTGTGCATCTAAATCTCTTCAACTTTAAAATAAGATCAGAAAAGATGATTGCAAAATGACCTTTTATGTATATGTTAAGGAATTATTCCAAGATTGGCTTCGGAGTTCTGATGAGTGACAAGATTTTCTAATATCTGTTCCAATTTCTAATGCTTATAAATGTGCCTGTATCATTTAGGCCTCTTCCAGTAGAACAGACTGGCCCAAAACTTAGAGGGTTAAAGAAATAGCCATGGATTTAACCGGTGATCCTGTGGGCTGGTGATTTGGGCTGGGCTCACTCCTATGTATGCAGGATGATTCAGCTTCTGGGGCTTAACTGACCATCAGCTGTTGGGGTGAGGGAGGCATCTGGGCACATGGTTTCTCTTCTCCTGTAGGCTAGCCTGGGCTTGTTCATATGGTGGTTGCAGGTTCTAAGAGACAAAGTAGAAGTAATCAAGGTCTCTTGAGGCCTAAACTGGGAACTGGAACACCAATTATTTCCATAGCATTATATGGCCAAGTCATAAGACCCAGCAGATTCATGGGGGAGGGGAAATAACCTCTATCCTCCATTGGTAGGAATTACCAAGTCATGGTGTAAAGTCAAAGTGATGTGGATACAGAGATGGATAGAAGATTTTAGCTATTTTTGCAGCCTGTCATCATGCCTAACTCTTATTATTTAGAATACCATGTGCTCCTTGAATTAGCAGTGCTAAGACTTTTAGATTTCATGAACTGGTAAATAAAGCAAAATAATAAAATAAAGTAAAGTCAATAAAGTAAAAAACAGTATAAGGAATCCACATAAATATTTAAAAATTGGCAAATTTTGTTTTTAAGGAGGAAGAACACTTAAAACCAAATGCCAGTCACCCTCTATCCCCATTATACATATAATATCAAAGACTTCATGAATCTCTAACTCTAGTGGTATAATACTGAGGCTCGGCGCCCTGGCTTTAGTCTTACCTGGACACCTGGTAGGAGGAATTGGCCCTCAGAGAATTTGGTTCCTACCTCAGTACTGCAGTCAGCAGCTGGGAATCCTTGATTAAACCATTTACTTGGCTGAACTTGAGTTTTCTCATCTGTAAAATGAGACAGTCACAACACTTTTTTCATTGTGTTTTTGTGAGTATTAAATGAAATAACATATGTAAAATGTTTGACCCCTGCCAGGCTCATAGTAACTGCTCATCATAAGGCAGTTGATTATTGGATGGTTGATTTGGTTTCTAAAAAATGTTATTGATTTTTACATACACACTCTTCCCATCTCTGGGTTGAGTAGGAAACGTCACAGATTTCTTTTTTGTTTGAACTCTGATTGGATTGTATTGGGAGAAGCACAGTAATAAAATAGATATGAAATTCTAGTTACATTTCATGAAAATGCAAACAAATAGCTATAATGGCATACCTTTCTCACAGATATTCAACTAATATCAGTACCTCCATAATTTAATCCTCACTCTGTGGATAGCACTTCCCAATCATGTGTGTTTTCTCTCAGGGGAAATAGTTTCCTAGGGCTTGTCTGATACCCTAGGAAGTTTTGTGGGAAGTGATTTACTAGTCTTTCTTTTGCTACCAGCTTTTGTGACCACTAACTACCCCAATAACTAATAGGTAAAGAACCACTTATAACTTCTCAGAGAAAAGACTCCCATTTACCCCTTTCAGTATACTGATCTTATTCTTACAATTGTCTCAGGAAAAAGACATGAAGAAACATAGCAGAATAATGTGATGACCTCAGTTTGTGTGAAGCCACTGTTGAAGGGAAGGAGTAGGAAACGGGTTTGTGTAATCCCTCCTACCAGCTGTTTCTGAAGCTATACCATTTTTATTCATAATTTTCATTGAACGGTCCCTTAGCAGCTATTATTAAGACGAGATTACATGCAGAACTGCTTCTTGGTTGCACATTGGAGTTATAAAAATTTCAATATGCTAGAACTAACCAGGCTTTAAGACTAAGACAAAATGATTTTCAACAAGTCTATTTACATCATAGCCTGTCACCAACTTTTTTTCCCACTGCTCTTCCTATCCAGTTTGCTTTCCCAGTCTATATCTGAGTGGTTTCCATTTTAGGTAGAGAGAAAACAATGAATGTCACTGCTTGTCCCTGCAGCACTTGGTCATCATTGGGCTTTATTTACACTGGTGACTTAACATGGTGCCTTTCTCCACACTGGTAGGGTTGGTTTCCTCACCTCTGCAGTACACTGCACCCCCACCCCCTTTCTTAATCCCGTGACGTGCCAAATGGGTCCACAACTCAAAGAAGTTTCCTGAAGAACCTGAAGAGTTAATTCTTTCTGTAGCTAACTTATTGTTTTCTTAGCATCCCTAAAGATGTAATTCTTGCCAAAAAAATAATCTCAGACTTTGCTCAAGCCAAAGAAACTGCCTCAGCAGCTTTCTTAATTCTGTCAGTGTTCATGAATCCTTCTCACTCCTCCATACATACCTTTATACCTTGGTGTTGAAAAACGCCTTGGGAGCATCTGTGCACACGTGAGTCCCTGCATTCTTATTTTCTTTTGAGGTCTGGTGTCCAAGGTTGTTACTCAAAGTGATTGCTAATGCAGTTTCTGTACCCCCATTCATCTGGAAAGATGACATAAAAGTAGACCATTGATAAACCTGAGAAAAACAAAGGGAAGGAGGATGTTATGAATAATAGCAATAAAATTAACTTCCCTACATTAAACTGTTAATTCCCTGAACTTCATTTTAAAAGCCTTAGATTGGGAACTTGAAAATTTACCACACAGTGTCTCTCGCTCTCTCTCTATTGGATTGAGAGAAACCTGTGGATTACAGCAATCATATATGTCTGACCCTTCATTTGGATTTTAAGCTTTCTTTGGCAAGCATAATTTGGTACCATTTTATTTTTTCACTTTACTCAGAAAGATAAATACCTTTGTGATGAGGTGGCATGCAAATCCCTTGCCATACAGCAAACCAACCTTAAATATTATTCATTTGAAATGGAACCGACCTCCATAGAATAGAAAGAGGCAATAAGAAAACAAAAATGTCTCCCTGAAACAGAACCCAGAATCTAAAACCAGTCATTCTCTTGAGGGTTGAAAATGTTTCCCTTCAAATGAAATTAGACTTGTGTTTCTACCATTATGGTTTTAGCAATGGAAATTTGATAAGGATGGCTATTTCTCTGTTTCCAGATGGTCCAGAAGATCTGGATGCTTCCCCAGCAAACTGCCCACATTGCTGAGTGGCAATTGTCTAATAAAGTCAGGTACATTTCTTCTGGTGACACTAATGATGGCTTGCTCACACTGAACTTACACATCCCGTGAGGTTCAATAGCACAACTCTAGATAGGTACAGAATATGTTTTAAAGTCAATGTGTGTTTACATGTATGAGATGACTGACAACTTTTGAAATACGTGTCCAGAGTTGTGAGTACAATTTGTGAGGAAGGAACAATGAAGAGCTCTGTGGGTAGAACAATAGGCTCGCAAAGGTACAGGTTATGTTGAGTGCCAGTTGAGAGTTCTCAAGCCTGCACTGAGTGTTCATGTAGTAAAACAGAGAAAGAGGAGGTCGGATGGATGCAGTAGACAGCTTTGGCATGGCTCCCAGTGATTCCTGCCTCCCGGTATTTTTGTGCCCTCTCCTTGAAGCTAGGCTGGACCTGGTGACTTGCTTTTAACAAATAGAATATGGCAAAAGTGGTGGGATGTCATGTTCATGATTAGGTTATAAAGACTGTGACTTGCTTCTTGCTAGCCCTCTCTCTCTGGCTCCTTTTGTAATCTTGCTCTAATGAAACCAGCTGCCATGTCATGACCTGTCCTATGGAAGGGACCATATGGCTAGGAAGTGAGGGCAACCTCTGGCCAACAGCCAACAAATGACTTGAGTCCCTCATTGCAGTAATGACAAGAAACTGAATTCTACCAACAACCATGCAAAGGAGCTGGGAAGCAGATCCCTCCCCAGGCAGACCTTTGGATGAGACTACAGTCTTGGCAGAGACCTTGATAGCAGCCTGTGAGAGACTCTGAAGCAGGGGACCCCGTACCCACTGGGCCCAGATTTCTGGCCCACAGGAGCTATGTGAGAGTAATTATAGTTTAAGCCTCTGAATTTTGGTATAATTTACTATGTAGCAATGGATGTTATATCAGTCAGGGTTCTCCAGAGAAACCCTATAGGAGATACACACACACACACACACACACACACACACACACATGCATACACACACACACACACACACACATTTGTATATATTTTCATGGAGAAAGAGTGAACAAAAGGGGGGGGAGAGGAGAAGGGGGAGAGAGAGAGATATCATCAAGAATTGGCCTGTGAGCCAACAGACACATGAAAAAGTGCTCAACATCGCTTGGCATCAGGGAAATCCAAGTCAAAACCTCAATGAGATACCACCTCACACCTGTCAGAATGGCTAAAATTAACAAGTCAGGAAACGACAGATGTTGGCAGGGATGTGGAGAAAGGGGAACCCTCTTACACTGTTGGTGGGAATGCAAGCTGGTGCAACCACTCTGGAAAACAGTATGGAGGTTCCTCAAAAAGTTGAAAATAGAGCTACCCTACAATCCAGCAATTGCACTACTGGGTATTTACCCCAAAGATACAAATGTAGGGATCCGAAGGGATATGTGCACCCCAATGTTTATAGCAGCAATGTCCACAATAGCCAAACTGTGGAAAGAGCCAAGATATCCATCAACAGATGAATGGATAAAGAAGAAGTGGTATATATATACAATGGAATATTATGCAGCCATCAAAAGGAATGAGATCTTGCCATTTGCAATGACGTGGATGGAACTGGAGGGTGTTATGCTGAGCGAAATAAGTCAATCAGAGAAAGACATGTATCATATGATCTCACTGATATGAGGAATTCTTAATCTCAGGAAACAAACTGAGGGTTGCTGGAGTGGGGCTGGGGGTGGGAGGGATGGGGTGGCTGGGTGATAGACATTGGGGAGGGTACGTGCTATGGTGAGCGCTATGAATTGTGCAAGACTGTTGAATCACAGACCTGTACCTCTGAAACAAATAATGCACTATATGTTAAGAAAAAAAAAAAAAGAAGATAGCAGGAGGGGAAGAACGAAGGGGAGGAAATTGGAGGGGGAGACGAACCATGAGAGATGATGGACTTTGAAAAACAAACTGAGGGTTCTAGAGGGGAGGGGGTTGGGGGGATGGGTTAGCCTGGTGATGGGTTTTAAAGAGGGCACGTTCTGCGTGGAGCACTGGGTGTTATGCACAAACAATGAATCATGGAACACTACATCCAAAACTAATGATGTAATGTATGGTGATTAACATAACAATAAAAAATTTTTAAAAAAAGAATTGGCCTATGAGGTTATGGAAACTGATAGTCCATCTTTAGTGTGGACCAGCCGGAGGAGACCCAAGAGAACCATTGATGTGGAAGAAGTCCAAAGGCAGTTTGCTGGAAAATTCCCTCTTGTTTGGGGAAGCTGATCTGTTTGTTCTGTTCATGTGTTCCTGTGATTGGATGAGTCCTACCAATATGACAGAGAATAATCTGCTAAGTAGAAGTTTACTGACTTAAGTGATAATTTCATTCAAAAACACCCTCTAAGTTGACATAAAATTAACTATTACAGATGTGAAGTCACACCTTAAAGATGCCTTTCAGAGAAGCTGGAACTCAGTAATATCATGAGCAAGAGAGAGCCCATTTCAGCTCTTCAGCAAGCTGTAGTATGCAAGAAACAGCATTTTGGGAAGATAAATCTGACAGTGTTGGGTGACACTTAGAAAGTTAGTTATATCTCATGCCATGGTAGATGATTTTGAGGACTTGGGAGCAGGAACATGCACATTTCAACCAACTGTTAGAGAGCAAATACCCACGTGGTGCCCACATAGATTATAAAAGAGCACAATACTAGCATCCCTGAAATCCCCATGTGACCCCACCTGATCAGAACTCCCTATCTTCCATGAGTTTTTATAATATATTCCATAATCAAAGACATTTGGAAAATGTAACTAAACTTATAATTGTGAATATCAGTGGAACACAGAACATACACTGATTGTTTTAGGTGTATTGAGATTTCCCTTCTCAACTAGATATATTCTTCTAAGAGCAAGGGTCTTGTCTCATGTTCCTCGTGGGGACTTGGAGCTTTCAAGCACAAGCATGGCCACCTTGTGGGTGCCATGTTGGTATTTGCTTTTGGTTATTTGACAACTGGGTTATGAGAGCAGTCTCTCAAATCTCAGATTGAATTGTCAGGAGGTAAGATGTTTTAGTGAGAACACACAGGTACTGCTGAGCCCAAACATCCCCCAAAACCTTTAGTCTTTAGGAAAGATTTATCTGTGTGTAAAGAAAGAGCTGAGTGTAGCCAGCCTAAGCTGTGTTTTGTGTAGACAGAGTTGAAATGATTGGGATTCTGAGCCTTTTAGAAATGTTTAAAGATAACCGCTGGTTTTCAATGCTCAAAACTCGGGGTCTAGGTTTGTGGCTATGTTATGAAGATTAACAGGCATCTTTATTGGAGTTTAGTTTGTGTGTGTGTGTGTGTGTGTGTGTGTGTGTGTGTGTGTGTGTGTGT
>NW_027397072.1:15294891-15344918 GCF_003265705.2 Callorhinus ursinus | reverse complement strand
TGTGTGTGTGTGTGTGTGTGTGTGTGTGTGTGTGTGTGTGTGTGTGTGTAGGTGGGAAGGGAGAGAGAGAGAGAGAAAGAGATTCAAAGATCAGAGCCAGTTCTGAAGGTCCCACAAGCGCAGTGGAAGCCCACTGTCCTGCCTGCAGTATTTTACCAGGTGACGAAACTTCTAGGCTCTGTGGAAAATATATTCTGAATTTCTTCTATAAATTTTAAGTGTTCGTTTCATTGTGGCCTGCTGGCACTAGGATTTGGTCTGTCAAGGGTATAATAAAAATGGACATAATACTTTGAAATGCCAAGAAAAACAAATGCTAAACAGGAGCCCGTGCAGGCTCAAATATGCAAACAAGCCAAGGGCTCTTACCCAGCAGCAGGATGGGGAGTTTGGGGTGTGCAGGAAAGGGGGAGTGCTGTGGTGTGGAGTGAACCGTAGGTCTGCAGCGTGCGTGGTGAGAACACTTGCACACCAGGCACTTGATGCATGTGTCCAGTTGCAGGTTTAGTTGAGATTAATGTGCTTTGATGACCAGTCCTATCCTAAAGTTTCCAAGAGGAATCAGATTCTGATGCCAAGTTGCCTCAAAACAGATGGGCAAGATTTTTCCATGGGGAAAGAGCACCAAGGTGAAATGCCACATGTCAGGAGAAGGTATTTCAAACTTAATTTGCAACAGGCAGTAACGATGTAGAAGAATAAGCTGGCCTTCAGAACATTCTGGGGTGAACACTGAGAAGGACCCCAAAACTCGGTTCTTAGAAAAATTGTCCTCTCAGGTTTCCAGAGTTCACCTGTTGTGAAATGCTTGCATTTGTTGCTGGAAAAGGACACCAAATGATATTTTCATCCTCTGCAAAAAAATCTGTTTTCATGAATTCAGTATGAGACCAAATATGTCATCACTTTTGCTCAGTGTTACAAAAGGGGGAATTTTTCAGCTGTCTTTATTGGAACAGAGCATGTTTTCACACTACTTTATGTCAGTGTCTCCCATTTTAAGCTCTTGTTTTTATTGGACACTTTGGATTTTTTCAGCCCAAATTGCACATATCCAAAACCCACTAGATTGTAGGCCAGATGATTGGGCCAGAGAATAGCCACTTATTCCCAGATTTATGTCAAAACTGATTGAAGTAGAGCTCCAAATATTCCACCTGCATGGTCTCATCTTAACTCCCCGGAAACTCTGCTCTTTCCCAAGATGGTATGTGTTGGTTATAACTATAGGCTCTACTTTGACTAATTTCAAATTTGTGTTATTTAGAACTTAAAAAAACTTCATATCTCACAGAACCCCTAATATGTGTGGATTACCACCACTGAGACTGCACACATGTCCTGTGGGCTGTAACTGGGAGAAGGAAAGAGTAGGGGTCATACCTTCTGGGGGGGTTGCAAAATAGATGGAAATCATTAAAGGTATCTTCCCGTAGATGTTTGGAAAGAAACAATGTCAGAAATGTTGCTAGGACAAATGAGTAACTGGCAAAATACAAAATAGAAACAAATTCCGTATTTAATCCAAGCACTAAAATAATTGCAGACATATTAATGAATTAGATGTCATACATAAATCATACAATTCTTCTCCACTATGGGATTTGTAACTCATAAGTATTCATAATTAATAACTATTATTTTGAATTCCTAGGTATTATTATACACTTGTTAAAGGTGAGTGTGGTACAATGTAAAGAACACTGGTCTTAACTTCAGAAAATATGAATTTTAATCTAATTTTATTATTAGCTGTGTGACCTTGGACAAGTGACTTCTCTGTGTTTCGGTTTCCTTTGCAGTACAATGGAGATAACAATAGTCATTTTACAGTCATTTAACAATTGCTAAATGATACAAAATATGAGAAGCATTTAGTGCTATGCCAGGCACACAGAAGGCACTTAATAAATAATTATTAGAAGAAGGAACAAAAACTTGGCATTTGTATAGGCGGTCCATATGTGCTATGCCCACACAAGTGGGAAAATAATAGATCTGAAAGAGGCATATTAGAGCTGGGAATGTAGGTGCAATGATGACTAAGGCTAAACAGGGTGCTGGGCTTCTCAGAATGACTATAGCTTTTGACAGTAGAGATTATTCACTGCCCTATGTGTCTTCTTGTCCTTATGAGCTGTTTGTCCATCCCAATCCCCCTTGTGATAACAGATTAATCACCTACCACTTTGGACAGGAGTCTTCCAATGCCAACACATAACTGAGTTCAAGCAAAATGACTTTTTAGCTGGGTCGGAGTCCCTCGCTTTGAAAGCATTCCTAAGGGAATACCCAGGACCTAGGCTAAGGGAAAGTGGAAGGTGGTACGGAAGTGATGGGCAGCCACGGTAACTTCTATTTGCCTCCTTTAGCAGCCTCTCTAACCTGCTGTGGACAGTGCAGTGTCAGGAGCGCCTTTGTCCTGTAGGACTGAGGTTCAGGAGGTTGGAGGAGAGTCACAACCACTCTGCATTGCATTATGAGCGCAGGCTGGTATTTAAGAGCAGAGGCTCTGCCTAATGAGATACTTTTCCATTGTCAGCAAATGCTTCTCTTAGGTCTGCCCTACCCGCTTTTCCATTTGGGCAGTTCAATACTTTCTCATTTTGCTTCGGTTCTCTAGGGTTTATTCAACAGATATTTACTGAGCACCCGCCATATGCGAGATCCACTGTTGTAACTGAGGGAAATCCACCGATGGCTCATTTCTGCAACCAATTCTCACTCCTTCCACTGACCATTTTACCACTTTCTTTAAAGGTGAATTACACTTACCAAACTTTATGAAGTGACTAGCTTGTGGACCACTCTGCTATGAGCATGGTAGAAGATAAAGGAGAGGCACAGAACGGACCTCATGGTTTCATTCCAGATTTTTGGTCCCTTCCTGAGCCAGCTTGGTGGAAAAGCTTTCCACGAGGCAGTGTGCTGGCAGAATGACTGCCAAGAGAGACAGGGAGAAGAACAAGAGAGTAGGCAGAGGCACGGCCAGGCAAAGGATGCTGGCCATGATTTCAGACATGTAAGCAAGAGTTAGAGTCAGGGTCAGGAGCTTGAAGCAGGAAGGAGGTGAGCTGGAAATCCCTTTTACATAACATTTGATGTATGCTCCAGGAGGACGTTAGGTGGCTGAATGGCAGAACATAATATATTCTACCTATACAATGTTAACTAACCTTATTTTAAGATAGAAATAGATACATTGTCCAGAAGTTGTTTTTTTACACTCATAATTACTAGATGATTTATACAGATTAAAATGCTTATAGAAATTGCATTCCATTTATTTATTTTTATTTCAATTTTTTAATTTCAATTCTAGTTAGTTAACCTATATAGTAAAATTGGTTTCAGGAGTAGAATTCAGTGATTCATCACTTACATACAACACCCACTGCTCATCACAACAAGTGCCCTCCTTAATCCCCATCTCCCGTTTAGCCCATCCCCTGCCCACCTCCCTCCATCAACTCTCAGTTTGTTCTCTGCAGTTAAGAGTTTATTATGGTTTAATTTTTAGAAAAGGGCTAGATTCCTCATTTTTCCAGACTTGAGGGAAACCTTTCTGGGGGAAGATTCAATTAGGGCTTGGTCTTGAGAGTGAATCTTGGGGAATCAGAGCAAGGCAGAGGAAGCTGACCGAGAGGCAGCCCACCATCCCTCAGCACACTAGGCCCCGCTTTACTCACCTCTGCTTAAAGCTCCTTTGATCAGCACCCCAGAGACTACCACTAAACACCTTCTGGGGCCCAGGGATGTGCTCTTCCCATCACTCCTGCCCTTCTAGTTCCTTTACAACGAGGAACACCTAAATCCTTCCCTACATCCCAGATCCTTCTCCTGCAGCCCCAACATACACCTGCTGCTTTCAATGGACTTTGTTCTTCCAGAGAGCCTACCAGATTGTAAACATCCTCTAGTAAGCCTCTTCCACCCACAATTCCTAATTTTTCATTCAGAAAGCACAGGCATGATTTTGTCATTGGGTACTGAAAGTTTGCCTCGGTCTGCCCTGGCACTGTACCATAGGTCCACAGGTGCATGGATGCCCAAGTCACATGCTTACATTCGATCTCTACAAGAGCACCCAGATGCTAATAGACAGGGCAAGTGTTATGAGTGACATTTTAGAAAAGGGAGGAGTGAGTTGTAGGAAGCCTTGCATGAGTCACACAGCGCTTTGCCTGCTTAGGGCAAAACTAGGACAAAACACAGATCTCCTGATTAATGGTTTGGTACTTCTTCTCTGCCATGTGCTCCTGCCACCATTATCCCTCTTATAGGCAAGCCTGACTGAAGGGGCAGATCCTGCTATTGTGCTCATATTTCAGATGAATTAAAGATTGGAGAATTGACATAACTTGCTCAAAGTTAAGTGAGTGGCAGAGTGGGGCTTGTGCTCAGGACAGAATGAGTGCAAAACCTATTCTGATTACCATCACGTAATCCAGCCATGGTTAAAGGAAGGGATTTGTTCCTTGTGACTTTAAGGCAGAATATACACTCATTGATGGGAAACAGAATCTTGTGCTTTGTCTCAATGGAAGGAGGAACTTGGTCACAGAGGAGTGTTGAATAAAGAAATGAACAACCTTGCGAAGCAGTGAGTGCCCCATTAATGGAGTGTCTATGTTGTTGGAGATGCTGCAGAATAGAGCCCTGCATTATGAAGAAAGTTGGAATAAGTCTTTCTAAGGAGTCTTTTAGTCTTGGCATTCTTAACTTCTGAGAAGTCAGTGCCTACCATGGAATTTGCTGTAAGTGAAAAAGCCATGTTTAGACTTCCCTTCAAGTATCCTTGAGCTGAGAGATAGAAAAGTGGTCTTCACTTTCAGGGCATTTCCTTAAAGGTTGAACGAGTTGTGGCAAGCCTTACAAATGCCATTTGTGTCACTGATGATACCCGGTGAGTCCCCTACTCCTGCTCTCTGTCCTACCTTTCTTCTTCCCTTGGAGTCCATCTAAGACTCAATCAAAACTGACACTTTCCTTCTGAGTTTTGTAAAAAACTCTTTTAAAAAGAGCAAGTTTGACTCTGTTGTGTCCTTAAGATTGGGGTACCTGAGCGATTCCTCATTTTCGTGTTTGCTTTAGGGTCTGATCCAAGGTGATTCTTAATCTCTGTATTGCAGGAACGTAGTTTCTAATATGTCAGCTCCATCCTGCTGAGTGTTCCATCAACACTCTTAACCCAGTTATCTGCAAGGACTTTGACCCCAGATGGGGAGTCCCAGATGGAAGCCTGGACATTGCTTCAGGACGAGCTATGAAAAATGCATGTAAGATAGAAAAATGTGAATTATGTGTGAAACAAACAAAAGCACCAGGCAACATGGAATTTGTGTCAACAAAAAGCTTGCTGCAAGCTGTTGCTTGCTTCTAAGGGGGAAGTAGACTCTGGCGCCCAGGGAACGGTAGCAGAGAAGGACTTTTGCACAAGACTTGCAGAAACAAAAGTGGTGAACTGTTTTGGCTGTAATTGCTTTCAAGTTCTTAAGCTCTCCTCTCTCTTGCAACCACCTCCCCCAGCATTTGTTATGCAGCTGGGGAAGTTACTGATTATTGAGTCCGCCTGAGCCATGAGAATGGGAATAACTGACATTTATAACATTTTGACATACTCAAGAGAAGAGAAAAACAGTCCAAAGGGTGGGACCTCCAGTTGACTTTCTTGTTGACTATAAACCAACTCCATGACTGGATTACTTGGGTGAATAAGGGGATGGCAAGTTTCTCAGGGAGATTCATGCACTGGAATGTCTAGCTCACGTTCCAATTAAAATATTAAATCTGGTGATATTAAACTACATAGACTTTTGCTGCCACCAACTGAAAATGTTGTAAGTACTAGTTTCCAAGCTAGCTACAGAAATCCAAAATTATCATTCCTTCACTGAGAGATATTTCTAGGCAAGAGACAACCAATATGCACATTTTTTTTAAAGCAAATTATCTTCAGTTATTTAAAATGATTACCCTGTTCCTCTCTGGATCCCTGCTGGAGACCCAGGCATCCAAGTGCCATAGACTGCTATGTCAAGTACAATAAATAACATTCCAATTATGTTCCGGAGGGGCCTGCACACAGCTCAAAGTTGGCTCACAGCCACCCTTGCTACCACCAGAACTGCCTTCCTAAGGTGTTCTGGGAGAAAAGAGCCCTGTGCAGTCCAACTGGCAAGACTTTTGCATAAATACATCTCCCTTTACAAGGCTGATGAGATTTTGCGGCCTATAGGCCATAGCCTCAACCCAAATCCATGTGCACCGCACACATTCATTCATGTGGGAGGTACCACTTCTCGCTCTCACTTCTCCAAATGGCTCCTGGGGCTCATTGCAGCCTTTTAAAGAGAGATTGAGGGAGGTACTCTGCCAGGTCCGGTGAAATGAGGCACCCTAAAATAGAATTTGGTGTCCTGGATAGAAGATATTCAGTTTAATTCCAGTCCGTTTAATTTGAATACGTATTTACTGAGTGCCAGTTTACTGTGGACCTGCTTGGGCTCATTTCCACCTTTTCTCATCCCCCTAAGTCTTGGTTTCTTCATTTATTAAATTGTCATAGATGATAATGTAGTTCCCTGTGGATTCCTGCAAGCTTAAATGAAAATGTGTGTGTCGTGTGTGCCCAGCCCACCCCCTGGTCCAAAGTGGGCATGTAGTGAACAGCAATGTCTCTTATCCTCCTGCCCTCTCTGCAAATGCTCAGAAACAGAAATCCATCAAGCCCCAGGAATCACTCCAGGCAGGGGCAGGAGATCTGTAGAGAGTGTCTCTGATGAAAATCTCCTTCTCAGGACCACATTCCTACATTGAAGCTTTTGGGGTATACTGTCAACCTCATGGGGCTCTATGGGAATTGGATGAGACACCATCTGCAAAATGCTCAACCCCTATTTAGTGACTCACATATTTCCTGCAAAGTTGTTACTGTTATCTATCTTTATATCAATTTTGTCACTACTGTTTATTTTCTTGGCTTGAAACCTCTTGGATTCTGGAGGTCCGGTGGACCCTCTTTACCTCTGTTGTGGCTTCCTGGCTCCCTAGAGTTTGGGTATTCCTTCATTCATTCCACAGACATTCACTGAACACCTGCCAATTGCCGGATGCTTTGCTAAGCCCATGGGCGCAAGGACAGATGGCGTCACCAAAACTTGTCATACAAGCAGGATCCCTGACCTCTAACAGCTTATAGTTGGTTGAGGAAGCCAGAGAAGCAAACACATCGTCTCAATATGATGTAATAAATGCAGGGGCAGAGGTCACCATGGGATGATGTGGGAGCACAGAGTAGGGACATGCACCCTGCTGTGGGGCTGGTGGAAGGGATAACCCGAGACAATTTCTGGCAGGGACAGCTCCGGTAACTGCATATTGAAGGACAAATGTTTCTCCATTCTCAAGACCTTAAAAGTACAACTTACACTCATGTCCTTGAAACATCATGAGCCATAACTAGTGACCCAAGAGTCTAATTTCTGCCACCAGACTATGCTTGAAAGGCAGCACAGCAGGCTGGGAATTCTGGGAGAATTTCATTTCAAAGGAAGAAACAGAACCACCTTCCTCCCCTTGGCCCCAGAGCAGCATTTTCTGAGCTCTTATGCCTATACCCCAGGTTCTCAGGTTTTTCCACGGTAGGCCTCCCCTCTAGGCTGCCCCACACAGCTGTGTCCCCAAGGTGGCCCTGAAGAAAGCCTAGCCAGTACGGGGACCAGGAAGCACAGCACACCCATAAATATAGAGAAATGCTCACAGGAAGACTAGGAAGGGAAAGAACCCCAAGACTGCCTACCTCCCTAATGTCCCTGTGCTACCACTTTCACCCACGGAGGGACGTAGGGCAAGGCTCATGCCATGGTGATGAGGACAAGAAAGTTTGTGACGCACTGGATAGCAAGTGATAATCAAAGATCTAGAAAGTCCATGTAGAAAACAATGCTCTGCAATGCCAGGGTTGGCTTCTTCGCTAATGCCTTTGACCACAGAGCAGGAAATCTTCCTCATCATTCCAGAAACATTTTTAAGAACCCTGACTGAGAAGCCTTAAGCTTCCATCTCGGTCTGGGGCTGAGCTGGGATCTGGGCATACCCTGTGTTGGATTTCTCCTGGCCATTTCTTCTCACGGTGTTTTTCTTCGGTCCTTAGCATCCCTGTTCATTTCCTGTCCCATCTCACTCTCCCCCAGGAAGCCCTGAAAGTGGTCCCACATTTCATAAAAATTCAAACTGCTAGCTCAGCTTCCAGGATTTCTGAAGAAGCAAATATTAGCTTCTTTTATGAGGCACATGTTCATTTTTTTTTAAAAGACTTCATTTTTTTAGAGCAGTTTTAAGGGTATGGCAAAATTGAGGGAAAGGTACAGAGATTTCCTACAGCCGCCTGGGCATAGTCTCCACACGTGCACGCCCCCCCATGCCCCCCCCTGCCCCCCCCCCCGCCGTGGTCAACTTCCCACAACGCAGTGGTCCATCTGTTACAACTGATGAACCTACACTGACACATAAGCACCCAAAGTCCTTAGTCTATATTACAGTTCACTCTTAGTGTTATACAATCTGTGGGTTTGGACAAATGTATAACGACAGCATCCACCATGCTAGCATCATACAGAGTGTTTTCATTGCCCTGAAAATCCTCTGGGTTCTGCCTAGTCATCCCTCCCCCACAACCCCTGGCAACCACTGATTTTTTACAGTCTCCATAGCTTTGCCTTTTCCAGAATGTCATATGGTTGGAATCATAGAGTATAGAGCCCCTTCAGATTGGCTTCCTTCACTGAGCAATGTGCATTTAAGTTTCTTCTTAATGCTTTCTCATGTTTTCTCACGGCACATTCAGTTTTTAAACTTTCCTGCATACGATGTTAGACCCCAGGAAGCTGGTCTCTGTCCACTTCGAGACATCAGGGCCTCCTGAGGTTATGAGAACACCCGGATCTGACCAGTGGGCCAGTACATGGGGGTGCATGGGTGGGCAGTGGCTGGCTCGATCTCCATTTCACAGCTGAGGGATCTCCTCTCCCTACTCTACTCTGTGCTGAAACTGGGTGCTAGAAGAGAATAAATGAAACTAATTCCTCCTGGAGGACATTACTGAGCATTTGAAATGGGCTATTCAGAAGGGTGCTCCTTCCAGTTTCCATTATTAATCGTCATAAACAAAGGAGTAATAATGGAAGTAGCAAAAGCACAGCAAATATAGGGCCAGTTTATTTGTGTGCTGCATTGAAAAATTGAAATAGCCCTTTAACGTACAGCTTCTCATTTGATTCCACAAGAATGATGGTATACATGGCAGGAATGAGACCACTGTTTCCATTGTTCAGGTAAGGAGCCCAAGTCTTTCTGTGACTGTGGGGCAGAGTGAGGGCAAGACAGTTGGTGAGCCTAGCAGAGCCAGTATTCCAATTCGGGTCTCTGACACCAAGCCCATTAAGGTTTCTAGTGTGTCATCGACCCAACTCACCTTTATTGAGCAACTACTGTGCTGTGCACCCTGGGCTGGGACTCAAGAGAGGGTCCCCCAGGGGGATGGTAGAAGCACACACAAGTCCCTCAGACACAGAGTGCCATGCCTGCTAGTCCAGCTGTGGGCCTCAGAGGCGGCAGGGACCCCCTTAAACTGGGGCTCAGGGGAGGCTTCAAAGGAGAGGTATCCCTTGACCTAGGCCCTGAGGATGGTCAGGCGTTAGGCAGAGATTTGGGGAGTGGTCACTACCTGGCAGGATTGGAGGCAGGCTCAGTACCACAGCGGAATCTATCACATGATGCTGCACAATGTGCAGGTGGAGGCAAACAGGCTGGCGAGAGAGCTGGGCCACCAGGATCTTAGGTGAGTACCACTAGCACCCCTCCCTAACTTTCTGCTCAGGCCCTGGCCTGCTCTGACTCCAGCTCGGGGGCCCCTGAGCCCCAGACACGGCACACTTTCCCCATCAGAGGAGGTGGCCACAAGCATGATGGGGAACTGCTCCTTGCAGGCTCCCAGCAGGAGCCTCTCTCTCTCCAGCCCCTCGGGAGGGGTTCACGCAGCAGCTCCTGCGCCTCGGTGAGGCTGTGCGGGGCAGACCCAGCTCCTCAGCAGTCGCACAGGCCTTTCAGCCAGCTGCTCCACATGTGACAGGACAGAGAACAGAGATTGTCGGAAGGCCTGGCTTGGGGGGGAGGGGGGAAGGGGGACTTGAAATTCAAAGCCAAGGCCCTCATATGCTCTGCACGTGGCATCTCATCAGTCCTTCCTCTTCTCAGCAGTGTGGAGGCTCTTGCCTGGCTGCAGCCTGGGAGGGGCATCTGTTAGCCATGAGTAAAGACGGGGGGCAGTGAGGTGGGGCTGGCGGGGGTTAGGAAGAAGGTCTACTGAAACAACCACAGGCCTCCTGGAAGCAGGCACCTCACGAGGACGCCCTCTGTCTTTGAACTGGTAATCAGGAGCAGCGATTGAAGGATTTAAGACTTGACTTCTCCTCAGTGGGCCTCAGGGTCCTCATTTCTGCCATAGGAGAGGCTCAGGTAAGCAGAAATATCAGGGCCTTTCCGGGGCTGATATCCTGTGTCCAGCAGGGAGAGGCTCACCAGGCTAACTGTGAGAGCGTGCTAGTTCTCACACAGGGCAGGGAACCCTATAGAACTCTCCAGTGTCCCTGGCCCATGAGGAAGGAGGCTGGGTACTCTCTGGTCTCCTGAAGGGTGAAGCAGGCATTTCAGAAAGGCTCCCTCCTGCCCACTGGGTAACATCCAGCTCTTCACCTTTGTACCTAAGGCCTCCAGGACCTGATAATCTGCTTTCCCATGATCTCCGTCAAACTGTAGTACATTCTTTCAAGGTCATGACCTCCAAGAAAACAATGAGGTAAGAAAAGTGCCAGGGAGGCCTCAAAGCCAGAACTCAGAGTGACTAGAGTATTTCTGGAAGGCTGGACAGATGCAGGTGATCTTGTATAGAGAAAGAAAAACAGTTCTAATTTTTCTTTTTAGCGAGTAATCCTCTTAGGAAGTTATTGGGAGCGGGCAAGGAGCTGAAGGCTTCTTGACAGTCCCTTAAGAACAGGAAATGGGAAAATAAAGTGTCTTCTCCCATTCCTTCTTCCTTCTGTGGGCCTGAGAGGTAGGGGTCCTCTTGTGGCAGGGCTTATGGCCAGTGCTGAGGCCCTGCACCGGTTCCCACCAATGAGGAGAATCAATAAACCACCTCACCTTGGACTGCCTGTGCTCTCAGGCTCTGGTGACTAAGTTATGAAAGATTCTAGCCAGTGTTTCTATTTTTAAGACCCTCCATTGGCTTGGAGCGATAGATGGGGGGGTGGGTGGGAATAGGAGGAAAGGAAGAGGAGCAGTGTGATGAGAGGAGGGGTTTTGTGGTCTGGAAGTCTTCTATACCTGGCTCAGAATAAGGGGCTATATCCACCAGGGGTAGATTACACTCAGGGAGGGGCTGAAATAGGACACAGGGTAGGTGTCCCTGATGTAGAGGGAGGCCCCATGAGGGCTGCAAGGGGCTGTGTCCACAACCCATTTGTGTCTGGGGCCAACCTCAACTGTGCATTCTAGGTACAGCTAAGGGGTCATCTTTGGTGAGCAAGTCAGGTGTTTTGTACCCCTGTTATAAACTCTGTGAGCTGGGCCATCACTGACCCACTGTGTGACCCTGGGAATTAGCCTGTGAGTCCCCAAGTTTTTTGCATATCTGTAAATTGGGAATTCCACTGCCCAGACCCCTCAGCAGCCTTGGGGATTAATGAAAGCCTTGTTCACAAATGTCTTGGAATCCATAAAGGTTTAGATCGATAATTAACAAGAAAGAGAAGGCATAAACATTTCAAATATATATCAACTCCCAAATCTATAACAGCCAATAAGTCTAAAAACAGAGTGGCCACAATTTCCCTCAGTGACAGGCAACCCATGCACTTTCAAAAGTAATTCTACAATAAGCATAAATTACCACTTGGGGAAACCTTCCCTGTATGCCATGGCTATAGATTTATTAAGTGAAAATGAAACTTTTAAATAAATATCTGGAACAAAAATGTATTTCCCAATCTAATCGGGCCACAGAGGCAAGAGTTTTTAAAATGCTCTGTAGCCTGTAGAGTATAAAGCTAAGCACATTTTCTTAGAAGTCACTTGGCTGAGTCAGCCACTGCCCCGCAATCTCCCTCCCTCCCTGTCGAAACACCTGGATCCTCCCGACCTCAGCCAAGAGCGGCAAGGGCACATGAGGCCCCAGGGATCTTTCACAACCCCTCAGGGAAACGGACAGATTCTGAGGCATCTTGATTCCCTGAGAAGGTCATGATTTGGAACTCCATTCGATTCTGAACCAGCAGACTTCATTTATTCACCCTCCCAACACCATGTTCCTGCCACGGTGTCCTCCCCTGAAGGGCAGAATAGTCCAGTTTGATTAGTTTTGTCGGCCAATGGGACCCAAAATATAAGATGCAAGGGACACATCAAAAGGCTAGCCAGCCCCACCGATGCTTGATGGCACTTCCTGTGGTATCAGCACAGTACCACTATCTCCAGCTATTCTTCCAGTCCTTCCCTGTCATGGAGCTTCTCGACTCTGGGTCTCAGCCCTTGAATACATTCAATCAATCCTAGCCATTGCTACGACTTTTGACATAGAAGGATGTGAGGACTCAGGCCTAAGCTAATCACCGTCTGGCATTCCCTGGTAGCAAGAATTTGTTCCTAAGTGGGCAGGAAACATACTTTCAAGCAATAAGAGGACGTTTTCCAAGGGCTTTTGGTAAAATTTTCCTTGATCAGAAAAGAACAAAACAAAACAAAACAAAACAGAAAACCCACCACCACCACCAACAAAAAACACACCCAAAAAACCCCAGGAAGAGATGTTCTCCTCTGTTGGCAAACATGAGGAAGTGTTGCTCTTGGTAGGCATCTTGCAGTAGCAAAGAGAACCAGCCTTAGGGTAAAGCTGAACCTGTGGAAGGGAGAACAGGGACGAAAAAGAAATAGGTTTTTGATGACCTCAGAGAGGGACTAGGCTAATTTCTTTTTCCCTTAGGAAGTCCACGTTCTAACACGAGTGTCAAGTGCTGTCAGAGTTGGGGTATCTCAGACTGTTGATGCTTCCAGCCTGTTCCTGGGGAGGGATGTCAGGGTTGCATTATATTACTGTACCTAATGGCTGCAATTAATATACTTATACAGTATTTTGTGAAGCATTTTTCATTAATGTTCATGAGGGATATTGATTTGTAATTTTATTTTTTTGTAATGTCTTTGTAGGTTTTGGTCTTAGGATTATGCTGGTGGTGTAAAGTGATTTGGAAAGTATTTGTCTCCATGTATTTTTCATTAAAAGTTTGTATAAAATTGGTGTTATTTCTTCCTTAAATATTTGATAGAATTCACCAGTAAAATTATTTGGTATTTTTTGATTAGAAAAACCCAATTTCTTTATAAAATGCTATTCTGATTTTATTTCATCTTGTGCCATTTTGGTAAGTTATATTTTTTTCAAAAAAATGCATCCATGTCACCCAAAATGTTTAATTTGTTGGTATAAAGTTTGTCATAATATTATTTTATTATCCATTTCATATCTGTAGGGTCCACAGATATAACATCTTTCACTCACAATATTGTTAATTTGTGCTCTTCTTCATTCTTTTCTGAATATGATCAGTTTCAGTATTTCTCAATTTTGTTGAATTTTTTCTTTTAAATAACTGAACTTGGGGTTTCTTAGTATGCTTTTTTTTTCTGCTTTAAATTTAATTGATTTGTTGCTTTTATCCATATTTATATCTGCCTTTTACCTGGATTTACTTTGCTTTTGTTTCTAACTTCTTTAAGTAGGACCTTAAGTCATTGATTTTAGATCTTTCTTTAGATCTATCTGTAAACATTAAAGCTGTATGTTTTCCTCTAAACACTGATTTAGCTGAATGCCAATTTTAACATGTTGCATTTTTATTATCATTGAGTTTACAATCTTTTGTTATTGCATTGTCCTTTTTTTTTTTAAGATTTTATTTATTTATTTGACAGAGAGAGAGAGAGCACAAGCAGGGGGAGTGCCAGGCAGAGGGAGAGGGAGAAGCAGACTCCCCGAGGAGCAGGGAGTCCGATGCGGGACTCAATCCCAGGACCCCGGGATCATGACCTGAGCCGAAGGCAGACGTTTAAACAACTGAGCCACCCAGGTGCCCCTATCCTATCTTTTTTGACTAACGTTATTTAAATATGTGCTGTTTACTTTCCAAGTAGTTGGACTCTTTAAAGATGTTTTATTCATAATGAATCCTAATTTAATTTCACTATGGCCAGAGAACATACTTGGTATGATTTCAGTCCTTTTGAATATGTAGGGCCTTGTTTTGTGGCCCAGTATATGATCTTATACACATCTGAAAGGGACATGTATTCTCCTGTTGCTGGTGGTAATGTTCTACAAATAATAATTACATCAATGATATGAGCAATATATTACTTTTATCTAATTATTTTAATAATATATATTATATTTATATGCTTATACAATATATTATAATTAGAGTATAATATAAATTATACAATATACATAAATATAGTATATATAATATAAATATAATATTTGTATATTTGATATTTATATAATATTTATCTAGCTATTAAACTGTGATTTTGAAATTATCTATTTCTCTCTCTTTTTCAAATATACCTCCCCATTTATTTAGATCTTTGGTTTCTTTCTCTCTTTCTTTCTTTCTTTTTTTAAGATTTTGTTTATTTATTTGAGGTAGAGCGAGAGCGAGTGAGAGAGCGAGCGAGACAGAGGGCAGAGGGAGAGGGAGAAGCAGGCTCTCCACTGAGTAGGGAGCCTGATGCGGAGCTCAGTCCCAGTGAGATCACGACCTGAGCTGAAGGCAGACACTTAACCGACTGAGCCACCCAGGTGCCCCTTCTTTGGTTTCTTTTAAACTATAATGTGTGGTTTCAGCATACATATGCTATACATATTTTTTAGACTTAGATCTAAGTATAGATCTTTAGTGATTGTAAATGACATTTTAAATTTAAGTTTCCATGTGTTCATTACTTATACATAGAAGTACAACTGATTTTGAATGCTGGTATCATATCCTGTGACCTTGACAAACTCACTAATTAGTTGTGGAGTTTTTCTATAGATTCCTTGGATATTCTTCTATTTCTCTTTTTAATTATGCAAGTTTTTGCTTTATGTGTTTTGAAGCTCTTCTATTAGCCACATAGATGTTTGTAGTCATCATGAATACCTGAAGAATTGACTCTATTATCATTATCAGATGTTTCTCTTTTTGTCCAGTAACACTCTATTTTGAAATCTATTTTATTTGAAAATAGTACAGACATCTTTGTCTTATGCATACTGAATTCAAAGTATATATTTTTCCATTCCTCCACTTTCAAACTATCTCTCTTTCTATTTGTTTCTATTATTTATTTATTTTATTATTATTTTTTTTTAGAGAGAGAGAGAGAGAAGGTAGGGAGGGGCAGAGGGACAGGGAGAGAGTCTCAAGCGGACTCCACATCCAGAAAGGAGCCTGACACCGGGCTCGATCTCTCCACCCTGAGATCATGACCTGAGCTGAAATCAAGAGTCAGACGCTTAACCAACTGACCCACCCAAGCATTCCTCAAGCTATCTCTCTTTATATCTGATGTGAGTCTTACATCTTGCTTTCAAGAGTAAAATTTTCTTTTGTTTTAATCCATTCTGACAGTTTTCTGCCTTCTGCTTAGAGTGTTTTATTCATTAACATTCAATGCTATTATCAACGTTTGGTGTAAGCCTACCATTGTATTATTTACCTTCTACTTATTTCAATTTTTTTTTAATTCTGTTACTCCTTCCTGCCTTTTTTTTTGGATTATTTGAATAAAGGTTTTTTAAAATTTCATTTTAATGTATCCATTGGCTTTTTGGCCTTACCTTTTGCATATTTATTAGTGGTTTATTAAGGGCTCTAGGGTTTAAAATATACAGCATTAACTTTTCACAGTCTAATTAGACTGTTTTTGATATATTTTATATGTATTACATTTGCACTAAATGCCACATGACAATGTTATAATTTTATTTTAACCAGTTCCGCATTTCTTAAATAATTAAAAGAAAAAACATTGTCTTTTTATGTAACCCAAGATATTTACCATTTCCAATGGTAGTCGTTTCTTCTTGAATATCTGAGTTTCCATCTACTTTCATTTCCCTTCTGTCTAACATACTCCCTCTCTGTTCTCTTGGGTTTATTTTATCTTGTTTTGTTTTCCTGAAACCGCCTTTATTTACCTTTCATTCTTGAAGGATATCTTTCCTGAGTATAGAATTATGGGTTTGCAGTTTCCCACCCCCCTCCAGAACCTTAAAATGCTGTTCCTTTGTCTTCTGATACCTATATGTTTGAATGAAGTCACTTAGTTCCTCCATATCAAATGTGAATTTTTGTCTTTATATTCTTTTGTAATTGTCTCAGTAGTTTTCATCAGTTTTACTATGATTTACTTAGGCATGGTTTTCTTAATACTGCGCTTGAGTTTTGCTGCATTTCATAATTCTATAAATTTATGTACTTCACCAAATTTGTAAAAAATGAGTTCATTGTTTCCTCGAATATTTTCTTCTGCCCCATATTCTCTTTCCTCAGCTTCTGAGACTCCAATTACCTATATTTTAGGCCTTTTGACATTGTTCCACATGTCCTAGAAGCTGTCCTTCCCTAACTTTTATTTTATTTGTTCTTTAAATTGGATAATGCTATTAATCTATCTTCAATTTCATTGATTCTTTCCTTTTTCATCTCCATTCCACTTTTATCAGGGTTCTCTACGGAAATAGAACCAATAGTATGTGTGTGTATGTATGTACATTGTTTGTTTGTTTGTTTGTTTCAAGGAATTGGTTCTCAACCTTGTGGAGGCTGGCAAGTCCAAGATCTACGAAGTGGCTGAGTGGGCTGGCAGGCAAGACACCCAGGGAAGAGCCAATGTTGCAGTTCAAGTTTGAAGACCATCAAGCAAGACTATCAAGCAAGCCATTAAGCAATGCCATCCTTCTTGCCTGGGAAAGGTCAGTGTTTGTTTTAATAAGACCTTCAGCTAATTGGATGAGGCCTGTTCACATTATGGAGGGTAATCACATTATGGAGGGTAATCAGCTTTATACAAGCTCACTGATTTATATGTTACTTTCATCCTAAAAACACCTTCACAGAAACATCTAGAATAATGTTTTGACCAAGTATCTGGGCACTGTAGTCTAGCCAAGTTAGCACATAATATTAACCATCACACTACTGTTATGCCTGGCTAGTGAAATTTTTATTTTAGATATTATAATTGTTAAACATAAAAATTTCTATTTTGTTCTTTGTGTAGTTTCTATTTCTCTGATGATAGTTTCTATCTTTTCATTCATTGTAAGCATTTTAAAATATCTCACGAGGCATTATTATAGTAGTGGGTTTAGAATCCCTGTGGGGTCATTACACTACCCTTGTCATCTCAGAGATCATTTCCACTGATAGTTTTTTCTCTTGGGGTCGAACCACATTTTCTTGAGTCCTCATGTCACATAATTTTGGATCACATCCCGAGTATTGTGAATGTTATATTGTGGAGATTATGGATTTTTAAATATTCTTCCAAAGAGTCTTGATTTTTTTTTTTTTTTTTGGAAAAGAATGAACTTGGTTTGAAGGAAACTGCAAACTCTTATCTTTTGGGAGACATGTTTAAATCTCAGTTCCTTCCCCTTTTAGCTCAGACACACACATGTACATGAATTAGGGATTGGCCAGAGACTTGGGCAGAATGTAAATGCAAAATTTGTAACTACTTCTCTTTTGTGCTCTTCTTTTTGAAAATCCCCCTTCACTTCTCAACTCTCTTGTTGCTCAGACTTTTTCCTCTAGTTCCTCTAGTTTCAGGCCAGAAAGACTTGAGACATTCACTAGGGTTTACCCTCTGGCTAAAAACTGAGATAACAGGGAATGCACACAGTGTCATTCCTTTTTGCAAGTGCTAATCTGTCTCCAGAATATTGCTACTTTTGTTCTGCTCCAGTAATTGTAGGTGGTTGTTTTAGTTGCTGTTGTGTGTGTTGCCCAGAATTTATAGTTTTATGTGCATGAGGGACCAGTCTAGTAGAAGCTACTAAATTATACTGGCAGCAAACATCCTATCTTATTTTTGAAAGATATTTTTCTTGTATATATGTGACTAAAAGGATTTTTTAAAAAATTTCAGCGTTTTCAAGATATTGTCACTTTGTCGTCTGACTTCCATGGTTTCTGTCCTGTTATTACTCTTATTACTGTTCCACTATTTGTATTGTGTCTTTTTTCTCCTGTGGGTATTTTTAATATTTCTCCTTTATCCTTAATTTTATAAATTTGAATATGATATTCCTAGGTGATTTTTTTGGTTATTTTTTATTTTACTTGGAATTAGCCGAACTCCTATCTGTGGATTAATTTCTTTTACCCATTTGAAGAATTCTCAGCCAACATAACCTCAAACCTTTACTTTCCTTATTTCCTCTTTATTTTTTCCTGGGACTCCAGTTTCAAGGGTGTGAGACTATTTGATTTTGTCCTCTAGATTTTGGATGTTCTGCTCATTTTTTTAATATTATTTCTTTTTGTCTTCCTTCTTCTCTTCCTCTTCTTCCTTTTACATATAATATCAGTTGACCTGTCTTCGAATTCACTGATCCTTTCTTTGCTTTACGTAGTCTTGTTGTTAAATCCTTTAAATGGATTCCTCCTTTTTCATGTAGTAATTTTCATGGAATCATGTAAGATATAGTCTCCTTTCACTTAGCATAACAGATTTGAAGTAAACATACGTTATTGCACATGTCAGTTTGTCCATTCATTTTTATTGCAGAATATTATTCGATCATATGGGTATGCCACAAGTTTGTTTATTCATATGAGATGAAGAACATTTGAGATGTTGCCAGTTCTTGGCAGTTTTGAATAAAGTCTCTGTAAACATTCACACAGAGTTTTATTTTTTTTATTTTTTTAAATTTATTTATTTTTATTCATTTGAGACACAGAGATACAGAGAGAGAGAGAGAGAGAGAGCACGAGCAGGGGGAGAGAGAGAGGGAGAGGGAGAAGCAGGCTCCCTGCTCTGCGGGGCTCGATCCCAGGACCCTGGGATCATGACCTGAGCCAAAGGCAGACGCTTAACCATCTGAGCCACCCAGGTGCCCTCACACAGAGTTTTTATGTAAACATAAGTTGTAATTTCTCTTGAGTAAATATCTGGGAAGGGAATGGCTGAGTCATATGGTATGTATGATAGTCAACTTTGTGAGAAACTAAAATTATTTCCAAAGTGGTTACATGACTTTACATTCCCACTAGCAGTGAATTAGAGTTCTAGTACTCTAAAATCTTGCCAGTACTTGGTATTGTCAGGGAAAAAAATGTATATAATGATTCTTGCTGTTGTGTAGGTTTTTTGGAGCTTTTATTTGCTCTAATGACATATGAATGCTGAGCAAATTTTCATGTGCTTATATTTCACCATTTCTTTGGTAAATGAAAATAACTATCCTAGGGTCATAAAATGAATTGAGAAATATTTTCTCATTTTTGATTTTTTAAAAAAGATTTTATTTATTTATTTTGAGAGCGAGAGAGAGACAGAGACAGAGAGCATGAGTGGGGGGACTGGCAGGGGGGGAGGGAGAAGCAGACTCCACACTGAGCAGGGAGCCTGACCTGGAGCGCCATCCCAGGACCTTGAGATCGTGACCTGAGCTGAGTCGCTGAACTGACTGAGCCACACAGGCGCCCCTCATTTTCAATTTTCTTGAACAATTTGTGTAAAACCGGCATTTTGCCCTTAAATGTTTGATAGAATATACCGTTGAAACTAACTGGGTCTGGGATATTTGCATGTGTGTGTGTTGCTGTGTGTGTGGGGGTGGTTGTGGGGTAGGTTTCTTAACTACAGCTTAATTTATTTAATAAATATAGGAATATTTAGGTTAGCTATTTTTTCTTTGCTGAGTTTAATAGTAGATATTTTCCAAGGAATTTTCCTACTTTATATAATGTATAGAATTTATATATATATAAAATTATTATATTATTAACCTTTTAATCTAAAAGCTCTCTAGCCATGTCTCTCTTCTATTACTGAAATTGGCAATCTGTTTTTTTTTTCCTTGTTAAATCTGGCTAGAGATTTTTGAATTTTATTGATTATTTCAATAAACCAGATTTTTATTTCATTGATAGTTTTCATTGCTTTGCTTTTCTGATATCAAAATTTCATCAGTTTTTGCCTTGTGTGTGTGTGTAATTTAATAGTTGTCTTTTGTAATAGTTGTCATACTTAAGTTTGAGTATTTTTTTCTTTTTAATTCCTTGATGAAGCAGTGCTTCAAAAATTCTTACAGTGAAGGCCTATAACTGTTAAACTATTTTATATTTTGTGTAGGTATGCATATCTTTATTTTGTTCCCATTCCAAAATATACTTTTGTATATAAAATTCCAGATTTGGCTATATCTCCTTGCAGCATTTTGAATATTTTAACGTACCATTTTCTGTCTCCTGTCACTATGTTATTAAGTCTGCTTTAGGTCCTACTGTTGAAACATTGTGGTAGCCTGTCTTTTTTCTCCAGTTTCCTTTGTCATTTTTCTCTTTATTCTTAATCTTTATGATATCTGCATGTGACTGTATTTTTATTAGTCATTGAAGTGAAATAGTCTGCAAACTCATGTGTTCCACCAATTCTATGAAATTTTGTCTTCCTACTTTCTTACTCTTCTATGCTCTTTATTTAAAATACACATTTGACAATTTTTTAAACTCTATAGCTTTTATATCTCTTAATTGATAAATTCCTTTGCACTATTTTCCAATTCCTCTTTTGCTGTGTCGTCTGGATAGTATTATGTCTTTCTCATCGAAGTGACTCTATTTTTCACTTCCTGTTCTTGTTCAATTTCTGCCCATTTCTGTTTCATGTCTCCTGTTTGTTTTCATGGAAATTATTCCTTTATCTCTTCGATATTCCTACACAAATTTATTTTGTAATTTTTCTTAAACTGTTCTATAAAATTAATTTCATATAAAGAGAACAGCTTTTCAATCAGTATTTGGCTGTTTTTCTTACCATAAGATATATTTGTGCCTTTAACATTTTCATCTTAGATGGATTTGAAAGCTTTCTCCCCCTCATATGTATCCTTATCCTATAAAGTTCGAAGGTGCCATGCCGCCTCGTAGCTCTACTGAGACCACAGATGAGCTCTGTATCTAAGGCACTTCCGCATTTCTTCCCTGTGGCACTTTTGTGGATATGACAAACCCTGTCTCTGAGCCAGTAGGTAGCCTGGTTCCACTTCTGGTATTTGTGCTCTCCTGTACCCCTTCTCCTATGAACCTGAGCTCGGGGCAGAATCAATCACAGCTTCTTTGGCCTCATGTCATGGTTGGGAGCTGCCCCTGTGGCACTTTACTCCAGGTGCGGACTGTAGCTTTAATCTCCCAGTTTGTGTGGAGCACTTTTAGTCCATTTTGCCCCATGGATTACTGGCCACCACTGCTTTGGTTTGGATCACGACCCAGAAGGCTTGTGGCTTCAGCTCTGCTCACTGCTTTGCGTTTAAGTTCTATTTCAGTCCATGGTGATGTTTGTTAGGTTTTTGAGCCCAACTCTCCCTTTTCAGATTTCTCTTTTTATGCTTAATTTATCATTGCTTTGTGTTTAAAGCTGACAGAGGGTATTAGACATATATTTAATGTCATGTCTATCAGAAGTCTTCTTGTCTTTTTCTAAGAAGAGATCTGAGACTCAGGAGGGGGATCTGTCTGGTCTAAGGCCTTAGAGGGGGCTTGTCCCAGAGCCTGAGTGGGTCCTCAGATCTCCCAAATCCAAGCCCGGGGGCCTTTTCACTGTCCCCAGGTGCTCAGAAACTGTGCCGAAGGGCAGGTCTCAGCGCTGAGCTGCTTCCTGCTTTCTTGCGGGAATGGACTAGGAGGCAGCTGCTGGAGAGAATCACCTGATGTTCCCTGAGAAGGTAGAGAAGATGTTTAACAGATTTCATCACCCCCAAATTCGTGTCTGACTAAAAACCTTTTCTTTCAGCAAGCTGTCACCATCTGAGGGAAGCACACCACAGTGTGTGGTACCACATGCAGCCGATGACCTTTGCATTCACCGCAACAACTGAAGCTCTAGAAACAGCAAGTTTTTCCCTTTGGAGGCAATGTGGCTTCCTTATAAAGGGAAATTTTGATTTTCAATTTGAAATAGGCAAACATTTAATTGTGTGCTGCACAACTATAATACAATTGTCAGTTGAAAAATGTCACTCAACTGAAGAAAGAAAGTATTCCAGGTGGTATGTGTATGTGTAGGGGAAAAACAAAAACCTGGTTGCTGGGAACTGTCCCCTGATGGGACACCCATTCCTCATAGTATTGCAGAGCTTTGTGATTAAAGGCTGTCTGATGAAACTATTTTACAACTCAAAAGTCTGTAAAGATAAAGCTATCAAGCAAATTCCTAACTGAAATCAAGATTTTTCAATTAGAATCAGAAGGTAGATATTTTCCCTCCTTTTCATTACTTTAAAAATTAGAGAGAAATACTTTTGGTCTCTCTAGGCCTAGCAAATGTGCTGGAGGTTGAAAATGACTTTAGATTATCTTCACAATCCGGCTGGGCTACCGCAACGCACGGAGATCTCATTCCTGCAGCTACTTGCTCGTTGCATGTCTATGGGGCTACTTTCTCTCTCATTTATATAATTCAAAGTTCCAGATGGAACCCGGCACCCTCAAAGAGCTACTTTTACTTGCAAAACGTGTATTGGGAGATGGTTCAAGTTCCGTACATTGCACCGTTTGGGATCTCTCACCACCCAGCAGTGGTATGAGTGGGTATTCAGCCAAGCGAATGCCGGAAGGAAGGTGGCTGCAGATAAAGGACAGCCACAAACCTCAGAAGATTGTCATTACTGAGAACAGCTCCAGGAAGGGGGTATTTCCCTTGCTATGTCCTAAGATTAACGTGTGTAGCAATTGACCGATGTGACTAGGCCAAGTGGGGGGTGTTTAAAGGATCAAGTCAGTGTTTGTCTAATGCTTTGAAGATAAAGGTGAAGACAAATTCCTATTCTTGCAAATGATCTAATAATTACTGTAATAATTATCCTCATCCAACCATAGACCAACAATATATTTGAGAACATTGAATTTCATAAAGTATTGTGCGTCTCAGTGGCAGTTGGGCTCATTGTAATAGTGCAGATCAAATAACTGTGGGCAGCAAGGCCCCTCTGCTCACTCACCAGGGCTCACGTTGAGATCCCTCTCTCACACCTTGCAATCAAGTAACATACAATAGCAAATATACTCCAGGAGGCTGGAGGGAGGCCAGGGAGGCGAGAGGGCGGCCCTGCTCCCGGGTTCTCTGGCTCTGCTGTGTCAAATGGTAAGTGAGTATCTCCAGTGAACCAGCTAATATCTTTGTGTTGAACTGACAGGCTGTTTTGACATTATTAGACACAGCCAAACAAAGGATGAAAACCAATTGGTAGCCACGTTTCACAGTTCCTGGTTGTAGGCACAAAGCAATCAAACACACCTGCCAGAAAGCCTGAAATGTGGGCTTTCATCCCAGCATTGTTCAAGGTCTCCACCAACCCTCCCCTCCTTTATGAAGTTCTTCCAGCTAAAGTAACCATGGAGCGAGTCCCAGCCCTGTCCAAATCACAGAGTGAGACTCATGTTTTGCCCCAGCTCTCATAAACAGGTGCTTAACCTGTTTAACCCCAGATAACAATGGGCCACCACAGTTAGGAAGGTATAAGAGAATGACAGGGGGATTCTTAGGCATAGAACATGCTAGAACTTAGAGACAAGGCCAGCAGGTGGGAAGAGAGGGTCAAATATCAGGAGGTGTGATACTCTGCGTTCAACCAAGTTTCCACATCCCAGACCTTGAAAGCCTTGATGCTTAAAGGTTAAGCAGAATTTTGGGGCAAACCAAGTGGTACTACCTTACATGATGCAGAGTAAATTTTGAAAACTTGATGATGTAGCGATGGGTCCGAAAGAGTTTTGAATCACTTCAGAGATAGTAAGTCTATCATGTATTAGAAAAGAAGCTGTTATGTTCAGGTATCTACCCTTAATCAAGTTCTCCACCAATGGATCTCTTAATATCCTTATTAGAGAAAGAATCCAGGGCTGGAAGGATGGTGGTCCTGGTGGCATGTGTCTTTTCTCTGATGGGGCAGGAAAATTCAGGTTTGGCATGCATCAGCTGTGTCTGAGACACAGGATGCTGCCCTTCCTCTCTGCCTCCAGTCTTTCTGGGATATTCTTACTGGAACGCAATTATGAGTCTTTCTTCAAACACCTCTCCATCTACTGTAGGTCATCATTAAATAGTCAAACCAATGATCAGTGAGCTTTCAAAATTAAGTGACTAACAGGGTCTTAAAGATATAAGGAGAGAGCAAAACAGTGATAATTTTCCCAAAGCACTGTAGTTTTAGTCAGACCTGGAATAAAATCTCACCTGTGTCACCTAGAGCAAGTCACATAGAACTTCCTTAGGAGTTAAAAAAAATACAACAATACCATTTCTCTTGGCTTATAGAGTTAACATAAAGGTAGAAACAGATAATCTTTTGATTTACAAGTTTTGCTTTTGGTGTATTGCTTGAAAATGTCTATGAAGATGGTTTTCTACTTTGTTAGCAGTTTAAATTTTTTTTTTTTTATTTGGGTTTCTTTTTTGGTGCTGTTTAAACAAGGTCATTATTTTTGTCCGTTTTGGATAGCCTATTATACTAATGCCTTTCATAAAAGACACTCTCTTCCCTTAGTGATTTGTAATGTGATTTTTGCTATAACACAAGTCACCATTAATGTGCAAGTTTGCTTCTGGGCTCTCTCTTTTGTTCACTTGTTACTTTTCTTTTATGCAAATACATCAATTTTAATGTTTCTCTCGCTCTAATGTTTGTCTTGATTTCTGGTAGGAGAAATTCTTCCCCCTCCTTCTCTTGACTTGCCTCCTTCTTCTCCTTTCTCCTCCAAAGATACTTGAATCTTCTTAGATTTTCCCATTCCCCTCTGTATTTTAGAAGTGATTTGAAAGATTCCATCTCAAAAATCTTGTTGGAATTTTCTTTGCCAGACTGATTTCCAGGATCTTTAATAATCATATTTTGATTGGTTCCTGTCAGCTGATGGAAAAAATATTGATTTATATTTGCTGATCTTGTGTTCAACACACTTGCTTGTATAAATCAGTGTCTCACCAAGAAACAGATGGAACCCTCAGATAGGTTAATTTGAGAAGAGTTTAGCAAAGGGACTGTTTACAGAGGTGTGGGCAGGGTATGTGAAATCACCATGGATAATACAGCAGCCTGGGGCTAGAAATAGTAAGGCTCAATCATCAGCCCTCTACCAGAAGGGTCAGAGGAAGGCGTAATGCCTGGAACAGGACACAGGGAGGTCCCCATAGGAGGTCTGCCTGACAAGTTAAGACATTTGTGGAGGGGATCAACTGGCCAGCAGCAGCCACACAGAGTTGGGGAAACAATATCCTGGCTTTACTTTCCTCTAATAGATCTCCTGCTTTGCCTCTGCTCTCCTTCTCACCACTGGCCAGATCCGTCTGAAGCTCACAGAAGTTAGTGCCATAGGGCAGAGACAGAGTAGGGAAGGCTGGGGATGGGTGTGAAAGTACAAGTGGAAGATAACCCACATGTTGCTGACTTCGGTTAGTTTTAATAGTTTGTCTGTCAGTCCTCTTGTATTTTCCAGATAGACATCTATGACATCATCAGGTATTTTTCTCTATTGATCCTTAAACACATTTGTTTTTCTTGTCTTATTTCACTGTCTAGGTCCACCAGCATAAGGTGAGCTAAAGATTGTGATGGTGGTTTGTCTTGTTCCTGATTTGAATGAGACTACTAAAATTTTACCAGTAAGTCGGCTATGTGCTTTAGTGTGGATTTTGCTTTACATAGTTTTTTTTTTTTAATCAAATTAAGCTGGCTACTTTCTGATCCTAGGTAAGTACTTCCTGTTGTTGTATAAAAAAATCATGAGCAGATTGTTATATTTTAACAGATACATTTTCATACCCCTATTAAAAATATTTCTCAGTATGTTAATGTGGTAAATTCCATTATTATGTTTTTGTGTGTATGTGTGTGCGAAAAAAACACTCTTGCATGTCTGGAATAAATTCTACCTGATTATGATGCATTTAAAAAATATATACTGCTGTTGTTGATGTGTTAATATTTTGTTTAGGAGAGTCACATCTATATTCATAAGTGAGATTGCCTGTAACTTTCTTAATTATCCTGTTTTCAAATTAAGTTTATACTAGCCAAATGAAATAAGATACACGTTTTCTTTTTTTTTTATTCCTGTAAATTTTGAGTAAAATAAGAATTAGCTGTTTTTTGAAGGTTTGATAAAACTTTTTGATATGGTATCTTGGCTTGAAGGGTTGTATGTTTTTGACTGTCTATGCCATTTGTTTAATAGTTACACATGAATTTGGGATTTGATGTATTTTGAGTCAACTAACACTTCGCTATATTTTAAAATTATTAATGCAAAATTATTCTGAATATACTTTTATAATGTCATTTAAATTTTATGTATAGTTATGGCATAATTTACATTCCTCATATTATTTGTATATATCTGCTTTCTTTCTTTTACTCTTTTTTCCATGATTAACCTTGCCAGAAGTTCTTTCATTCATTCCCTCTGTCCTTCTTTATACCTTTCCTGTTTTCTGCTATTTCAGTTATCTTTCAGTTATTAGTCATCTCTATAACTTTCTTTGTTTTATTTTATAAATTTTCCTCTTACCTCCCTTTTGACTTTTCAACACCATCTGTGGATTTACTCCTTTCTTTTTAAGCTTAAAAACGATATAATTAGTTTTGATATTTATTTTTTTCTAATACATAAATGTATAAGACTTCACATTTTCCTCTGAGAACTTTTTAGATGCCAGATGCCCAATAGAAATAATTATATAACCATGACTACAATGACAGCTATCATGGCAGGTATTTGTAGATATATATTGCCTTCATTGTAATTCAGTTCTAAATATTTAAGTTTCTATTACAATATTTTTCAGCAATATTGTGTTTTCAGTTTGCCCCAGGGTGTTTCCTTTTCTCTTTTTCCTCCATCCTTGCTTTTATTGGCTAGATTATTTTCTTTTTTTCTATTTCTTCCTCTAGAGGCTTGAAATTTGTAGATTTTATCACTATTCTTTTGGTGGTCACTCTAAAATTTTTTTACCATTCATACGTCATTTAACAGAATCCAAGGTTAATCAATATCCTTATCTTCCTTCTGAACCTCTCTTGTTGTTGGCATTTCACAATTTAATCTACTTTGCATTTAAACTCTCCCAAATACATTATTTTTATTGTTGGTATTTTTAACAGTTAATGCTAATTTAAATTTATCAAAATGTTTTTTGTCCTTTCTTTCTCCTCCACTGATTTTTATACCAGCTATTTTCAGTATGTCATATCTTCAATAAATTGATGTATCATATCAAGTTTACAAGATTCATTTCTGGAAGAGTGTGCACCCTTCACAGTTATCCTTGATATTCTTTTAAAAACCATTTCTATTCCACAGAAAGCAGCGTGACAAGTTAGCTTATAAGACAATGTGGATTTGTCCTACATCTGCTAGATCAGTGTCAAGCCTCAAGAATCGCAACTAACTAGGAAAAGTCTGTCAGAATTATATTGCATTTTGTGACCATTCAAGCCCCTATTCCTCCTCCTTTTTCTCAAGGTGTGGTATCAAATGTCTGCTAGCAGAAGCCTCTGGGTTTAACAGAATGAAGAAGAATGATGTGCAAGCAGTATGCGCTTTGAGTAAATATGGTGCTTCTGAATCATCTGAAACCCTTTTCCCTGTTGACTCCGGCTGCCGACATGATGGTCCTTCAGTTTTCTGGATCAGTTCTGATGTGTGGATAAGCCGGTGATATACTTGAGGATTTTAGTATTCTTCACATATAAACTGAATACATCAGCCTCTCTGTGTGTGGGGTGTGTGTGTGTGTGTGTGTGTGTGTGTGTGTGTGTGTGTGTGTGTTAGAAATCTGTGTTTTCCTCACATATTAGGCCATTCTTTAGCTAAGTTGTGCTTCAGATATGTTGTGTCCCTAATCTGAGGAAAAGAGAAATATTTTGAGGTTTGATTTTTACAGCAATGGGTTTTCTGACACTCCAATATCTGAATAATTTGGAAGTTGTTGTGACCTTATAATTCAATACATCTCTAAATCTAAATGTATATGTTAATGGATAGGACTGTGTGTTTAATGCTTGCAATATAGACAGAAGCTAACACAAAAAGCACTTTGTTTATTGTAGGCAAAATGTCTGGCTTAAACTTTCAACTTTTCATTCAAATTACCACTTGTTTCTAATTGGCAAAAGTTATGTAATAAATACTCTGTCTGCTCTTTAAAAAATGAACCATTGATAGTGCATTTAATATAGATTACACGATAAACGGTCAGCTCTTTTAATAACCCTGACTCATCTTTGCTCCTGCTTTCTTCTTCCCTTTCTGTCTCATGTTAGAATAATATACATCCTCCTTTTTTTTTTTAAGATTTTATTTATTTATTTGAGAGAGAGAGAGCATGAGCAAGGGGGAAGGGTAGAGGGAGAAGCAGACTCCCCGCTGAGCGGTGAGCCTGACGTGGGGCTCAATCCCAGAAACATGAGATCATGACCTGAGCCAAAGGCAGACGCTTAAGGACTGAGTCACCCAGATGCCCCCGCATCCTCCTTTAGACCACAAACTCCCTGGAAACAAGGATTGATTTTATTCATTTTTGTATTTCTCCTGGGATGTTACACAGGGTTTTACAGGCAATGGGGGATGCCATTAATGCTGGCTCAATGAATGGTTGAGTGGACGCTATTGTCCTTTGCAGCCCTGGTACTTTGGCTCAGCATCTAGGGGATGATGGAGGGTGCATTTACAGGATGATTCCTGCAAGTGATAGCCAGCATCCCACGTGACTCGCCACAGATGCCTGAGGAAACCTGCCTTCTCCCTCTCTCTGTCCTCGCTAGGATGAGTGAAAGACAAGAAGGGCTGGTGGAAAATTTGCATGTTGAGTGAATTTGCAAACACATTATATATACAAACTTCCACGAGTTCTGTGTCTGGGCATCGCATGTCTCGCTCCCCACCTTACTATATTGCATAAATCTGCGAGTGAGAAAAACTGAATGAATCTTTACAATTTCTCAGATTCTGAGTGTTTATTTACCACTGTATTTTATATCAGCCACACTCTTTTCCTTGGCCATGTGTCTACATTTCTGTGCGCTTACTGTCTGGACACACTCCTTAATACTTAAACAAAGGCTTAGAGAGGCATATGCAGACACAGTATTAATGGGAGAAAAGTAGGAGCCATTTACAACTGGCGCTTGTCCAGGAGACACAGTCATGCCAGTGACAAGAGGAAACGCAGTCTTCTCTGCTTTAGACTCTGAGTGCGTAATGAGCAGGGAAGTGAGGAACGGGGCACTGCCTGGGCAGAGAACCAGATAAGGTGGCGGGACCATTCCCAATCTTGCCTCTGCCATACACCTCATAAACTGATAACTCGGGGTAGAATTTCCCAGCCAGCAACTGGAGAAGTGGGTTTTACAGCAAACTGAGACAGGCTGACAGCTCCCAGTAAACAGAACATAGGTCTTCTCTGTAACCTGGATAGGAAGTCGCCATCTGCCTCCCCATATCTTGTCTTTTGCACAGATCTTGTGCTAGTGTGTCAGAAGTTGACCCACAGAAAATAATAATGATAAAATTAGTAAGTAGGTCACATTTATTGAATGCATGTCACGTGCCAGCAACTGTGCCCCGTGCTTTATAAAGATTTTATTTACTTATTTGTCAGAGAGATAGAGCACAAGCAGGGGGAACAGCAGGCAAAGGCTCCCCTCTGAGCAGGGACCCTGATGTGGGACTCGATCCCAGGACTCTGGGATCATTACCTGAGCCGAAGGCAGACACTTAACTGACTGAGTCACCCAGGCGTCCCTGCCCAGTATTTTATAAATATGAATCTCATTTCATCTCCTGTAAAAGTCCATCGTACTTATTTTGATTTCACAGATAATGAAACCAAAGCTCAGAGATTAAGTAATTTTCCTAACATCTCCCAGCTAGTAAGGGGCAGGGCTGGGGCTATGAGTCAAGCTTAGTTGTATCTGGTGACAGTGCTGCTCTTCACTATTTGCCGTGCTCTCTCACTCCCGGTGTAAACCAGACCATGCCTCCAGAATCCGCGATGCCTTCTGCGGACAGTCGGCATACCTTATACAGCAAAGTAATGTGCTTCCTTGCTTAGGTGTCTTACCCCAGCGGGCTATGAACTCCCTGGAGACAGGACTCGGCTCGTCTCTGTATCCCCACTGCCTAGCGTAGTATCTGGTGCAAAGAAGGAGCACAGGAGATGTGTGATGAACGAACCGATACATAAAAGAAACAAACATTTGGTAAGGAGCTGTTCTGTCAAAGACCCCTGATTGCTGCTTTACTGGTAATCTCTGCCCCAGTAGGGAAAATCATGTCACATCATAGGATTTACGTTTATTTTTATTATTTTTATTTTTTAAAGGTTTTCTTATTTATTTGAGAGAGAGAGAGAGAGAGAGAGAGAGAGAGAGTAGGAGCATGAGCGGGGGAAGGGGCAGAGAGAGAGAGAGGGAGAAGCAGGCTCCCTGTGGAGCAGGGAGCCAATGTGGGGCTCCATCCCAGGACCCTGGGATCATCATCTGAGCTGAAGGCAGACGCTTAACCAAGTGAGCCACTCAGGCGCCCATTTAGTTTTGGATGTAGATGGCAAATAGTTTTCTTGGTAAAACAGTTGAGAGCTAGAAGCATCAGCAGAAGGAAACTAAAGGTTCTCTTTGGGAATAGGTGATTCAACGGAAGACTGCAAGTTCATAGTTAGGATCTTGAAGAACAGGTAGTCAATCTGTTAAGGTCAAGCTCAGAAAGGCTCACCTCTCTCGTGTTTCAGAGCCCAGGGTAAGCTGTTTCAGTGCAAACTGAGAGCCACCTCTGGGGGTGTAAGTCAGCTGCCAGCTGGCTGGGTGAGGGCTGCTTCCAAACCTAGGTTTCCTTCTTTCTGAGACAGTACCAGACAGCAATATGGCCTCTGGGTGCTCCTTTAGAAATACAGCGGTCACTTTGCAGAGCACGTTGGAGGAAAGCTACACCCCATGGAATCAATAGATGTGTTCTGAGTTTGTAAATGCTGAACTCAGAGCAAGGAACAGACAGCTTCAGGCTGGCTCTGTGGAGCCCCAGAGTGCACGGCACACAAGAGGATTTGCACACACCTGAGCCCCCAGCTACACTAGTTAATGGTTCTCACCAGCTCCTTAGAGAGGGAGACCACGAGGTACTGAGGTCAGTCTGTAGTGTGTGCCTAACCTGCTGTCATCCATAAGGACCCAGGGTAAACGATCAGGTTCTCATAGGAGCATGGATTCAATTAGAGCTTTTCCCTACTATCCAAAAGTGGACCGTTCCTATGAAAACTTTCATAAGCTGAAATGGTGTAAAGCAAAGAAGCAATTCCTATTCATTTATATGAAGAAAAAAATTGAGTGTTTCCAGACCCCCAAAATAACCACTCAGGTTTTTCTGATATCTTAGGACACATATAGCTAAGGAATGCACAAAATAAACCCAGATAAAGACAGATGCTTGCAGATGCAGTGTGAAGCCATGGTGGCTTGTGCGGAGCTGCGGCATGTGGTCCCCTGGGAGGGAGCTTGGCGGGGCCGCCCCCCTGCTCTGATCCGTGCGTGCTGCCTCTGCACCCACTCGCTGTAGAGCAAATACGGGATGGGATTTTCACTTTTCAGCTTTTTTCAATAAAGCAGATCCTCTTCAGATTTCTTTCAGTTGGCAAAACCAGGTACTAATGTAGGTCTTTGTGTAAAAGTGATGTGGCCTTATCACAAACTTTTTGAAAAGCAGAAGCCACCTGTATTCTCCACTAAGCTTTGAATTCAAGGGTTGAAAGCTTTTCCAGATATGAATGGAATCGAGTCCATCCATTTATTAGAGGAGCCAAACCAAGTAGACAGCCCTTTTTGCAAGACGCTGAGTGCCTGACAGGCTGTCGAAGACGTGGGAATATGCAGAGCCTGTGTTTTGTTTTTCTTCAGATTGCTAAGAAGTCAGGTGTTTTAGGAGGGTAGCAGGCTTGTGTGGAAACCGTGGACAGGGTTGCAGAGAGAGGTATGCAAAGGTCTAACCACCCCCCGGCAAGCCGTTCATTCCTGTGCACGCCATCCTGGGCTGTCCCGGGTGTGCCTTTGCGTGATGAATCTCAGATTGCTAGAAGATGTTCCCCTGCTTCTGTACTTAGAATAATAGGTGCCCATGATACTGAACAATAGAAAGTGTGGATTTCAGTAGTTTTTAAGGGACCCGGAAGCACACCCAGGGTGGACTAGGTGACCTGGAACGTCAGTTATATACCTACGCTATGTGCTGCCTGGTGTCCACCATTTCCCAGGGAAGCCCGGTAATCTGATCTCTTTTTATAAAGTTAATTTCCTAAAAGGCATGTGATTTTACAGGGGGAGCCTCCTTTTCTGCGGTGGAACGCTATCAAAGTGCCAATTTCTATGGTGGCATTATGACTAATAGGCGCAGTGTGAGCTGAGGGTAGGTGAGATGTTTTCTGATCAAGTCACTGAGCACGTGTAGGATTTGGGTTCAGCAGGGATGGAAATAAGGAAGCTGCTGCTGGCTCTTCTTTCCTGAAGAGTACAGATTGGGTAGTCATTCTTCTCCTCCTGCCCCCCTCCACACACACGTGTCCACACACACTGCCCTGCACACTCACACCCGAGTTGGGCGCAAACTTCCTCTCCCTGTGTTCAGCCCCGAGGTTTCCCACAGCTGGAGTGGGGCGCACCACCTGCGGGGCTCTGCTCTGTGTCTGCCGCACTCACGCACAGGCAGGCCTGGTAACCATCTGCATAGGTAAGGCCCGGGCCGGGCCTGTAAGCACCAGCACAGCTCCTGGGGCCCAGAGGAAACCTGGACACAAAGCAGGCGTCCTGCCATACCTGAGAGGGCCTGCTTCATGTCCCTGGTTCTTTCACACAAGGAAACTGATGTGCACATTCCCTTTCTTCCTTAATATTCATGTCTCTTTGTTTTCATAGCTGAGTCATTCTGGGAAGGATGAGCTGAGGATGACTCAAAATTAAGTGCCTCTGTCACTGATTCCTTCCTTCCCTCCATCCCTCTCTCTCTCTCTTTCTCTCCTTTCCTTCCTTCCTTCCTTCCTTCCTTCCTTCCTTCCTTCCTTCCTTCCTTCCTTCCTCCCTCCTTCCCTCCCTCCCTCTCTTCTTCCCTCCCTCCCTCTCTCTCCCTTTCCCCCTCTCTCTGTCTGAAACTTCTCTGTGCCAGGCTGTGTGGAGACAAACCTGCACAGAACTTTAGTCCTGCACTTAAGAACCTCAGAGTCTATCGGGGAGACAAATGTTGACTCATAATTGCAGCTCAGTGTGATGAGAAATTCTTAGATGGGTGCATGGAAAGAGCTTTTCAGGCACAAAAGAGAAAGCTACGAACTTCCTCTGCCAGAGTTTGGAGAGATTCTACAGAGGACATCGTATCTGAGTTGGGCATTGAAGAATGGACAGGAGTTTGCCGAATGGAGAAGTGGAAAAAGGTATAAAGTCACAAGTAAGAAATCACAGTGTTTCTTAGAAATGGCAGATTGGGAAATAAAAAGCAAGAATAAATAATTCCACAGTAGAATTAAAAACCAATAATGGAAAGATCTCAGGAAAAGCCCTCAAACTTTTGGAAATTAAATAACAAATCCATAAATAATTTGTGAATCAAAGAAGCAATCAAAAGGAGAAAAGGAAGAATTTGGAACTGAATTAAAATGTTTATACAACATTAAAACTTGCAGAGAGGGGTGCTCTGTAAGCAGTATTGGGGGAGAACTTAGAGCATTCAGTATCTATATCAAAAGAGGAGAGTGGTCTTAAATGATTAAGCTTAGTTCCTACCCTGAGAAAAGAAGAAACTGAACACAAGTAAGTAGAACAAAGGAAATAGTAAAGATCAGAGCAGAAGTTGATATAATTAATAACAGAAAAGCAATAGAGAAAATTAATGAGACCAAAAACTGTCTCTCTGAGAGGAATGATGAAATCAATAACCTCCAGTCAGATTAGTGAGGGAGAAAAAAGGGAGAAGACACCATGTATAAATGTAAGAAATGAGAAAGGTGGCATTCACAACAGACCCTACAGATATTAAAAAGTTAACGAGGGAAGAATATGAATAGGTTTATGATGACAAAGACACAAATTATCAGAGCTCAAGACAGAGTAGATAAATGTCCCTGTATCTATTTTAAAAATTGAATTTTTAGTTAAAAACCCTCCCTCAGAGAAAACTCCAGGACAAGTTTGTTTCACTGGTGAATTCTGCCAAACATGTAAGAGAGAAATATTATCAATTCTACATATACTCTTCTAGAAAATTGAAAAGAATACTACCAAACTCATTCTATGAGGCCAGCATTCCCTTAATATCACAGTTACAGATATTGTAAGAAAATACCAATAGTACCTTTCATGAACATAGTGTAAAAATTCTAAACAAAAAGTTAGTGGATTGAATACATCATGACTAAATTAATTTATCCAAGAAATGTAGGGTTGGCTTAATGTGGAAATATTAACAAACTAAGGAAGAAAAAAGATGATGATCTCAATAAAAACATTAAAAGCATTAAAAAAACCCAACACCCATTCCTGATAAAAACTCCGTCAGTAAACTAGGAATAGAAGGGACCTTCTTCAGTTTGATAAAGGACATTAATAAAATAATACACAGCTACCATAATACTTACTGGTCAAAGACTGAATATTTTCTCTTTAAAATCAGGAAGAAGACAAAGATGACCACTCTAACCCCTTCAATTAAATTCTGTACTAGAGATTCTAGCCAGTTCAATAAGGCATTTGATGTAGAATATTTGATATCCTTTACAAAAAATCTAGTAGAACTAACCGAATATACTAAGGTTTTAGGAAAAAAGATCAATATCCAAAGACCAATTGTATTTCTACATATAAGCAGTAAACAATCAGAAATTTAAATAAAAAACAGTGCCATTCATAAGAACATAGGAATATGAAATGTAGGGGGATACATCTGACAAAAGATGTGTAAGACCTATACACTTAAAATGGCGAGGAATGTCAGGTGATGTGTCGTATCGACTATCTGTAAATTGACCTACTGATTTAATGCCATCTCAATAGAAGCCTCAGAAACTGTTTTTTGTAGAAGTTCACAAGCCGGTCCTAAAATTAATATATAATGCAAAGGACTTCAAGTAGACAAAACAGACTTTAAAAAAGAAGAACAAGCTTGACAGAGAAAGAATTTGTGTAGAAAAATTATGACTATATTTATTGATACCAGACCACGGTGAGTCTTGAATTATATTTTAATCATTTAAAAATAAGAAATCCACACAAAACCTTGTACACACACGTTTATAGCAGCTTTATTCATAATTATCGAAACTTGGACACAATCAAATGTCCTTCAGTCCATGAGGGTATAAATTAATCTGACGTATATTCAGACAATTAAATCCTATTTAACATTAAAAAGAAATGAGCTATCAAGCCACGAAAACACATGGAAAAAAGCTCAAATGAATATTATTAAGAGGAAGAAGCCACTCTGAAAAGACTGCATACTGTATGATTCCAACTCTATGACATTCTGGAAAAAATGAAACTCAACGGGCAGTGAAAAGATCAGTGGTTGCCAAAGGTTTTGGGTAGAGTGAATGAATAGGTGGAGCACAGGGGATTTTTAGGGCCCTGAAACTTCTCTCTGTGACACTGTAAAGGCTGACACATGACATTATGCATTTATCGAAACCCGTGGAAATGTACCACAAAGAGTGAGCCCTAATGTAAACTGTGAACTTTAGTTAATAATAATGTATCAATATTGGTTCATACTTGTAACAAGTGCACCACATCAATGCAAGCTATCAATGGAGCAAACTGGGAGGTCTGTGGAGAGGGTCTATGGGAACTCTTTGTACTTTCTACTCAGTTTTTCTGTAAATTGAAATTTCTCAGAAAAAAATAAGGTCTATGTAAAACAAATTTAAGGAGTCATTTTTTCAGCAGTGTCGTTATTCTAATCAGAGCTGCGTGGAATTCAGGTTTTGCCTGAAGAGCAGGAAGGAAGACCAAAAGCAAGCATGTCAGCTAGGAGGTTATTGCCATAGTCCAGGAGGAAGGCAGTCAGGGCCTGGGTAGGGTGGTGGCAGCTGGAATGGAGAGTTAGAAAAATGTAAAAGGCTCTGAAGGAAGATTCGGGAGAACCTGCGGACGTTTTAGCTGTGGCAGTGAGGAGAGAAGTCAGCACACACGGTGTTGGGAAGAACAGTTGCTTAGGTTTGAGGACTTCTGAGCTGGTCTTGGCTCTTGGATCTTGGTAACTGCAGGAATGCCCAGGAGGCATTATTGTGATGCCGGGGCTCGAGGCTCAAGATCAAACCATCTAGAAGTGTGCTGTCCAAAACCTTAGCCATTAAGCTCCTGTGGCTATGACGCCCTAGAAGTGTGGCTTGTCTGAATTGAGATGTGCCGCGTGTGTAGAACTTAGTGCAAAAAAGACTTAGAACCAAACATAAAATGTCTCAATAATTTGTATACGGATTACACTATTTGAATTTCACCTGTTTATTTTACATTTTTGCTGTGGCTACTAGAAATGTTAAAACTACACATGTGGCTCACAGGATTTATCTGCACTCTAGGATGTGAAGAGCGAAGCAAGGCGGAGGAGTCAGGCAAGATTCCCGGGGTGACCTCGACACAGTCCAGGTCTCCTTAGAAGTCACTTTCCCCGCCACTTGAGAGGGTGACCTGGGAGGATCCAGCCAAGCAATACCCAGCCTGGACTTCACCAGCATATCTAACTGAAAAGGCCCGTTCTCCTCTAGGAGCAGAGATCCTTTCTAATCATCCTCCCCTTCCTCTGCCTTCATGCAGCCATGAGCAATCCAAATCTGGGTCTGACCCAGGCAGCCGCATCTTCCGCCGCACCCTGCCTTGTGACTTGGCAGCGAGAGAAAGCCACGACTGGGGATTGCCGTGTCTTCTTGAGGCAGCGCTGACACCCGTGTAGACAGGTGCCCTCACCGCAGGGAGGGTGAGCCTGAGCTCCTGCTTGTTCCACGACTCCCCAGACTCTGAGGTCCTTTTCCGTGCACCCCCACTGTGCAGTACCCAGAGCGCACATCCCTGGCAACTCTTACCTGCTCCAGGGACACCACGCTGTACATATATCCTGGCCATCCCTTTTCCATTTGGCTTCGTTACGGTGTCGTGTTCTCCCCTGGCCTTCAGGTAAGGCCCCATGTGCTGTCCACATCCCCGTTCACAACCAGGGAGCCTCAGAAACGTAGCCATTTGCCCGTTTCTGCAAGTCCTTGCTCAGCTCACAAACAGTTCCTCCTCTTTTCCTCCACCATCACCCATGACATCCTGAGTCTGGCACTTCGTCTTTTATATAATGAGCCAAGCCAGCTTTCCCGACGCATAGCTCATGTTCTCAGCAAGCAGGGTTTCTTCCTCTCTCTGAAAACACCCTTTCCCATATGGAACAGGGAAGGTGCTGTGGCACAGTCGTGGAGATGCTGGAAGGCCCAAGCGGGCTGATGCCAACACCTACGTCTTTGGAGTCTCCTGTTAGGTCTCAAATGTTCATGTAAATTTTATATTCTGTTACACACACATACACTTAAATCATCATTTAGTAAAACTGTTATCCCTGGAAGATGTTTCATTGTTTTACCCTGGATTCTTATACCTCCTGGCACCTCCTCCCTACCCCCCCACCCCCACCCCCAAGGACTCCTAGGAGTAAATAGTCCTCAGTTTCAGACAAAATAGACAACAGGAACCTACTTCACCAGTCTGGTTTCTGCAGTGAGGAAATATGTCACTCAAGTTTCTCTGGCCCCTAGGAACTGCGTGGCCTCTCAGAAGGTTCCACGTATTTGAATTCCTTATAACGACGGCAGGTGTATTCAAGTTTCACTGCTTCCAGGCACCATCTCTGACCGCACCGCCATGACACAGGCTCTCACCTCAGCGAGCTGCTGCCTCAGTGTCTGTCCGTGTGTCCTGCTTTGTCCTGAGCTGCTGTGTTGTGTTCTGTGCCGTCTCCTGGGCCGTACACGCCACGAGGTTTCAAAAGGCAGAACCCAGGTCTGTCTTGTTCATACTTTATTCCTACAAGTTAGCACAGTGCCTGGCATAGAGTTAGTGCTCACTGAGGATCTGTGGAGTCCATGAATGTTTAAGTGAGAAAAGAGTGGATGTGTCTTATATTAAGAAACTATCAGTAACCTAAGGACAGGATCTGCCTCCCATGCTCTTGTGTTTTCTTCTGCCCTTTGTGACTAATGCTCATTTGTGTTTATAGAAGGATGGTGGATGTGGTGGGTAGAGAGTTTGGAAATTTGGTAGAATTACCAACCAGCTTAACGTATTTTCTTTACAAATTACTGGAGTGAACCATCCTATATTTGATGTTTCACACGAGGGTATGTTTTCAAGTAGCTCTGTGCCTTGTTACCACATACCTGTTGGGGGCCACTGAGAGCTGAGACGTAGAGGAGATTTTGGAGGGCTCTGTGAGAAAGGGTCTGGGTGGCAAGGGAAGAACTGGATAGCCACTGCCAACAAGGAGGGACAAGTGCTCCCCTCATCAGCATCATCAGTGACTGATGGTGTCTGTCCAGCCTCCATGACTTTGATGCCTTTGATGAGGAGCATGTCAGATGGTACACTTACCACGAGGCTTTGTAATAAGGTGAATAGAGAGATGATATAACCCTGGAGCAGAAGTGGGTTTTCCAGACATGAAATTGCCTTTGACATTCAGTGTACACAGTGGGGAACTGAGAGATATTAGAAAGCAGAACAGAGAAGAGCGAGCAATACACACTCTCCTGAGAGAAAGGAGGTATTTAGTGGGAGTGGGAAGGAAGGGTTTTACAAACTAGGTCTAATCAGGAGCCTAATGTTTGGGCTTTCTGTCATTTAAAGTGCTTTATAGAGTTTTGGTTCAAGAGTTTCTGTCCCATGTTCAGCGATTTCCAGAAGCAGTGGGGAAGGTGACTGGGAAAGTCCAGAAAGGGCACATGTGTGTCTTAGTCTGTTTGAGCGGTAACAAAATACCATAACCTGTGTGGCTTATAAACAACAGAAATTGACTGCTCACAGTTCTGGAGGCTGGGAAGTCCAAGATCATGGCACCCACAGACTGGTGAGGGCCTACTTCCTAGACAACTCTCTTTTCACTCACAGAGCAGAAAGGGCAAGGGAACTCTCTCAGGCCTCTTTTATAAGAGTACAAATCCTTGTGTGGGGGCGCTGCCCTTCAAATCACCTCCCAAAGGCCCCACCTCCTAATATCATCACTTTGGGAATTCAGATTTCAGCATATGAATTTGGGGGAGGAGGGCACAAACATTCAGACCATAGCAGAATGGATATATGGCAACCTGACGTTATTCCTGAATAAATTCATAACTGATTGTAGGAATTACCCTACTCCAAAATGTATTTGTCCTTTTGGCTATAGGAGAATAGAATGGATGAGTGAATTCATAAAGCCAATCCCAGAGGACACTGATCCATGGTCTATAGCAAGTCAGGAGCATACTAGGGCCAGACCCTCTGGGTTCCTCCCATGGCCTCCTAAGAGTGGGGCCCTGCATGCTTAGCTCCATCAGCCTGCCTTTCCGGCACTGGTTTCATTTGGCATGACTGATTCTCCCTAGGTATTGTCATTTACTATCACAAAATATCAGTTGACACCATTAAAAAACCAAGTAACCTATAACCTTGGTATTTGAGATGTGGCCTGAGGACCAGTGGCCTCGTGTCACCTGAGAAGCTCAGGCTGCACCCTGAATTCACAAATCAAGATTTGAATTTTACAAGATTCCCCTGTAATTTACATGCACGTTACAACTTGGCCACGCTGCCCTCTAACACCCTTCCCTGGGCTGCCTCTTTATAACGGCCATTCTAGTCTCTGAAATTCAGCTTCTTCCATCTCAAATTACATCCTTACATCTGGTCATCAAACGTTTTTTTTCCTTCCCCATCTTACAGCTGGCTTTTCCTGGCCCACTGCTGGCAAACGCTGCTTTACTACCTGGAGTGCATTCAAAGAGAGAAGGAAAGAAAATAGTTTAACTTTTTTGTCCACTTAATTTCACATAGGACACACGTGCCTTGTTTTTACTTTCCTAAAGATATCAGTTCCTAAATTTCCTGAAGTTCTAAATCGTTAATCAGTTGTTGCCAGTCTTCTTAAAGTTGGGCATATGAGAGCAAGATAATAGTTTTGATCCTTGATGTTAAGAAAGTAACTTCCCAAATGCTACAAATGCCAATATTTGTGATGGTAGGCCATTTATACAATACCTTTATGGGCCTCTTGGGGAGTTATTTACTAGGCAACTTTTTGTAACCAAGAAGACCAGGATAGGAAGTCTCGGTCCTCTGCCACCCCGAGTGTAACATCCCACAGGGTGAGGTGCCCTGGTCAGTACACTGGGAAAAAAGGGAATGTGCTAAAAACAAACAAACCTATCAGATAATTAAGGTGGTGTTGGCTGGGGATTTCAGTTTGTAATGTGACATTGTTACAATAAACAGATGGGGATGAAGAGGGACTTGATTGACGTTTTATAGTTTCCAAATGTTCACCAACAGTTCTTTAAAGAACTTGTGGCTTTTCTTTTTTTTTTCTTTTTTTTTTTTTGATATCTTAGATTTTTTTTTTAATTTTTTATTATTATGTTAATCACCATATATTACATCATTAGTTTTTGATGCAGTGTTCCATGATTCATTGTTTGTTCATAACACCCAGTGCACCATGCAAAACGTGCCCTCCTCAATACCCATCACCAGGCTAACCCATCCCCCCACCCCCCTACCCTCTAGAACCCTCAGTTTGTTTTTCAGAGTCCATCATCTCTCATGGTTCGTCTCCCCCTCTGGCATACTCCCCTTTTCTTCCTCTCCTGTTATCTTCTTCTTTTCCTTTTTTCTTAAATTATGTTGCGTTATTTGTTTCAGAAGTACAGATCTGTGATTCAACAGTCTTGCACAATTCACAGTGCTCACCATAGCACATACCCTCCCCAAAGTCTATCACCCAGCCATCCCATCCCTCCCACCCCCAACCACTCCAGTAACACTCAGTTTGTTTCCTGAGATTAAGAATTCCTCATATCAGTGAGGTCATGTGATACATGTCTTTCTCTGATTGACTTATTTCACTCAGCATAACACCCTCCAGTTCCATCCACGTCGTTGCAAATGGCAAGATCTCATTCCTTTTGATGGCTGCATAATATTCCATTGTGTATATATACCACATCTTCTTTATCCATTCATCTGTCGATGGGCATCTTGGCTCTTTCCACAGTTTGGCTATTGTGGACATTGCTGCTATAAACATTGGGGTACATGTACCCCTTCGGGTCCCTACATTTGTATCTTTGTGGTAAATACCCAGTAGTGCAATTGCTGGATCGAACGGTAGCTCTAATTTCAACTGTTTGAGGAACCTCCATACTGTTTTCCAGAGGGGTTGCACCAGCTTGCATTCCCACCAACAGTGTAGGAGGGTTCCCCTTTCTCCACATCCCCGCCAACATCTGTCGTTCCCTGACTTGTTAATTTTAGCCATTCTGACGGGTGTGAGGTGGTATCTCATTGAGGTTTTGATTTGGATTTCCCTGATGCTGAGTGATGTTGAGCACTTTTTCATGTGCCTGTTGGCCATTTGGCTGTCTTCTTTGGAGAAATGTCTGTTCATGTCTTCTGCCCATTTCCTGATTGGATTATTTGTTCTTTGGGTGTTGAGTTTGATAAGTTCTTTATAGATTTTGGATACTAGCCCTTTATCTGATATGTCGTTTGCAAATATTTTCTCCCATTCTGTCGGTTGTCTTTTGGTTTTGTGGACTGTTTCTTTTGCTGTGCAAAAGCTTTTTATCTTGATGAAATCCCAATAGTTCATTTTTGCCCTGGCTTCCCGTGCCTTTGGCGATGTTTCTAGGAAGAAGTTGCTGCGGCTAAGGTCGAAAAGGTTGCTACCTGTGTTCTCCTTTAGGATTTGGATGGACTCCTGTCTCACGTTTAGGTCTTTCAACCATTTGGAGTCTATTCTTGTGTGTGGTGTAAGGAAATGGTCCAGTTTCATTCTTCTGCATGTGGCTGTCCAATTTTCCCAACACCATTTGTTGAAGAGACTGTCTTTTTGCCATTGGACATTCTTTCCTGCTTTGTCAAAAGTAAGTTGACCATAGAGTTGAGGGTCCATTTCTGGGCTCTCGATTCTGTTCCATTGATCTATGCGTCTGTTTTTGTGCCAGTACCATACTGTCTTGATGATGACAGCTTTGTAATAGAGCTGGAAGTCCGGAATTGTGATGCCGCCAGCTTTGCTTTTCTTTTTCAGTATTCCTCTGGCTATTCGGGGTCTCTTCTGGTTCCATACAAATTTTAGGATTATTTGTTCCATTTCTTTGAAAAAAGTGGATGGTATTTTGATGGGGATTGCATTGAATGTGTAGATTGCTCTAGGTAGCATTGACATCTTCACAATGTTGATTCTCCCAATCCATGAGCATGGAACGTTTTTCCATTTCTTTGTGTCTTCTTCAATTTCTTTCATGAGTATTTTATAGTTTTCTGAGTACAGATCCTTTGCCTCTTTGGTTAGATTTATTCCTAGGTATCTAATGGTTTTGGGTGCAATTGTAAATGGGATAGACTCCTTGATTTGTCTTTCTTCTGTCTTGTTGTTGGTGTATAGGAATGCCACTGATTTCTGTGCATTGATTTTATATCCTGCTACTTTACTGAATTCCTGTATGAGTTCTAGCAGTTTTGGGGTGGAGTCTTCTGGGTTTTCCACGTACAGTATCATATCATCTGCAAAGAGTGAGAGTTTGACTTCCTCTTTGCCGATTTGGATGCCTTTGATTTCTTTTTGTTGTCTGATTGCTGTGGCTAGGACTTCTAATACTATGTTGAATAGCAGTGGTGAGAGTGGACATCCCTGCCGCGTTCCTGACCTTAGGGGAAAGGCTCTCAGCCTTTCCCCATTGAGAATGATACTCGCTGTAGGTTTTTCATAGATGGCTTTTATGATATTGAGGTATGTACCCTCTATCCCTATACTCTGAAGAGTTTTGATCAAGAAAGGATGTTGTACTTTGTCAAATGCTTTTTCTGCATCTATTGAGAGGATCATATGATTCTTGTTCTTTCTTTTGTTAATGTATTGTATCACGTTGATTGATTTGCGGATGTTGAACCAGCCTTGCAGCCCAGGAATAAATCCCACTTGGTCATGGTGAATAATCCTTTTAATGTACTGTTGGATCCTATTGGCTAGTATTTTGGTGAGAATTTTTGCATCCATGTTCATCAAGGATATTGGTCTGTAATTCTCTTTTTTGATGGGGTCTTTGTCTGGTTTTGGGATCAAGGTAATGTTGGCCTCATAAAATGAGTTTGGAAGTTTCCCTTCCATTTCTATTTTTTGGAACAGTTTCAGGAGAATAGGTATTAATTCTTCTTGAAATGTCTGATAGAATTCCCCCGGGAAGCCGTCTGGCCCTGGGCTTTTGTTTCTTGGGAGATTTTTGATGACTGTTTCAATTTCCTTAGTGGTTATAGGTCTGTTCAGGTTTTCTATTTCTTCCTGGTTCAATTTTGGTAGTTGATACATCTCTAGGAATGCACCCATTTCTTCCAGGTTCTCTAATTTGCTGGCATAGAGTTGCTCATAATATGTTCTTATAATTGTTTGTATTTCTTTGGTGTTGGTTGTGATCTCTCCTCTTTCATTCATGATTTTGTTGATTTGGGTCATTTCTCTTTTCTTTTTGATCAGTCTGGCCAGGGGTTTATCAATCTTGTTAATTCTTTCAAAGAACCAGCTCCTAGTTTCGTTGATCTGTTCTACTGTTCTTTTGGTTTCTAGTTCATTGATTTCTGCTCTGATCTTTATGATTTCTCTTCTCCTGCTGGGTTTAGGCTTCATTTGCTGTTCTTTCTCCAGCTCCTTTAGGTGTAGGGTTAGGTTGTGTATTTGAGACCTTTCTTGTTTCTTGAGAAAGGCTTGTATTGCTATATACTTTCCTCTCAGGACTGCCTTTGCTGTATCCCAAAGATTTTGAACAGTTGTGTTTTCATTTTCATTGGTTTCCATGAATTTTTTTAATTCTTCTTTAATTTCTTGGTTGACCCATTCATTCTTTAGTAGGATGCTCTTTAGCCTCCATGTATTTGAGTTCTTTCCGACTTTCCTCTTGTGGTTGAGTTCTAGTTTCAAAGCATTGTGGTCTGAAAATATGCAGGGAATGATCCCAATCTTTTGGTACCGATTGAGACCTGATTTGTGACCTAGGATGTGATCAATTCTGGAGAATGTTCCATGGGCACTAGAGAAGAATGTGTATTCCGTTGCTTTGGGATGGAATAAGAACTTGTGGCTTTTCAAACTATCTGGATTGCTAGTAAGTTTCCCTAAAATTGTCCATTTTATAAGGAAAGAATTCAGGTTTCAGATGAAGATTTAGATTCAAATGCTGGCATCAGCCTGTACTAGTCCTGTGAATTTGGACAACTCGACTTACTCATCTGTGAAACGTGGGGCCTCATAACTAATTTGTAGAATAGTGAACATAGAGAAAATGAACACAAAGTTTCTGGCATGGGGTCAGGAATCAATAGCTGGTAACCTGCTATTACCTGGCTTCAAGGATAATGCTTAGCAGAGGAAACATACAAGAAATATTTGCTGACTTTGCTTCCTCTCTGAACTCATCTTCATACGATGTGGGACAGATAATAGTAATAATCTGGGGGAAAGGTCTTCTCTTGATAACTTGATTTCCGAGTTAATTTGCATATGCTGTCCTCAGTTTAAAAACGGACCTTGTTCACTGTCAATAAGACGGATTTTAGAGTGCTATTTCAGGAATACAAAGAGTCAAATAGGCATCCATGGACACTCTTAAAATAGCCACAGTGTTTCTCTGAGATGATTTCTGGTTCCAGCCTAGAACCCCAGCGGGAGAAGCATACGTTCCCTTCCCATGGAGGCTGTAGCTGTTAGCACAAGTCAAATCTTTTTACTCATCAAGGTTTGGGGGAAAGTATCTCTGATCTTGGCATGGGACAAGAGACACATTTATCTGCCCATGTCGTTTGCATGTTAGGTATTCATATTGCAGCTGAATTGCTGTATGGCAGAAGGGCTAGTGGCGTGGGACTTGGAAGATGGATAAAACATACACGAGAGGGTTTGGGATAAAGTGTTATAGGCAGGCTAGGAGAGGGATGAGGGAACAGAGCTCAAAACAGGATGTCATGCCTTAACCAACAGGGAGGCTGTGGCCGGCCTATAAATCTGGGACCTAACTAAAGACTAAGTAAGCCAGGTTCCTCTTTTGAAATCCAAGCTTGCATGCGCAGAAGTGCCTTAAATAACCAAGAATGGCCCCTCCACTAGAGGCGCCAGAGGGCACTTAGTGTTTTCTGTGTATATTCAGGGTATAAGCACAGAAAATGCTAGGAGGCATGTGGCAGATAACTAGAAGTAAGCATGTGCGAAGTCCCCAAGGCCTCCTCCATGAAGAAAACCCCTTCATGAATATGCCACCCCTTACCTTAACCTCCCTATAAGTAGACAAGACGCAGACCTCCTGGGGGACTCTCTCTCAGAGTGCACTTTTGCTTTCAATAAACTTATTATTGCTTTCACCTGCCTGGCTTATCTGTGAATTGTTTCTCAGGCAAAGCCAAGAACCTGGGTCGTCTGTCCTGAGTTGAGGTCTCATTCTCACCTCTCTGGAGACCTCCTCCGGCCCTACAGGGTAACAAAAGGACCGGGAAAGCAATACAGTCTGTGCTGCCCTTGACCATGAGCAATGACCTCGAGTACACACTTAATACTTATATTATGTGCTTACATGTTCTATTAATTAAACATTCTATAACCTCATTCAAATAGTGCTCATAATTAAGGGTTAGAACCTTGACTGATACTTTTTAGATTCCTTATGTGATAAAGTCAGTTTGTGAAGTTAACGTTCATGGTTGAATGCACGTGGTCTTTGGGCAGGAAGGAGAAGTGCACTAAAAAATCCTTGAACTAGTTCTTACAGGTTGCACTAAAAATGTGGCTCACAATTGAAAAATATACATCTCTAAATTGGTGAGTAATCTCCACTTATCTTACTCTGTAATGATAAAAATGGAAATGTTATTGAAACCACTGAAATTTTTTCCCAAGATGGAACCTATCAGATGGTTGGATTTTTCTTTATTCAGTTCTTTATAATGGACACTTAATTTTTTCTCCTTGGGTAGTTTTGCTCTGCTCTTTGAAAAGATGAGTGATATCAGAAAATTAAAAAGTATCTTTTTCACAGCTATATTTGTATGATCAAAAAGCAGTGTTTTCAGATTGAAGAAGCATTTACATGTCTTATTACTTTCCAACTTCATATTCTAAGGATTTTAGTTTGGTTTTAGAGATGCCTTTTAGGAATTAAACTAGAATTTTTTTTTCCCACCAGTGCCCCCACCATCCTGCATGGAAATGAGGATATTGACAAAAATAAGCCAGGTGATTCTGCTGCCACATCTCCTTTCTCTCCCCAGTTAAGGTAACAATCATCCTTAATACTGTGTTCGTGTTAGTTTTATTTTCTATTTAAATACTGCAGTTTAACATTTGACAAGGAATAGCACAAATCACATTTTATGACACTCTAAACATAGTTCTACATCTTCCATGAGGAACTTGCAGTCAAATAAGAAAACTATGTGATTTGCCATCTAGAACTTGGGTAACTGGCCAAATATACTCAAAGAGGACACAGTTAATAACGAGTTACATGTGTATTTGTCTTCCCCTTTGTGCTGCACAGTAAAATCATGCCAATTTCGAGAGACAGAACATGGCCCTTCTTGTTCGCCCCCTACTATCAGTAATCAGATCAGGAAACAATGATTGGTTCCTTACTAGTGGATAAACACTTCTTAGTAAAGATCAAAACAACTTGCATTTGGGAAATCTATTAACCATTTTTTTTTTTTTGGTTACAATTGTTTTTTATGGAAGTATAATTGACATACAAGGTTATATTAGTTTCAGGTGTACAACATAGTGATTTGACAATTCTGTACGTTACATAATGCTCGCTATGAAAAGTGTTGCTACCAGCTGATGTTATGATTGTTAATTAAGTTTCCCATGTTTGTTATCTACTTGGCTGAAAACCTAGTAGGTAATGTAAATTTGACCTACTAAATAGTAAACATTAGTCAAATTTTCAGCTCCTAAAAAATATTCACCTTTGGGGAACTTCGTGGGATTTAATTGGGCAAGTAGAAGAGTTGCTACTATGACCTAAGCGATTTTGGTTCCTGATGAAAACGAGCTACTTGGGCGATTGAAGCAAAAATCTACCAGTGACAAACTGCTCTGATTTCTTTAAAGTGTTCTCATTTTCATCAGATCAATTATTGAGTAGTGAAGTAATGATGTCAGGCCATATCACATGTAATATGAAATATGTGCATTTGCCTTTATAAGAAAAATGATACACTGTATTAGAGAGCATTCAAAAATATGCTCTCAAGGAACAATTTTAGAAAACAATCTCTAGCTATAAAACCTGTTTTAATATATGTACACTTTCACCTTACATGTAACAAGCTGAATAAAGTATTCCACATAAGAAATTTATTGCCATTTCATCCATGGGAAAAATAAGGAGACAAAAATAAAAAGACAAAAATTAAAAATTTCCCATTTTGTAGAACATATCTTTCGATGACTTTTAGCTTCTTATTTTGTTACAGAAAAATTGAGAAATTGATCAAAAGAGTGGGATTGTTAGTTTTGTGTGCCAACTTCACTGGATCACAGGAGGCCCAGATATTTAGCTACACATTATTTCTGGGTGTGTCTGTGAAAGTGTTTCCAGATGAGGTTAGCATTTGAATCAGTGACTAAATGAAGCAGATTGCCCTCCCCAGTGTGGGTGGGCCTCATCCAATCCGTTGAGGGCCTGAATGGAACAGAAAAGAAAGGTGGAGGGAGGGAGAACTTGCCTCTGCCTGATGGCTTGAGCTGGAATTTCGGTTTCTTCTCATTTCCTTAGTTCAGGACTTACACCTTTGGATCCCTGGTTCTCAGGCTTTTAGACTCAAACTGAACACTACACCAAGGTCTTTCCTGGCTCTCCAGCTTGCAGACAGCAGATCAAGGTTCTTCTCAGCTTCCATGTTCTCATGAGCCAATTCAAAATAACAAATTTCTTTATTTATTTGTATCCTATTGTTTCTGTTTCTCTGGAGATCCCTGAGCAATACAAAGAGATTTTTAGAATAATTCTTTTTTTTTTTAAAGATTTTATTTATTTATTTGACAGAGAGATAGAGAGCACAAGTAGGCAGAGTGGCAGGCAGAGGGAGAGGGAGAAGCAGGCTCTCCACTGAGCAGAGAGCCAGATGTGGGGCTCGATCCCAGGACCCCAGGATCATGACCCGAGCGGAAGGCAGCCGCTTAACCGACTGAGCCACCCAGGCGCCCTGGAATAATTCTTGCATCTTAATGAAAACCTTCATCAGAATTTTTGGTCTGGTTTATCATTTCCTCATCCTCTGTAAAATTCTCTTGAGTATCAACTGTCACTGTTCAGATTCGGTGACAGGTGTGACAGTGAATTCTTCTGCCAGGTGAGAGATAGAGAGGATGACACCTGAGGTGGCTCAGATGAGAAAGGAGAATAACCTATGGCTAAGCACTGATTAATTCTATTATTTGAAAAATTAATATCTCAGGTTTGGTGTGTTTGTTTTCTAATTGGAGAGAAATCTGCTTTCTAGTTCTCACTTCTAGGTAAGAGGTAACTTCAGTAATTTAAACTCCAATAAACTCAGTACTAAATCATCACAGTGAAAGCATTAGGCCACGCAGCTTCATGGAACTTTCTACCCTGATAATCGTATTTTGAAACTGGGGCCTTTTTTCAATGCTAATTACACTATCACCATTCTGTAGGCTAAGCCTGGGGTGACAGAGTCTTACAAGAATTTGCCATATTTATTTGTCATAAATGTTCAGCAGTTATTCGAGACACCACATCCACACAGAGAGGGGTACTGATGACATCACTCTGTGCTTGCTCCAGATGATTGTAGATAGTAGTCACACAATTGACAATTGTCAATATGTCCTAAGTTGGTCATTTTGCATATGCTTGTGGTAGTCCGATATGTCACGTGCAGCTAACAAACTCAAGAGATCTCCATGGGCCCTGAGCTGTGCCTCCATGTCCTGCACACCTGCCCATCTCACCTGGGTGCTCCCACCACCTCCCAGCTCCCTGTTCTTTTATTACATGTCCCTCAAAAAGCATATAGTCTGATTTTTGTTGTTTTAAAGTTATAAAAATATATATCATGTGCTATGTAATCTTTTGAGACTGACTTTTCACTCAGTTATATGCTGCTGTGATTTATTCATATTATTGCCTACAGATATAGTTAATTCTTTTTAAAAGCTGTAAAATATTCTATGGTGCAAATATACCACAATTTATTTCTCCGTTGTACTGTTAAAGAGCCCTGTAACACCTCTCATTTTCTTTCTTTCTTTTTTTTTTTTTAAAGATTTTATTTGTCAGAGAGAGAGAGAGAGAGAGAGAGAGAGCGTGCACAGGCCGGGGAGTGGCAGTACACACACACACACACACACACACACACACACACACACACACAC
>NW_027397072.1:15078624-15294881 GCF_003265705.2 Callorhinus ursinus | reverse complement strand
ACACACACACACACACACACACACACACACACACACACACACACCCAGGAATGGAACTGCTGGATAGTAAGGGGTTTGAATGTTAGGTCTAATGAGATAATGATAACTTGTCTTCAAATTTGTTGTAGCAATTTATATTTCCATCAGCAATGTGAAATGGATTCTGTTGATCACATTCTCTCAAATACCAGACTTCTTGATTTTTGTCATTGAATGGTTGCTTCTAAAACATTATCTCATTGCGATCTTGATGTGCATTTTCCTCATCCCTAATGAAATCAAATGTCTTTTCATGTATTTATTGGTTACATATAACTCCTCTTCTCTAACATACCATATTCATGTCCTTTGTCTTGTTTTGGGGTTTTTTTTTTTTTTTGGTAGAACTTCTATATTTTTTGTGCTTATGCGAATATCAGTTGCATGTGTTACAATATATTCTTCCAGTTTATATTTTAACATTTTGCTTTTTTAAAAAGTATTTTGTCACAGAGACATTTTAATTTTAATGTAAACAAATTTATCAATTTTTTATTATTAGCTCCTTTAGCATTTTAAGAATTCCTCCCTCCGTAAAGATTAGAGCAGTAGTTTTCATGTTATGCCAATTATATTAACTAATGTGTTAATTCATTAATTACTGTGTTACACATGTGAGCCATAGAAAATGTGTAAGACTCTGTCCTCAAGAAGCTCTCAGCCTGGTGGAGAAGTAGGCCCATGAACAGATAATTATGTGGAACATGGTAAGTTCTATCATGTAGTACACTTGGGCAGAAATCCGCCCTCTTAAGGGAAGATTCTGTAAGGTGGATAACTTAATGTAGTTTTGTTCACATTTGCCCCCCAAACTTGACTGAAGCAGGTGGGAGCATCTAGTCTACTCATTTATCTATAAAAATATTTGAATACCAAAGAAAAATGTGTTAAGCATGAGTCATATACAGCGGATTATAAGGCATATTTCATATGTCTATTTTTTTTTTGAATTTGAAAATACGGTCACCTCCTCCCCCACTAAGATCCTAGGGTAAGCATTTGAATTATAAAGCTGCAACTGATTATGATCCAAACTGGACCATCCTTGGTATGTGCTGTTTGCTCTCATTCCAGTGAACTGTGTGTTTGATTGGATGTCTTCTTGACTCATGTTGGGACACTTACTACTAGTCACACTGAATCCTTAGCTTTTGCCAATGCACTTCATCAAAGTGTAGCTTCTGAGTATGTAGCCAGTTACCCACTGATGTCTATGGATGGCTTTCATTTCATCCTGTATGCTCTGCAAAATGCAAGCTGCCTTCTTTCTTAGTAAAACGACTGTGATGCTCTACCTTTTCTCTCCTCTAATCTCAGAATTTCCAAATTGTTTGAGTACTCTCTGGGGGCTTTTGCAGAATTGATCGCATATGTTATGTCTGAGGGGAGGAGAAGGCTTTAAGTCACCTATAGTGGGATGTTCCACTTCTTGCTTGAAATTGGATCTGAAAATTGATGCCCATGGCACAGAAAAAAAATGCACATCATGGTGCAACTTTGAAATATCATTAAACTTCCTCCAGCCAGCAAAACCTCTAGCATTATATGTCACCACATCATGTCTGAATTTCCTTTGTGTTATACTAGTAGAGGGGAAATAGAGGTTCCATAGAAGAAGGGGAAGTTTCACCTAACCTGCATAGGTTAGTCAGAGAAAATATCTTGGAAAGGATGAATTTTAAAAGGTCAGTAAGAATTAGCTTGATGAAGAAGAAAGAGGCGGGAGATAGTACAATGCAGGGCGACTGTGGTGGAGAGAGACTATGGAGCTTTGAAAGATGGCTCATTTCCCTTTGTGGCTCAGAATGTATTGATATCATCACCCAATTAAAATCCTCCATATGGCATATTTGCTCCTTATGTAGGGGGATCCTGCCACCATCACCATCACCACTGGAAACCACACTACGGGTTAGCATTATATAAATATGATCTCACATACAGTCATCCAAAGTGACATTTATATCAAAATAGATCATTTCACACAAGGGACAAAGGGCAAAACTTAGCCACAAATGGTGTGCCAAGAGGGTGGTTTTCCAAAAAAAAATCCCCAAAGGTCTCTTCCTTACCAAGGGCAAAGTGTGCAAATGCAGGATCTTACCACATGTTTCCATTCGAGCAGATGGCAGAAAGGTTTGTCTGCAATGTGGAACTTGTTAAAGGGGGAAGGCCTTTCTGATAGAGATCAAGAAGTCTGCTTAAATTTGTTTAGTGGTGGAATGGTTTGTAATCCATTCATGCTTGTGAGTATAATGCCTTTATAATTACTTGTAAGTAGATTGAGAGCCTGCAGAATCAACTCCAGGGAAAAGGCTGTTTATCTGATGCTTAGACTTCTGCTGAACACTCCAGATAATACATCCATTTCTTGTCACTGCCATTGAATTATGTTTTACATCTACATCCTCTTAATACTGTTGCTTTGATGGTGAAAATACTATTTTGCCCATCCATGGGAAAGGGGTCAAGGACCATCAGAGGGTTACTTTTCAGAAATGGCTTGATGGTCTTTATGGACAATAACATCAAGACCAACCACCATGAAAATATGAACACCATCACCACCGTCCCAGACACTATGTTGTATAGATGAGGATGCACTAGGTTTTGCTATGGTAACAAACAATCCCTAAATCTCAGTGGTTTAAGACAGGAAAGTTTATTTCTCTCATACAAAGTTCACTGTGCAAAATTTTCCAAGGCAGCTGTCCTCCATGTGTTGGCTCAACATTCCAGGGTACTTGAATCTTATAGCACTTCCATATCAACACACACTTCCATAATCTCCTGGGAAGGATGAGAAATGGATGGTCCCACACTGACAGTTAAATGCACAGGACCCTGTCCTGTCCATAACCCACTGGTAAGAACTAGTCATAAGAACACACCCAGAGGCAGGCTGGGTTAGGAACTTTAATTCTCCAATATGCCAAAAAGGCAAGAAAATTAGATAAAGAAAAGTATTCACTGTCTACTTTAATGTGAATAGTTTCCAATTTGCACAGCAACCTGATGCAACAAGAATTAAGGCGTTCCTTTTGACCATGAGAGGCAATATAGAGTAGGTGCCTGAGAACATGGGTTTGCAGTCAGTCTTGGATCCCCAGCACATGACCTGTGGGGGCCCAGGCAAAATAGAATCTCTAATATAATCTGTTTCTTTTTCTTTTTTTTTTCTTTTTTTGATAAGGTGGGATAAGATTACCTAACTCATAGAGATGTTTTGAGGTTTAAATGCAGTAAATAAAATGGATTGCATGGTTTGGACATGTGCACATCTTAAAACATCTGTTTTAAGCTAAACATGAATTCACACTGATCTCTCCAACTCTACCCCATTACTAACTGGATCATTCCAGCCTTCTCTTGCTTGTCTGTAGCCTTCCACTCCAACAGTGAGCAATCTGGTTGCCACCATTATCATCCGTTACTTGATTGTTCAATTCCAGTATAGATGTATACTGGTTTCGGAATTGTTAACCCCTATCCCTATGGGCAACGGCTTGATTCAGCTGAAGTACAATTCTTTTTATTTTGGTCTCACAGATGCCACTATTCCCAATGTCAACTGAGCTCAGCGCCTTTTTTCTCCCACTCTCTTCGTTCAGTGAGGTCAAGTTGCATCTCTTGTCAGTCTACATTCTGTCCTAGTACCATTCCCCCATCACCCACTAAATGTTTTTAAATTTACGTGCATTCGAACTCACTGTTTGTACTGTAAACTTCTGCAGGCTTGATAAATGCATAATGTCATGTGTCCACTATTACCATTATCACACAGTGCAACTGTCTGAAGAAATCCCTCACGCCTCCTCTATTTAACATTCTCCCCTTCCCAAACACCTGGCAAACAGCGATGTGTTTCTCCATCTCTCTAACTTTTGTCTATCCATCTCTCTAACTTTGTCTCATATCATTGGAGTCGTACTATAGATCACCTTTCCAGACTGGCTTGTTTCACTGAGCAATATGCCTCTATGGTTTTGCATTTCTCAGTTGCTCATTCCCTTTCATCACTGAATAGCATTCCACTGCATGGACGTGCCACAGACATCTTGGTTGTTTCCAGGTTTGATGACTGTGAATAAAGCTGCTGTAAATATTCACACGCAGATTTTTGTGTGGACATAAGTTTTAAACCAATAAATACCCAGTAGCTTGCTCACTGGATTGTATGGAAAGACTAAGCTTAGCTTTGTGAGAAACGGTCAAACTGTCTTCCAAAGTGGCTTACCAAGTTCATTCCCACCAGCAATGAATGAGCGTTCTTACTGCTCTGAGTGCTCACCAGAAACTAGTGTTGTCAGTTTTTTTGCATTGTGGCCATCTAATAGTTGTATAGACTTATCTCTTTGTTGTTTTAATTTGCATTTCCCTGAAAACAAATGATGCTGGGCATCTCTTCGTGTGCTTATTTGCTATAGGTACAATCTTCTTTGGGTTGTGTTTTTTTCATTGTTGAGTTTTAAGAGTTTTTGGTATATTTTGGATACAAGTCTTTTTCAGATACGTGTTTTGTGAATATTTCCTTCTAGTTTGTGGCTTTTAAAAAAGATTTATTGATTCATTTTAGAGAGAGAGAGTTCGAGCAAGTGGGGTGAGGGGTAGAGGGAGAAGGAGAGAGAGAATTTCAAGCAGACTCCCCGCTGAGCGCTCTATCCCATGACCTAGGAGATCACAATCTGAGCCAAAACCAAGATTCGGATGCTTAACTGACTGAGCCAACCAGGTGCCCCAGTTTGTGGCTTTTAAGTCTCTCAACAATTGTCTTTTGCAGAGCAGAACTTCTTAATTTTAGTAAAGTCAGACTCATCTATTTTTTCTTTTATGGATTGTGCTTTTGGTGTTACATCTCTTCACCAAACCCAAGGGCACACAGGTATTCTAAAATATTTTCTTCTAGAAGTTTTATAGCCTTGCATTTTTCCATCTAGATATATGATCATGTCTGAATCCATTTTTGTGTGAAGTGTAAGATGTGTGTCTAGATGCTTTTTTTTCCTCTGTGATTTTAAAAAGTCATTATCCATTTTCCCATTTTTTCATGGGTTTTCTTTATATTATAAACTGAAAGTTTTGATATAATCTCAGTACTAGTCCTTTACCAGTTATGTGTTTTGTAAATATTTTCTCCCAGCCTGTGGTCTGTGGCTTGCTTTTAAAATTTGTCTTGGTTTCTTTATTGAATGTGTACATTAGCACAGTGCAATTCACATATACAATTTCAGAATATCATTCACATTGTATTTTACTGAACATGGTAACCCTGCATACAGAAATTTTAAGTTTAATTTTAGGGCTAACAAAATAATCATTCTTGTCCTTCATGGTTAGATTTTTATCTTTTTTATGAAATTCTTTCTTATTTTGAGGAAAAAATTCTTTCTATTCTAGGTTTAAAAGTTTTTTGAATTTACATTTAAAATATTACTATACATGATATTTATGTTAAAATATGAGCTAGACATCCAATTCCATTTTTTTTTCCGTATGGGTAAGCGTTCGTCCCAACATTTATTGCCTAGTCTGATTTTCTTGCTGATTTATGTTGTTGCCTCTGACATATACAAAGTTTCCTCTCTATTCTGTTTCTTTGGTCTTTTCTTTTGCCAAGAAACTAACCTTATATTTATATGAAATAAGTTCAAAAGTTTGAGATGTTAGTAGGGCAACTTTTTGACTTATTCTTCTTCAAATTTGTCTTGGTTCTCCTTGGTATTTTAGAATCCCATATTGATTATCAAATTCCATTAAAAATGTGTTGGAATTTATTTTTAGAATTGCATTGACTTTACAGATAAATACAGATAGAATTACCATATTTTGAGTTTGGAATATTCCTATCAATAAATATTGTATATCTGCCCATATATTTTGATATTTTTAATGTTCCTTAATGATGTTTCTTTTTTCCTTTTTGTGAAATCTAACATGTACTTTATTAAAACACTTCTTAGGTATCTTATAATGTTTGTGGCTATTATGAATATATCTATGTTTTCTTGTTTGTTTTAAGTAAGGCTCATGGAGCCCAGTGCAGGGCTTAAACTCACAAGTCTGAGATCAAGCCCTGAGCTGAGACCAAGAGATGGATGCTTAACCAACTGAGCCACCCAGGTGCCCATGTACGTATGTATTTTTTAAAAAAGATTTATATATTTATTTGAAAGAGACAGAGAGAGTGTACACACATGGGTGAGGGGCGAGGGAGAGAATCTTCAAGCAGACTCCCCGCTGAGTGTGGAGCCTGACTTGGGACTTGATCCCATGACCCATGAGATCATGACCTGAGCTGAAACCAAGCGTTGGATGCTTAACCAGCTAAGCCACCCAGGTGCCCAAATCTATATATTTTTAATTGCATTTCTAAATTGATTGTTTCTGACAGATAAGAGATTTATCAACTCATATATATTTCTCTTATAACTAGTGAACTTGATTTACTTTTTTATCAGTTCTAATTCCCTGTAGATTTTTAAAATGCAATTATAATATCCGTCAACAATGACGTTTTTTCTTTAACACTATTTATTTTAAAAATGTACTATTGTGTTTGTTAGGACTACCAGGACAATGTTAAATAGAAATGATAATTTCTCCTTGCAATGCTATTAGTTTTTGTCTTACATAGTTTTATGCTCTGTTCTTAGGTGCTACATATTAAGGATTGTTACATCTTCTTGGAGAATTGACAGCTTATTGTTATGTAATGCTCTTCTTTATCCCTGATTTTTTTCCTTGCTTTGATGTAGACTCTGTCTGAAATTACTATACCTACTCCTGCTTTCTTTTGATTAGTGTTAGCATGGTAAAATTTTTCCCCATCCATTTACTTTTAATCTATATATGTCTTTATAATTAAAGTGAGTTTCTTATAGACTACATATAATTAGGTCTTGTGTTTTGATCCTCCCTGACAATTTCTGTCTTTTAATTAATGCATTTAGAACATTGACATTCAAAGTGATTACTGATATAGTTAGATTAGTATCAACCATACTTATTACTGTTTTCTGTTTGTGGTCCTTGTTTTTTGCTCCTACTTCTGTCTTCCACTCTTTATTTGCCTATTGTGGTTTTATTTTAGCATTTTATACAATTCCATTTCCTCTCCTTTCTTAGCATATTAGTTATACGTCTTTTTTTTTACATTTTTTTTAGTGTTTGCCCTAAAGTTTCTAAAATACATTGACAATTAATCCAAATCCACTCCCACTTTCAAATAACACTCTATTACTTCATGGGTGAGTGCCTTATAATAGCAACATCATCCCAGTGCCTCTCCATTGCCTCCCAATGCCCACTGTTGCTTCTACCATTGCTGTCATTCATTTCACACATATATAAGCATTCCTATATGTATAAGGTATGTATGAAGGCATAAGGTATATATAAAATGCATATATGTACACTGATATATGTTCATATATAAGGTATATACATAAGTGTACATGAGGGAATACATTGTTGCTATTATTACTTGGAACAAAAAATATCTGTTGTCTCTGGTAGATCGATTAAGAAAGAAAAATAAAAATTTTTATCTTACCTTCATTTTTTCCTTCTTTGATGCTTTCCCCTTCCTTTATGTAGATTAAGGTACCTTATCTATGTTATTTTCCTTCTTTGTAAGAACTTCTTTCAACATTTCTTGTAAGGTAAGTCTACTGGAAGCAAATTCCTCTTCAATTTTTGTCTGAGAAAGTCTTTATTTCTCTTTCACTTCTAAAAGATAATTTCATAGGGTACAGGATTCTAGGTTGGTGGTTTTTTTCCCTCTCAACACTCCACTCTTCTTTCTTGCATTTTTTAAAGATTTTATTTATTATATTTTTAGTGAGCCCATGTGTGTTTCTCAGTTGTCCTTCCCCCCCCCCCACTTAAATGGGAGGCTAATGATGACTGGAGTTGATTATTTCCCTTCCCCCAAGTCAATTAGGCTCTGATAAAACCCCAGCAGGTTAGGCTCTGGTTAACTAGTTTCTCCTGAGGGCAGGTTTTGTTCAGGTTATTAGAGTGATGTGGTGTAATTCAAAATGGTTCTTTCCCCTTCTGTTGCTAAAAGCCTGAAGGAATTCTTTGATATTTACTGTGAAAACCTGGCTGAGCTCCCGAAGGTAAATTCTCATGAAATTGTGAGGCCTTCTATGACTGATTCTCCCTGGAGTTCTTAATTCTCAGAGTTGTCTACATTGAGCCTCCAGCAGTTCATACCCTGTAGTTCCTTGGGCATTGGTTTCTGCTCCTGAGTCTCTGTTGGTAAGCTGTGACTTCCTGCATTTTCCTGTCTCTCCAATCTTGGGGGTTCTGGTTTGCCCTGTGTCCTCCCCTTTTTTGTGGATTCAAGAAGTGTTGTTGATTTTTTAGTCTGTTCAGCATTTGACTTGTTAGGATGGAGTGGTGACTTCTAAGTTCATTAAATGTGGAAACTTCTGAGCTTTTTTTTTTTTTAAAGATTTTATTTATTTATTTGAGAGAGAGAGAGAAAGAGAGAGAGAAAACATGAGCAGGGGGCGGGGCAGAGGGAGAGGGAGAAGCAAACTCCCTGCTGAGCAGGGAGCTCGACATGGGGCTTCCTCCCAGGACCCTGGGATCACGACCTGAGCCAAAGGCAGATGCCCAACCACCTGAGCCACCCATTTGCCCCCTACCTTCTGAGTGTTATTTTGACCCTATTAAAAGAAGCTAAATGGTCTGGTGGAGTGCAGACTTAGTTCCACTTGGGTTCCTACATCAGTGCTGGTAAGCCCCCTCTTGATTCCTGATCATGGAGGAGGAGGTTGAAGGCCTGAGCATGGAGGGTGTGGTCATAGTGCTATTGAGGGGGGCCCACTTGATGTCCTTGGAGGGAGAGTAGCAAGTGCTCCACATTCTTGACTGATGATAAAGGATGACTGGGAAACGCTGTTTTACATTTACCTCGAGTATCTCCTCTTGGTCTCTGATAATTACGGGATGAAGAAGGTGGAAAGATTTCATTTATTCTATATGCAGGATATTGATATCTGTGTTAATAAGTGAAATCTGCCTATAATTTTTTTTGGTTGTCATGTAAAGGGAGGTCACCCTAGCCTTATAAAACAAGTTTGAAAGAATTCCTTCTTTTATTATTCTCTGGAACAGTTTGTGTAAGACAGGGCTTTTGTGTTGCTTGAAAGTTTAGTAAAAGTTGTCTGTAAAACTGTCTGAGCCTCATGGGGTTCATGTTTGGGTTTGTGGGAAGGTGAGGGTATGAAAAGATGGGGGTAGTGAGATGGATTTTTCAACTCTCAATTTCTTTAATAGATATTTAGTTTATCTATTTTGTCTTTGATTAGAATCATTAATTTACTCATTTTTCTATAAAATTGTTCATTGCATCCCAGTTTTCAAATTTAATGGCATAAAAGTATTTCTAATATCCTGCAAAGATTGGAAAAAAAATTCTCCATTGTACCTATAGGTTTATTCCCTTTTTAATTTTTATCTTGACTAGTTTAGAGATGGATTTGACTATTTTATTAGTTTTTTAAAGAATGTTTTCATTCATTGTTTTTCTCTATTTATCTTGCTTTTCTATATTATTTCCTTTTCCAACTTTCTTTAGGTTATCTTAAATTGCACATTTAGTATATAGGTTTCAAATCTTCATTATTTGCAGAAAGATGAAATATATACATTTGCATAAATATAGATACCTGTGTGCAGATGTGTACATCCCTGTAAGTACTGTTTTAGTTGCCTCCCATAGATTTTAAATGTGATTATTTAAGCTTCTGTCTTTTAATTCACTTTTTGTTCCTGACAGCTGGGCATTTCTCTTTCTTGTGAGCTCTCTTATATATTTTAAATACTTCTCTGTTGGCCATATTTTAATTGTGGAAAATGGGGTTCCATTTTAGGTTAGTCTACTGTGTTGCTGGAATTGGGAGACAAATATACCTCTTAGATTTGATAATGATTTTCTTTTTGTACTAAGAGGGGAGAAAAATAATGCATCATTAATATTGAAATTTCTTTTTTTATTATTAGTTTCAGAGGTAGAATTGAGTGATTCATCAGTTGCATATAACAACCAGTGCTCATTACATGACATGCCCTCCTGAATGCCCATAATCCAATTGACCCTTCCACCCCAACCCACCTCCCCTCCAGCAACCCTCAGCTTGTTTCCTAGAGTTCAGCGTCTCTTAACAGTTTGCCTGCTTTCAATTTTTATCTTATTTTATTTTTCCTTCCCTTTTCCTATGTTCATCTGTTTTGTTTCTTAACTTCCTGAAAAATAAAAATAAGATCTGTTAAGTCAAAGAGGAGAAGTAAATGAATTTATAGGCAGGGATATTTATAAGTTTTCCTAATTAAGTTTTTAATTTTAATTCCAGTGTAGTTAACATACAGTGTTATATTAGTTTCAGGTATACAACACCAGATGCTCATCATGATAAAGGTGCTCTTAATCCCCTTCACCTATTTCATCCATCCCTGACCTACCTGCCCTCAGGTGACCATCAGTTTGTTCTTTACATTAAAGAGTCTGTTTTTTGGTTTCCCTCTCTCTCTCTCTTTTTCCTTTTCTTATTTGTTTTGTTTCTTAAATTCCACATACAAGTGAAATTATATGGTATTTGTCTTTCTCTGACTGACTTATTTCACTTAACATTATACTCTCTAATTCGATCCATATTTTTGCAAATGGCAAGATTTCATTCTTTTTTATGGTTGAGTAATATTCCATTGTACATATATACCTCATCTTCGTTGTCCATTCATCTTTTGATGGGCACTTGGGCTGCTTCCATAATTTGGCTATTGTAAATGATGCTGCAATAGACACAGGGGTACACATATCCCTTTGAATTGGTGTTTTTGTATTTTAGGGGTAAATGCCCAGTAGTGTGATTATGGACCTTAGGGGTAGTTCTATTTTTAACTTTTTGAGGATCCTCCATATTGTTTTCCTCAGTGGCTATACCGGTTTGCAATCCCACCAACAGGGCAAGAAGTTTCCCCTTTCTCCATATCCTCACCAACACCTGTTGTTTCTTGTGTTGTTGATTTTAGCCATTCTGACAGGTGTGAGGTGATACTTCATTGTAGTTTTGATTTGTATTTCCCTTATGATGAGTGATGTTGAACATCTTTTTACGTGTCTGTTGGCGATCTGGATATCTTCCGTGGAGAAATGCCTGTTTATGTCTTCTGCCCATTTTTAATTGGATTGTTTGGTTTTTAGGTGTTGAGTTGTACCACTTTATTATATGTTTTGGATACTAACCCTTTATCAGATATGTCATTTGCAAATATTTTCTCCCATTCAGTAGGTTGCCCTTTAGTTTTGTTGATTGTTTACATCACTGTGCAGATGCTTTTTATTTTGATGTAGTCCCAAGAGTTCAGTTTTGCTTTTATTTTACTTGTCTCAGGAGACCTATCTAGAAAAATTTTTCTGTGGCCAATGTCAGAGAAATTACTGCTTGTGCTTTCTTCTAGGATTTTTATGCCTTTGGGTCTCACATTTAGTCTTTAATCCATTTTGAGTTTATTTTTTTTCTTTAAATTTTATTGTTATGTTAATCACCATACATTACATCATTAGTTTTTGATGTACTGTTCCATGATTCATTGTTTGTGCATAACACCCAGTGCTCCATGCAGAACGTGCCCTCTTTAATACCCATCACCAGGCTAACCCATCCCCCAACCCCCTCCCATCTAGAACCCTCAGTTTGTTTTTCAAAGTCCATCGTCTCTCATGGTTCATCTCCCCCTCCAATCTCCCCCCCCTTCATTCTTCCCCTCCTGCTATCTTTTTTTTTTTTGTTTTTTCTTAACATATATTGCATTATTTGTTTCAGAGGTACAGGTCTGTGATTCAACAGTCTTGCACAATTCACAGTGCTCACCATAGCACATACCCTCCCCAATATCTATCACCCAGCCACCCCATCCCTCCCACCCCAGCCCCACTCCAGCAACCCTCAGTTTGTTTCCTGAGATTAAGAATTCCTCATATCAGTGAGATCATATGATACATGTCTTTCTCTGATTGACTTATTTCACTCAGCATAACACCCTCCAGTTCCATCCACGTCGTTGCAAATGGAAAGATCTCATTCCTTTTGATCGCTGCATAATATTCCATTGTGTATATATACCACCTCTTCTTTATACATTCATCTGTCGATGGACATCTCGGCTCTTTCCACAGTTTGGCTATTGTGGACATTGCTGCTATAAACACTGGGGTGCACGTACCCCTTCGGATCCCTACATTTGTATCTTTGTGGTAAATACCCAGTAGTGCAATTGCTGGATTGTATGGTAGCTCTATTTTCAACTGTTTGAGGAACTTCCATACTGTTTTCCAGAGTGGCTGTGCCAGCTTGCATTCCCACCAACAGTGTAGGAGGGTTCCCCTTTGCATCCCCACCAACATCTGTCATTTCCTTACTTGTTAATTTTAGCCATTCTGACTAGTGTGAGGAGGTATCTCACTGAGGTTTTGATTTGGATTTCCCTGATGCCAAGCGATGTTGAGCACTTTTTCATGTGTCTGTTGGCCATTTAGATGCCTTCTTTGGAAAAATGTCTGTTCATGTCTTCTGCCCATTTCTTGATTGGATTATTTGTTCTATGAGTGTTGAGTTTGATAAGTTCTTTATAGATTTTTGGATACTAGCCCTTTATCTGATATGTCATTTGCAAATATTTTCTCCCATTCTGTCGGTTGTCTTTTGGTTTTGTAGACTATTTCTTTTGCTGTGCAAAAGCTTTTTATCTTGATGAAATCCCAATAGTTTATTTTTGCCCTTGCTTCCTTTGCCTTTGGTGATGTTTCTAGGAAGAAGTTGCTGCAGTTGAGGTCAAAGAGGTTGCTACCTGTGTTAGCCTTTAGGATTTTGATGGACTCCTGTCTCACATTTAGGTCGTTCAACCATTTGGAGTCTATTTTTGTGTGTGGTGTAAGGACATGGTTCAGTTTCACTCTTCTGCATGGGGCTGTCCAATTTTCCCAACACCATTTGTTGAAGAGACTGTCTTTTTGCCATTGGACATTCTTTCCTGCTTTGTCAAAGATAAGTTGACCATAGAGTTGAGGGTCCATTTCTGGGCTCTCTATTCTGTTCCACTGATCTATGTGTCTGTTTTTGTGCCAGTACCATACTGTCTTGATGACAGCTTTGTAATAGAGCTTGAAGTCCGGAATTGTGATGCCGCCAGCTTTGCTTTTCTTTTTCAACATTCCTCTGGCTATTCGGGGTCTCTTCTGGTTCCATACAAATTTTAGGATTATTTGTTTCATTTCTTTGGAAAAAGTGGATGGTATTTTGATGGGGATTGCTTTGAATGTGTAGATTGCTCTAGGTAGCATTGACATCTTCACAATGTTTTTCTTCCAATCCATGAGCATGGAACATTTTTCCATTTCTTTGTGTCTTCTTCAATTTCTTTCATGAGTATTTTATAGTTTTCTGAGTACAGATCCTTTGCCTCTTTGGTTAGATTTATTCCTAGGTAACTTATGGTTTTGGGTGCAATTGTAAATGGGATCGACTCCTTAATTTCTCTCTTTTCTGTCTTGTTGTCGGTGTATAGGAATGCCACTGATTTCTGTGCATTGATTTTATATCCTGCCACTTGACTGAATTCCTGTATGAGTTCTAGCAGTTTTGGGGTGGAGTCTTTTGGGTTTTCCACATACAGTATCATATCATCTGCAGAGAGTGAGAGTTTGACTTCCTCCTTGCCAGTTTGGATGCCTTTGATTTCTTTTTGTTGTCTGATTGCTGTGGCTAGGACTTCTAATACTATGTTGAATAGCAGTGGTGATAGGGGACATCCCTGCCGCATTCCTGACCTCAGGGGGAAAGCTCTCAGCCTTTCCCCATTGAGAATGATATTCGCTGTAGGTTTTTCATAGATGGCTTTTATGATATTGAGGTACATACCCTCTATCCCTATACTCTGAAGAGTTTTAATCAAGAAAGGGTGCTGTACTTTGTCACATGCTTTTTCTGCATCTATTGAGAGGATCGTATGATTCTTGTTCTTTCTTTTGTTAATATATTGTATCATGTTGATTGATTTGTGGATGTTGAACCAACCTTACAACCCAGGGATAAATCCCACTTGGTCATGGTGAATAATCCTTTTAATGTACTGTTGGATCCTATTGGCTAGTATTTTGGTGAGAATTTCTGCATCCATGTTCATCAAGGATATTGGTCTGTAATTCTCCTTTTTGATGGGGTCTTTGTCTGGTTTTGGGATCAAGGTAATGGTGGCCTCATAAAATGAGTTTGGAAGTTTTCCTTCCATTTCTATTTTTTGGAACAGTTTCAGGAGAATAGGTATTAATTTTTCTTTAAATGTCTGATAGAATTCCCCTGGGAAGCCATCTGGCCCCGGGCTTTTGTTTGTTGGGAGATTTTGGATGACTGCTTCAATTTCCTTAGTGGTTATAGGTCTGTTCAGGTTTTCTATCTCTTCCTGGTTCAATTTTGGTAGTTGATACATCTCTAGGAATGCATCCATTTCTTCCAGGTTCTCTAATTTGCTGGCATATAGTTGCTCATAATATGTTCTTATAATTGTTTGTATTTCTTTGGTGTTCGTTGTGATCTCTCCTCTTTCATTCATGATTTTGTTGATTTGGGTCCTTTCTCTTTTCTTTTTGATAAGTCTGGCCAGGGGTTTATCAATCTTGTTAATTCTTTCAAAGAACCAGCTTCTAGTTTCGTTGATCTGTTCTACTGTTCTTTTGGTTTCTATTTCATTGATTTCTGCTCTGATCTTTATTATTTCTCTTCTCCTGCTGGGTTTAGGCTTTATTTGCTGTTTTTTCTCTAGCTCCTTTAGGTGTAGGGTTAGGTTGTGTATTTGAGACCTTTCTTGTTTCCTGAGAAAGGCTTGTATTGCTATATACTTTCCTCTTAGGACTGCCTTTGCTGTATCCCAAAGATTTTGAACAGTTGTGTTTTCATTTTCATTGGTTTCCATGAATTTTTTAAATTCTTCTTTAATTTCCTGGTTGACCCATTCATTCTTTAGCAGGATGCTCTTTAGCCTCCATGTATTTGAGTTCTTTCCGACTTTCCTCTTGTGATTGAGTTCTATTTCAAAGCATTGTGGTCTGAAAATATGCAGGGAATGATCCCAATCTTTTGTTACCGGTTGAGACCTGATTTGTGACCTAGGATGTGATCTATTCTGGAGAATGTTCCATGGGCACTAGAGAAGAATGTGTATTCTGTTGCTTTGGGATGGAATGTTCTGAATATGTCTGTGAAGTCCATTTGGTCCAGTGTATCACTTAAAGTCTTTATTTCCTTGTTGATCTTTTGCTTCGATGATCTGTCCATTTCAGTCAGGGGGATGTTAAAGTCCCCCAGTATTATTGCATTGTTGTCAATGTGTTTCTTTGCTTTGGTTATTAATTGCCTTATATAATTGGCTGCTCCCACTTTAGGGGCATAGATATTTACAATTGTTAGATCTTCTTGTTGGATAGACCCTTTAAGTAGGATATAGTGTCCTTCCTCATCTCTTATTACAGTCTTTGTTTTAAAATCTAATTTGTCTGATATAAGGATTGCCACCCCAGCTTTCTTTTGGTGTCCATTAGCATGGTAAATTGATTTCTGCCCCCTCACTTTCAATGTGGGGGTGTCTTTGGGTCTAAAATGAGTCTCTTGCAGACAGCATATCGATGGGTCTTGTTTTTTAATCCAATCTGATAGCCTGTGTCTTTTGATTGGGGCATTTAGCCCATTTCCATTCAGGGTAACTATTGAAAGATAGGAATTTAATGCCATTGTATTGCCTGTAAGGTGACTGCTACTGTATATTGTCTGTGTTCCTTTCTGGTCTATGCTGCCTTTAGGCTCTCTCTTTCCTTAGAGGACCCCTTTCAATATTTCTTGTAGGGCTGGTTTCGTGTTTGCAAATTCCTTTAGTTTTTGTTTGTCCTGGAAGCTTTTTATTTCTCCTTCTATTTTCAATGACAGCCTAGCTGAAGATAGTATTCTTGGCTGCATATTTTTCTCGTTTAGTGCTCTGAAGATATCATGCCAGTCCTTTCTGGCCTGCCAGGTCTCTGTGGATAGGTCTGTTGCCAATCTAATGTTTCTACCTTTATAGGTTACATATCTCTTCTCCGGAGCTGCTTTCAGGATTTTCTCTTTGTCTCTGAGACTCGTAAGTTTTACTATTAGATGTCGGGGTGTTGACCTATTTTTATTGATTTTGAGAGGGATTCTCTGTGCCTCCTGGATTTTGATGCCTGTTTCCTTCCCCACATCAGGGAAGTTCTCTGCTATAATTTTCTCCAATATACCTTCTGCCCCTCTCTCTCTTTCTTCTTCTTCTGGGATCCCAATTATTCTAATGTTGTTTCATCTTATCGTGTCGCTTATCTCTCGAATTCTGCCCTCGTGATCCTGTAGTTGTTTCTCTCTTTTTCTCAGCTTCTTTATTCTCCATCATTTGGTCTTCTATTTCGCTAATTCTCCCTTCTGCCTCATTTATCCTAGCAGTTAGTGTCCCCATTTTTGATTGCACCTCATTAATAGCCTTTTTGATTTCTACTTGGTTAGATTTTAGTTCTTTTATTTCTCCAGGAAGGTTTTCTCTAATAACTTCCATGCTTTTTTCTAGCCCAGCTAGTATCTTCAAAATCATGATTCTGAACTCTAGTTCTGACATCATACTAATATCCGTATTGAGTAGTTCCCTGGCAGACGGGACTACCTCTTGTACTCTTTGCTGATGTGATTTTTTTCGTCTTGTCATTTTGTCCAGGGGAGAATAGATGAATGAGAGAACAAAATGCTAACAGGTTAACATCCCCAGAGAATATACTCCAAACAAATCAGAAAAGACCTGAAACCAGGGGAAAGGAAAGGGAAAGAAAGAAAAAAGAAAGAGAAAAAAAAAAGAAAAAGAAAACGATAAAAACAAACAAAAACAAAAGAAAACAAAAAAACAGAGTATGTTCACATATGATCATGCTAGTGCATAGATCAGTGCCACACAGTAGATTTTGGGTGTATTTTGGTCTGTTAGAAGAAAGTGCCTCCTAAAGTTTTAGAGAAAGAAAGACCTATATATGTACAAAATAAGGGTTGATACAATGAAGGGATGGAATATGACTGTAAAGATGAAAATTATAAAAGATTTTATAAAAGGAATTGATAAGATAAGAAGTTGTTTGAAAAAAGAAAGAATAAGATTTAAAAAAAAAAGGAAAAAAAGGGAGAGAATGTGATCAGGCAGGAGACTAGAACAAAGCCATACACTAGTGATTTAGGGTATATTTTGATCTGTTAGAAGAAACTGTATCTCAAAATTTTAAAGAGAGAACAACTTACATACATATGCCAAAAATAAGGGTAACTAATGTGAAGGGATAGAATATGACTCTAAAAATGAAAAATAAAAATGTTTTTTTAAAAAGGGATTGATAAGATGTTGGTTGAAAAGGGGAAAAAGAAAAAAAACAGTTAAAAAAATTAACTTTGAAAGACTAATGAATCATGGTAAAAAAGCCATGAATTCTATGTGCAGTATTCCCCTAGCGCTGGAGTTCTCCCGTTCTCCTTGATCGGTAAACTTGGTCTTGGCTGGCTGTTCGTGCTGATCTCCTGGGGGAGGGGCCTGTTACCGTGGTTCCCAAATGCCTTTGCTGGAGGCGGAATTGCCCCGCCCTTGTCGGTCCGGGCTAAGCAATATGCTTGGGTTTGCTCTCAGGAGTTTTGTTCCCTGCAAGCTCTTGGTACAGCATTGGAGGACCAGAGTGAAAATGGTGGCTTCCCAATCTCTGACCGAAGGAGCCGAGAACTCGGGGCCCTGATCCTCAGCGCACCTCCAGAGAAAAGCAGTCAGCCACTCCCGTCAACCCGGTCTCCAGCCGCACTCCGTGCTCACATGGCCTGTGACTGAGTGTTTCTATCTCTGGCTCCCGACCCCGTGTGGAGTCTCTAAACCCAGCAGATCCCTGCGGTGCACTCCTGCGCCGCTCCTCCCGGGGGAGGAAGGGGAAACTCCCCGGCTCTGCTGCTTGTTGGGTCCCTGCTGGAGGAGCAGTGACCCGACTGTCACCGATCACAGTTTATGGCGACCCTGAGCTAAGAGCCCACGCTTCGGCTCCGTCTCTGCAGCTGGCTTCCCGGCTCTGATACCCAGGAGTTCTGCCTCACTCAGGCACCCCCGGTCTTTCTGTTACCCTGAGGGTCCTGAGACCACACTGTCCCGTGAAGTTTCCACCCCCAGCTTAGCCACTGGAGCGACGTCCCTCAGTGGAGCTGACTTCTAAAAGTTCCAATTTTGTGCTCCGCGGCTCTATCACTTGCCAGAAGTGGCCGATGGAGGCCCCCTCCCCCACCATCTATCCTCCCGAATATCGCCTCGGATTCACTTCTCCGCACGTTCTACCTTCCAGAAAGTGGTCGCTTCTCTGTTCAGAGAGTTGTTGCTATTCTTTTCTTTGATCTCCTGTTGAGTTTGTAGGTGTTCAGAATGGTTTGATCCCTATTCAGCTGAATTCCTGAAACCAGATGAAATCCAGGTCTCCTACTCCTCTGCCATCTTGTTCCGCCCTTGAGTTTATTTTTATGTATGGCACAAGAAAGTGGTCCAGTTTCATTCTTTTCATAAAGCTATCCAGTTTTCCCAACATTGTTTGTTGAATAGACCGTCTTTTCCCCATTGTATCTTCTTTCTTCCTTTGTTGAAGATTAATTGACCATGGAATTATGGGCCTATTTCTGGGTTTTCTGTTCTGTTCCATTGATCTATGTGTCTATTTTTGTGCCAGTACCATACTGTTTTGATTATTACAGCTTTGTAATAAAACTTAAAGTCTGGAATTTTGATACCTCCAGTTTTGTTTTTCTTTTTCAAGATTGCTTTGGCTATTCAGCGTCTTTTGTGGTCCCATACAATATTAGGATTGTTTGTTCTAGTTCTGTGAAAAATGCTGCTGGTATTTTGATAGGGATTGCACTAAATCTGTAGATTGCTTTGGGTATTATAGACATTTTAACAATATTTGTTATTCCAACCCATGAGCATGGCATGTCTTTCCATGTTTTCCATCTTCAATTTCTTTCATCAGTGTTTTAAAGTTTTCAGAGTACTGGTGTCTTTCACCTCTTTGGTTAAATTTATTTCTAGGTATTTTATTATTTTTGGTGTAACTGTAAATGGGATTATTTTAATTATAAGTTTTTAAAATGATAATTCTAAAGCATAAGTCAAATTCATGGAGCATTTTAGTTTTTTCAAGTATAAACTGGGTGTTAATGAGTCTTTACTACCTCATAGTCTTAGAGTAAAATGAGAATACTACAGGAAACACTTTAAAAAGTAGACACAGTGTTAGAATATGGCATATGAAAGTTCAGTTTCCAAGTGTTTGGAGTCATGTAATGGAATGTATATGAATGTGTTATGTAGACCTACAACCCTACATACACAGTGCTAATTATTATTTGTAAGTACCGATTTGTAAGAAGAGCTATATAAATTTTTTAGGCTTTTATGGTCTAACCAAATTAGTACATTCTAACATCACATTAAATATTCAATTAAGTGACCTCAAAGGGTGAATACCTGGAATGCATTCCAGGTATTCACCTGGATGGAATGAAGAGCTTAGTGTGAGAAAGGCATCTATGAAGTTTCCCTCTTATCTTCTCTCTTTAAGTAGTATCTCAAGGCACCATCTTTTAAAGACTCCACCACACCCTTCTCTGTAGTTGCTTTCTGTTATTAGATTTATTTTAAAAATTATCTCACATCGTTTTCTTGGAAATAGGTAGTATATAAGTGATTCATTAAAAGTACCAATAAAACCCAACATGCATACATAGAATAATGGAATGTAGACTTTTCAATTTCTCTTCTTAAATAGAGAAACATGTCACTAGGTATTAAGTGTTTTAACCATATTCTCAACCATAGCTATCTTTGTTTCTTGAGTTCAAAGTTCTAGTGAGAAAGCATCTTAAAACTGAATTCCTTTCATATGGATAATCTAAGTGAGAATAGTTAATTAGTCCCTTTTGATGCTTAGAAATTATTATATCCAGAATCAGATGTGTACTTATGATTTCTGTATATGTGGATATTACCACTTCCAAAACAGTAACACACTTGTAATTTGTTTTCTTGACAGTAACTTGTAAATATCTTTCTATTTATGCTACTCTGTTCCTACGTTTGGGGCCAGTTTAAGTACTTCAGATTACATTTCTTATGGTGTCATAGCCTTTATTACAACACATTAAAAAGTACATATTTACATTTAGTCTACTCATGCATTCATCCATTTACTAGTAAATAAATAAGGGTAGAAAAATTGTTATCCTCTGAGGTCTGCCCCTAATCTATATCCTACATGAAGCCTGTATTAGTCATTTTGGCTTACAGAAGCCTCTCTTGAGTACCTGGAGTGTCTCCTTGGGCACTGAGCACAACTGCCCCATGCCCTCTCCTGTATGGCTAGGCAATTTCCACATGCCTGTGTTGCATCCCACGTAGATCTGTGAAAAGGCAGATTGAAAATTTTTGGCTGATACCTTCCTGAGAGACTTCAAACAGAAAATACTTTACAAATGTAGACCAGCAGCGTCTTCCTGCTATCCCTGAGACTCGGCCACTACCACCCTGACTCCCTCTCCACAGTCCACGTAACTTGGAGTACAGTGGCTTCTCCAAGCCTGTTTACAGATTCTCCAGACTTAGGTTTCTGCCAACAAGCTGTCACTCCAAAACTTGCTTACTCTGAATTCTCTTTTTCCATGCTTTACCTTGGCTCTGTTTTTTCTTTTTATGTCCTCTTTATATTCAACCAAAGAGGGGAACCCCCAATCCTTTCTCCCTGATAACAGTCCCTAATCTTGCCATCTCTCTGCCTTCTGCGATAGCCCCCCTCCCTGACATATGATTCAAAAGGTGCAATTTTTTTCCAAAAGGTATAATTTTTGGTAATAAAATAATGATAAACCAGATTATCTTACAGCTCTAATGATTACATAACTTCAATGGAATGCAAATTTCCTATTCTAAAGAATTCCCTTGGTCATTTCTACAGAGATATCTGTCTGCTGCTACATTTTCTCTCCTTTCCTAACCTCTTCCTCCACATCACAACACTCCAGCAACTTCTCCATCATACCTTCCACTTTATCCGCAGATTGCACTCAGCATTTCCCTGCCCTGAAACTACGTTCAGTTTCTGACCTCTCTGTACTTACTCAAAAACATATTAATGTGCTCAGCTAGATGATGGTGAGACTTATGATTTTCTTTCCCAACCAATCTCCTCCAGGAACAAGGACCAGGGCAAAGATATTCCCTTTATGATATGAGTTATGTTACCCCTCCTTCACCAAAACAAATTATCTCTCCCAAACTGGGAAATGAGTAGATACTGAATAGTTCTTCTGGAATAGTATCTGCAGATGGCCAGGACCATATACTTATGAGAATTCTTCCTTCACTAACTAGAGTAACGCTTCTGATCTTGGTGTCCTAATTCCAGGGAAGGATCTGATCATGAGAAGTTATGGAGTTATGGTTATGGCATTTAGAGATGGGTTTCTTGGCAGCCACAGCAACAAGGAAACCTGATGAGCTTCATCAATAGAACAAAGGAAATACACTCATTCCTCAAGAGACACACATTTTCTGGTCTTTAATCACAAAAATAACTTGCAATCAGATATGGTTATATTCTTGACAGTAGTTTTGCAACAAATTCGGAGCCATTTTCATACATCATGTGCTTTATTGAGCCCGTCATAAAAGCCAAAGGCGTGGTATCATGACACGTCTTGGTGAAAGGCATTCTGCTGTGACTAAGGGAATTGGTTCAAAAAACCCTCTGATTACAACAAAGAAGGTGAAAATTGATTCAGAATTAGTACCGCTGAGACACTACTCTCTGACAGAGGCTGTTGTGCCCTGGAACCTCGCTCCATTTACTAGAACATATGCTTCAACCTGAAAAGTGTGTCTAATTTGGATCTTATTTCACAGTTTAAATTCTTGGGACCTTAAGTGATTCAGCCCAACAAGTTCAGTTCTAGAGTGTTTGGATTCTGAAAACAGCATAATATTGATGTGACACGTTCTCAGTTGGAAGTTCTAATAGCCAAACCTGTAAAAAAAAAAAGAAGCCCAACACAGTTATAGCACTGATATCCTTTGGGGTTCCTGAACAACAGATTTAGGACAGGAGGACACATACAACAGGAGCAACTCAGTTGGTGGGATCCATTCTCTCAGCCGTATCTGTGTGGCCTACCAGTGGAGGCCTATCAAGCATAGCTCAAGGCTGAGCTCAAGAGCTCAAGTCAACGCATTCAGCTAGCTCGGTGGGCTTGCGTGGAGCCTTGCAGGCTGGGAGCCCCTGATGGGAGCAGGCTGCCTCAGCGCTTACACAGCTGTCAGGCTCCTCATGTTCTTGGGCTGGCGCATCACATGTGTGGCTTTAAAATGCTCAAACCTCAGGCCTCAAATAATCTTTTGTTCTGCTTTTCTGCTTTGTATGTTTGACTCAGTAGCTTTGTTTATTTTCTTAAAATATTTCCTTTTGGTTTGTGTTTCTTGGCATGGCCCAGCTATGGTTTTTCTAAATGCAATCTTCTCCCGACCCCCTTGCCATTCATAATGCCACACCCCCAGAAGAGTGCAAGCTGTTAGCATGCCTTCCAGTTCCTGAGGCTTGAAAGGGCACTCAGGACTATGGTGCCACCTCCTCTTCTCCTGAAGGGTGAATGCTCATCAGTGACACTGCTGTGTAGGGCCCGCGTCACTCTTTTTTTTTTAAGATTTTTTTTATTTATTCATTTGACAGGGAGAGAGAGAGAGACAGCGAGAGAGGGAACACAAGCAGTGGGAGTGGGAGAGGGAGAAGCAGGCTTCCCGCTGAGCAGAGAGCCCAATGCAGGGCTCGATCCCAGGAGCCCGGGATCATGACCTGAACTGAAGGCAGATGCTTAATGACTAAGCCACCCAGGCACCCCAGGCTCGCGTCACTCTTACTTATGGTTGAAGGGATGTACCCAAGCCAAAGAATCCCTTATTCTCATCTTCCAACCAGGTGTTTTTACCATTGATATCAGTACTACTGGTTTTCTGAAATTATAAGTCTCTTGACCTCACCTTTGGGTTCTACAACTAGGGAAAGCTTTTTTTAAATTTTATTTTATTATGTTATGTTAATCATCATTCATTACATCATTAGTTTTTGATGTAGTGTTCCATGATTCATTGTTTGCATATAACACCCAGTGTTCCGTTCCATACGTGCCCTCTTTAATACCCATCACCAGGCTAACCCATCCCCCCACCCCCTCTCCTCTAGAACCCTCAGTTTGTTTCTCAGAGTCCATTGTCTCTCATGGTTTGTCTCCTAGGGAAGCCTTTAAAAGGAAGCCAGACAGAAGGGTAAGTTCTCCTTTGCAGCCCCAACACAGCCTTAGGCTTTCTTTACACAGATCTACCAACTTTTTTTTTTTCCCCTGAGGGAAGACATAAAACCATCTCCCTAAGATTGTCAACATTTCAAAGCAACTAGTCCTGCAGGTTTCCTGCATGCTAATGGCCATTGCCCTTCCCTGGAGCTGAGCTCCAGGCTGGAAGCTCTTGGCTCTCTGAGCATCCCCTTCAAAGCGGAAAATACCAGCACCTCCTGAACCAACAATGAGACATGTTTGACTAGTGGTGATGAAATGTCTTCTACAAACACTCCCTACCTTACCCACCTCCCCTTTCCAGGACCGATTCACCATTGAAATATTTATGTCACCCAAGTTCAAGTAGATGAAACCAAACCCTTTGGTGTTGGCAGTTCTCAAGTGCCATAGAAAGCAGCATGAACTTCATGGGCAAGGGAGGTGATTAAATAAGCCAAAGCAAGCTGCTGGTCTCCAGCCGGCCAGCCAGAACTACGACTGAGAGCCAGGCCTGGGCCTTTCTAGTGCAGATCAGTGGTGCATGCTGGGAATCCATGTTGTACAGTGAGTCCCCCCAGAAGTTCCTGGCCCTCCCCAGCCAGAATACATACTTCCAGCATAAGAAGGGCTAGGACTCTCACTGCCTCATGTGTCCTATCAGCAGCACAGTATGAAATCTCTTTAGCTCAGGACCTTCTCCCTCAGAGCCTGGGACCCTAACTCAAGTGTACTTTCACACTCTTGTATGGGGACAGGGTATTTTACCTACATTTCAGAATAAGAAAGACTGTGGGGGTTCTCTTCTAATTATTTCTTGGGAAAAGAAGAAACAAAATAATATTGAAAATACTAGAAGCAACCAATTTATCTACATTTCATTGAGAGTATTGTCAGCAGCAGGAGTGCCAATAAAAATCAATGCTCCCCGCTTGTGAGCAAAAACACTGAGCCCAAACTTCCCTGTGAGCAGATTTTCCTGGGTGTGTCTAGTCACTGGAAAAGACTATCCTGGAAGTCATGGTCAAAACTCCGGAGATAGAAATAAGAGGAATTATGGTCCTTTCCCACAGAAACTTAAATTTTATTTCCCCTGAATTCCATGTTAGATATAAGTATTGCCTTTGCAGGATAGTCTAAAAATTTAACTTATTTATGATATAGCAATAGTATATTGTTTTTTATTATGGTACTGAATATAGCTGAAAGTGTATGCATTGGGCTGTTACTCTACTGTGGATATTATACAACAGATACATTACTGGGTGGAAATAAGTATATGGGGATTTTCCAAGCTAATGTTTCAGTGAACACTATTCTCAGGATTTTAATTAAGATAATATGAAACAAAATTTGTTATGTATGGGGATTAATTTTAATGACAGCTGATGACATGAACTTATAAAGTTTTTTGTTTTTTTTTTTTTACCTTGGAATCTTTAGTAACTGTGCACTATGAATCTCCATGTGTGCTGCATTTCCCAAATTTATTTTACAAAGTGACTTTCCTTTCTTTTTCTAGAACTCTTAACTCTTAACATCTCATGAAATACTGAGCTTTGGAAAACAGTTCAGTAAATGTTGGGTTAGGCAGTATTTCCTGAGATGAACTAATGTAGCCAGTATAGTTTGGACTAGAAAGTGCTAGAAGATCCACAGAAGCAACCTATGTTATTTTAGTAACATTCTTCATGGCCATTAAGTTCTCTTTTAAAAACGGCACCTGAAGAGAATTTCAACTTTATGTGGACTGTCTAAAGAGCAAGCCAGCGAACAATCTGGCTACTGCTTTCTTGGCTTAATGCTGCTTGGGTGTGGTACTTGTCACATTATGCTCTTGGATTGGAAAAGCTTATGTGGCCAACCTGGGAGGCTGATCACTTGATCACAGAATCTAAAGTTACATTTGCAAGAAAATTTGCTTGGAGTCATAAAGGGCTAGCTTACCATTTCATGGAAAAATGACTTAGAAGATGGCACTGCCCATAACGAAAACTTAACTGTCCTACATCATAGATGTTTCAGCCCTCATTCCCTCATTTAGACTTTGCCTTCCTTATCTATGTTGGTTTGAATCAGGGAGGGGAACCTGTCCCCAGAGCTATGACATGAATACAGTGTGAAGAGAAAAACCCTCCCTCTCAAGTGTTTCAGTCTGTTTTGCAGCTCTGGTCACACCTCCTCATGTTACTGCTAAATTAGTCAAGCTGCTGGCTCAAGTTGGCTACTCAGAGCAAGGCAACTTGTCCTTTGTTGAGTTGAGGGGCAGCCTCCAGGCTCCTTTTAATCTGATTGTTTTAATTCAATTTAATCTGCCCAGTAAATATTTTTTCTTCGGCTGCCGAAATGTGTAAATCAACTAAGTAGTTGTAATCTATGTATACAGTTAACAGAGCTCATGCTGACCAATGCCATGGGACTTGAAATAAATTTGCTTTTGCTGGGCAGTCACCACAGTTACCCAGAAGGGAAGGCAATTCACATAAGAGCAGTAACAGAAATGATACCTCACCTTAGTGGCAACTACCATGTATTGAATATTGGCTAAGTTCTTGCATTTCATTATCTTCATTACACTTGGCAACGTCGGCATTGCTATTCTCGTTTCGTAGATGAGTTAAGTGAGGTACAGAGAGCGAGTCTAAGGCCTCCCACCCACTATTGGTGAAGCTGGCATTCAAAGCCAAGTATGCTTGGTGCCAATACCTTTTATCTTGCTATTACACTACAAGCATTCTGCCTCTATAAAACTGACTTGCATAATTTTAACCTTTTGAGCTCTATGGCTAAGGAGCCTAGATTTGACTCAATGGATGTGGCTGGGAAGATTTTAATTTTTTTTAACTTGTATGTATGTATGTATGTATGTATGTATTTGAATTATCAAATCTTTAGTAAGACTCAAGGCCCCTCTACTTTACTGGGGTCAGTGTTGGAGATAATCAGGATGCTGTGAGCACGGATGTGGTGATGGGGGTGGGGGGGTGGAGGGTAGGGGTGGGGGGCAAGATGGGGGAGGAGAGGGGTAAGTAAAAGCATGTTAAACATTTTACATGTGGAGAGAGTCAAAGATGACAGTTCTAATAATAATTGCAATTTATTGACTATACACGTAAAATGATTCCTTTCCCAAAATATGCATGTACATTGGTATGACTCAGAGATTAGAAAACTTAGCAAAATAGTATACATACATATATTTTACTGGCAGTTAAGAGGATTGATTTGAGGTAAGAAAGAATTGAGCTTGAATCTCATTCTGATTCTTATTAGTGATGCGACCTTAAAAAGTCATTTACCTTACATGAGCCTCAGTTTACTGAGCTAATAAAATAAGAATGACAATACCTGTTTTGGAGGGATATTGTGAAAATGAAATCAGGTATTACAGAGAGTGTGCATGGCCTGACACACAGCTGATATTGGAAACTGGTAACAATAATAACATTTGAGGCCCTATTCCTGTGTTACTGCTGCACCACGAAACAGTCCTGCAAGGTCAAGAGAAGACATGGAGACTTTCCACGGCTACCAGCAACAGGGGCTGGATTTAAACTGAGATCTGGTTACTCTTCTAGTTAATGCTCTTTCAATTATACCTCCATGTTTTGGCTTGAGCCCATTAGACCAATAGATGTATGTTTAAGAATATTTTCAAAAGTCCTAAAAACAATCATTAAAAGAATTAAAAGCGAATGCATACCTACTAAAATGCTGGACAAGATAAGAGCAAAGACCTCAAAGTTGAAAAACAAAATAAATATAAAATATAAATGACAAATGCAAAGCAAAGAAAGAATGGCAACAGGTAGATAACACAAATGAATTTTGAAAAGAGAGACAAATGGTTTTAACATCCATATGGAAAGACTCAACCTTCTTTGGGGAATAAAAATAAATTATTAAAATAAATGTCTACTCTTTATAAGGGACAGGCGTGATACATAGTACCACAGAAAAGATCAAAATAGTAATAGGGGCAAATATTTGTCTGGTTAATGCAAATATAATGAGAGTAGAGAGAGTTGGAGGTTAGTTTTGGGTCTACTTGGTTATTCTAAGGATGGTTTCCCAGAATCACCTTCTCTCTGTGTTTCCAGATTAAAGTAGGGCAAACAAGGAATTCACTTGCTATTTGCAAGGCAGAACTGAGTCATTACTCTCTGAAGGTCATTGTGGTTACATAGGAGGGCAGATAGATGTAGAGGCAGGAGAGGGTTCCAACTTGTTCTCACCCCTCACCCCAACCATTCATTTTTCCTGATGGTTCGTTCTGCTGACCACTCGCCTCTCCAGGCCTGTCACCAGAAGCTTGGTGGTAGACCTGCACAAGGGGTAGTTAAGCAGAGAATTTAGTTTTACCTACACCTTTCCACCCACTCCCCTTCATGACCCAGCTCTGGCAGCTCCATGTCACTGGCCTCCCAGATTTTCCTGCACACTGTGATTCAGCTACCCAGGCCAGTGCTTCTGGAGAATTGGTTAGTGGTTTTCTCTGCTCCTCGATTCTTCCTTCAGACCCCTACTTCCCCGGCCTCTTCTATAATTAGATAAAGACTTCTTCCTATCAAATTCTTGATTTCATAATACTCAGAGGGATTCTGCTTCCTGATTGAACACTGAAAAATAGTGATAGGAGTATCAATTTTAGGCAATGTATAATTTAAGCAAAAGTATTGACTGGGCAGATATGTGTTCTGTGCCTGGGTCTTGATTTAGAAAGGTGACTGAATGACCACATGGAGAGTTCAATGCCATTGGAAGAAAAGTTGAATGTTACTCCTAGTTCCCCCTAGAAATGGGAGGCTTGGCTGGACATGCAGGGCCATAGGATGAATACCAGATCATAGGAGCAAATGATAGATTTAGACCAGAACCTTTAATGTGGGGAAGGTGAGGGCACCTGGGTGGCTCACTCTGTTGGGCATCTGCCGTCAGCTCAGATCATGATCCCAGGGTCCTAGGATCGAGTCCCGCACTGCGCTCCCTGCTCAGCGGGGAGTCTGCTTCTCCCTCTGCCCCTGTCCCCTGCTTGTGTGTGTGTGCTCTCTTGCTCGCTCTCTCTCTCAAATAAATAAAATCTTAAAAAGAATGTGGGGAAGGTGAGACAGGGCAGGGTAAACAGTTTAGGATTGGCTATTTTGAATGATTTTGGCAGGTTCTGAAGTGCAGGGATGATCCCTAGTTGCCTGGTACCTGGCCCCGGGGATGATTAAAGTAGAGAAATATCGCTTCCTGGGGTCAAAAGGCCAGCTAGAGGAGGTAGGGTTCTGATTGGTTAGTTTAAATATATATAAAAGGCATGTTCCTAAAGATATGGTGTGTGTGTGTGTGTTTGTGTATGTGTGTATAATATACATTATAATATGGTATATTTATCACAAATTTATTATATATTTATATATAAATTATGTTATATAATATATACCACATTATATATAAAATATGGAATACATATTTTATATGTGCATGTGAAATATGGAGTATTATTCAGCCATGAGAAAGAAGGAAATCCTGTCATTTGTGACAACATGGATGAACCTGGAAGACATCATGCTACTTGAGTGGGGGGCTGAGGGGGTAGAAAACAGGGAGAGGGTGGTAAAGGGGTACAAACTTTCAGCTATAAGATGAATAAAATCCAAGGGTCTAATGTAAAACATGGTGAGTATAACTCATAACATTGTATTGCATAATCGAAATTTGCTAAGAGAGTAGGACTTAAATGTTCTCAGTGAAAAAAAAAATAAAAAAAACATAAACACGAGGTGATGGATGTCTTAATTAACTAGATGGGGAAATCCTTTCATGATGTTTACATATTTCAAATCATCACAGTGTAATCTTCAAATATCTTAAAATTTTATATGTCAATTATACCTCAATAAAGCTAAAATTGAAAAAATAATTTTATTTTTTTTTTAATTTTTTATTGTTATGTTAATCACCATATATTACATCATTAGTTTTGAAAAAATAATTTTAAAAAAGAATGTTCCTGGCTGAGTCCTTTGCTGTCACTAAGAATTGGCTAGCCCCTGGGAGGGGCAGTCTTTTCCAGCCAGAAAGATTTTTTTTAAGATGTTAAAACATCATAATACACAGAAAAATTTAAAAACATGACTAATACAATATTACCCTTTAAAAAAGCTAGAGCCAAAATCCACCATATATATATTAACAGTTGTTAATCTTTATTCATTGAATATCATAATACTGGATATATAAAGAAAAATCAATTAGAAATACAAGAAAAAATGGCCAGAGGTCACTTAGGTAATCACAAACTTGATCATAAGGAAAATCACAATAAATTCCAAAACATACAAAAGAAATTTTATAGGAGTAATTCTCAGATAGTGCAATGAAATCAAATGAGTACAAATAGAGATCAAATAGATCTCTATTTGATCAAACTTACTAATCATGCTCTTCAGATCTTCTATATCTTTATTACTAATTGTATAGGTTTGGATGCATCCAGATCTGTGTTTATGTTAATATCTTGATATTTGTGAAAGTACTGAAGTGGTGTAATTAGTGAAATTTAAGACTTGGGAAACAGTGTTATTTAAGAAGGACTAGTATTGTTTTTTCCTCTATTGATTTTTTTCTTAGTCTCTAAGGACTTAGTGGGAGTCAACTCCTTTCTATTCGGCAGACACACCAAGTTACCCAAGCCTCTTTGGTTTGCTGATATTTTCCTATTGGCATGGAAAGCTTGCTGCCTCAACAATTCCATCCCTGCCCCCTTTAAAAACTCTAGAATATCCTTTAAGATCCTCTTCAGTTATCTCTATGTAATGCCTGACCTTCAAGACAGTATTATCTTGTAGTTCTCTCATTTATTGTGGTTAATACTTCATTCATTAATTAAATCTTTCCATAATACGTTCTCATAGTATTATCTCTTTATACATATGTGTGTGTGTGTGTGTGTGCATGTGTGTGTGTAAATCTTTAATTATATCTGCCTTCTTCTCTAGGTTATACTCTGATACCCATAGTTGGACGTGAAGGTTCGGGAGGGATATGCGTTTTAGTATTCAGAACAATTACTGGTCTATGGTACTGCTCAAATATTTGTTGAATATAGAAATGGATGAATGGATAAACATTTCTTAAGTGTCTACCAGAAGGCAAACCTTTCAGTAAATTATCCTCAAAGTGTCAAGTTTCTATCTCCATTTTCCCTTCTGGTCTATTGAATCTCTCAGCTGATACAGTCACGGTGGTCTAAAATATTACCATTTCTGACCTGGTAGCAGCCTCCCTGGTGCTTTTCCTGCGTCCTAGCTCACTGGCCTCCTGTGAGGTCACAGCAGTCTACACACAGCAGTCAGAGTGGTGAGCTCCTAGAGACATAAATTCACATTATTCACCTTCATACTTAAAACCTTTCTTTAAGAACATCTGTATTCTTCGAATATATAAGGAAGCAACCATACATCCCAGTTTGCCTAGGACGGTTCTATTTATGCCCATCATGCCAGTGTCAATCTCACACTCAGGATACAAGTCGATGCCCCTGGGGAAGATATCTAGTCTTTGAAGCTATCCAGAAACAGTGGCTTGAAGGCTGCAAGGCGTAGCCATGTCGCGTGTGCTTATTACTGATGGGCGTGAGTTAGAGTTGATTAATTGCATGCCCTAGAACTCCTTTTGGGTTATCTTGGTCATTTTTTAATCTTATATCTGTGAGAGCCTTGTATCTAAGTAACTGAATGATAATGGCATCCTCTTGATTCCTTGAGCTGACCCCAGAGTAGTTTTTGTTGACAGACTAGGTGAACATCACATATTGCATTTGAGCCACTCAGTCCAGCCCTGACAATGTCCCTAAAATTTCCACTATGTGTTGTTCTGAAAGTTTGTGATGTTATTTTTGACATGATTCCTAAACATATTGGAGATGAAGATTGATGGCTACCACTCATAGGATATTGGTGTAAGTGCAAAATATATTTTACATGTTATTTTATTTAATTCCCATATTAACAGTGTGAACACTTTAATCTCCATTTATAGACAAAGAAATTAAGACATTAACTCTTTCCAGGCATGAACAATCCAGTGCTTCCTGCATTCAAAACTAATACTTGGGAGCATACCTACTTAGGCTCAATAGACATAGCTTGTTATCTGGTAAGTAGATAAACAATTACCGGATAAACAATGATAAGTTTCGGTTGAATTTACAGAGTACAAGACATAAATTTGCCTATTATAAATATAATTTCTGAGCAAGGAAACCAGGCACCTTGCCTTGGGCACTTGGGATTTTAAAATACAAATGACAAAGCTCCTGACCTCATAAGAACTGCAGTTTTGTCAGAGAGGTAATTTTCATAAACAAACATTGCAATATTCTAGGGTATGTAGCTTGCCTGGTGTTTGGCATACAGATAGCATTAAAATATGTACTATTTGAATAAATGAAATAAAGCGTGCCTGAGGAAAAGAACAAATGAAAGTGCAAAGATCAAAGGAAGCAGAGAGGAAAGGACTTTCTCCCTGGGAAGTGGATAAAAACATCACTAAAGCGGTTACATTGAAAGGGGTTTCTGGAGGGTGTGGATGAGTTTACTAGGGAAGGAAGCCTAGAGGAGGGCCTTCTGGGCGGATGGAACAGTTGGGCAAATGTATGGAGCTAAAAACAAAACCATGGCATGGTCAGGAAGTGGGTAAGAGTTCACTGATTCAGAATTGCATGGGCAATGTTTTATCTGCTTGGTGAGGAATCACAGCCTTGACAGCACTGCTGTTCATGACTCAATGGATTCGTTTTGCAAAAAGTGTCATCTTAATATCTTGGACTGAATTCTGAGCGCTTGTGGGCTGGAAATCGGAAGAGACCAGAGCTGAGATGGATGGATGTAGTCTGATACCATGAGCCCCGTTCTTCTGAGACTTTCACAAGATGTCAGACATTGAAACTACTTGCCATTGAGGGAGAGCAGCCTCCCACCTAAGGAGTATTCTGCTTGTCCTCTATGTTCCGGCAAATAGCGCACAACCCCCCGACCGTCAGGGCCACTCTTCCCTGCACACACAAGTCTTAGGAAGGTCAGAGTCTGGTAACTCCTGGGTTCTCAGAGATTAATACGGATACTTCATGGCCTGTGTGGGGCTCAGAGAGCTTCAGCATTCCCTTGAGGGAAATAGAAGGTTCACAGGGTACAGCCCTGTATCTAGGCGGAGAATTTTCTGGGTGTAGTGTTGTGTGGAGGAGGCTTTGTGTCTGTGGAGGAGACTCGGGAAAGGACACACAGAGAGACAAACAGAAAAGTGACAGATGTGAATTCGCTTCCTGTCATTTTTTTCCCTGAAAGATGAAGGTTGATCTTGAGAAGACAAGGATATTATAATAAAACTCTCATCCTTGTAATAGTGAGGGTGAGAAAACCCATTAAAGTTGTGTGTGTGTGCACATGTGTGTGCGCGTGCGTGTGTGCACGTGTGCGTGTGTGTATGTGTGTGTGTATGTATGTGTGTGTGGTATCTGGCTACTGTACTTTAACAATAACTCCTCTTGACATTATACAAGGTCAGCAAGTCACCTCAAGACCACCCTGCTTGAGGATTTGCTCTCCGCACAGGGTTGTATGGACTCTCTCAGCTGAGAAATGTCACCCAGCACCTTTCATATTTATGGTGACTCATAAACAGGAAACCAGTCCTGTCCATGACATTGTAACTTTTTTTCATATCAAATCCTTTTATGAAAATGAAAAAAAAAACCCACCAAACAAAACTATAGAACTTAGCTGTCTTATGCTTTCTGAGCCAAAATAAACATTGCCAAATTAGTAAGGCAGACTGAACAAATTAAGCGCTAAATGCAAATTTATCGACTGAAATCCAATGGCAGAGTTGCCAAAGAGCTTAGAGGGGTGAAGCACAGCCCTGTAAGTAGGTGTTTGTGTTGGCGAGTTTCTGCAGAGAGGCATGGGAACAGTAATAGAAAAAGAGAGCGTTTCTGTTACACCCAAGATGAACAGTTTGTTTTAGAAAGTTCAAGTAAACAGTGTCTAACATATATTCACTGAATTCAGAATCTCAGTTGCTACCAAGAGGGAGATGAAAAAAAAAATAAGCTGGCAAAATTTCTTTTAAAAAACTCATTTGGAAATGTTCAAGTCAGCCTTGTTAATCATTGGATGGGATGGAGACATCCTTTCTCATTGGTGAGCCATGAATAAGTCCCAGCAGTTCCTCACCAGGGCAGACAAGAGCTTTTCCCTGAAAGATATTCAAAACCTTACACAATAAGGAAAAGATTTATCTTCATGTTTTCTAATGCCCCAATTGGAATGTATAGGATGTATCCTTTTAAGGTGTGAGCATCATTTATGATGCCTAGGTTTTGAAAGTTGAGTGTATATTGCTTCAGCTCCATGACTGACTGGGGAGGGGCTGCAGGGAGAGAATGGTTGTGATTGTAATTGCTTCAGTGTTTTCCTCCTGACCATGGACTCGGTGACTTCTCTTCCCACTTTGGTCAGGGTCTCTTACCCCTTTTCTTTTTTTTTTTTTTAAGATTTTATTTACTTATTTATTTGAGAGAGAGAGAGAGCATGAGCAGAAGTAGGGGTAGGGGAGGAGGGAGGAGAGAATCTTCGAGCATGAGCACAAGTAGAGGTAGGGGAAGAGGGAGGAGAGAATCTTCAAGCAGACTCCCCAGTGAGCATGGAGCTTGACATGGGGCCCGATCTCATGACCCTGAGGTCATGATCTGAGCCGAAATCAAGTGTCAGATGCTTAAGTGACTGAGCCACCCAGGTGCCCCTCTTATCCCCTTTAACATGAAAGATCCTAAGATGCACATTTCTGTTTGCATTGAGTGTTCTTCCTCCTCCTCCTTCCCTCCCTCCTTCTTCTCCTTCTTCCCTTTCACCCCCTTTTTATAGCATTGCATCTGCAATGCAAAAATAAAATACTGGTCATGTTTCTTCCATAATACTACCTTGTATGAGATTTTATTTTATTCTCTAAAAGTTTTAAAAAAATTTAACTGAAGGATAATTCACATGTAATGTTATATTAGTTTCAGGTGTACAACATAGTGATTTGACAATTATATACATTACAAATTACCCTGGTAAGTGTAGTTACCATGTGCCATCACACAAAGTTATTACAATATTATTGACTATATTCTATGGATGTTGCTTATTCTTCAGGGAAGAGTTCCCACAAGCTTCCTGGGGCTTCCCACAATGCCTTGTCTCTTCTTTGACGGTTGAAGAAACCAGGACACAGAAAGTCATTTTATCATACAATAAAAATTGGGAATAGAATGGGAATACCATAGAATACCATAGTGTGCCAACACCGGATGGATATTTAGAAAGCTGTATTTTATAGAGGAAAATCAGAGGCCTAGAGAGAAAGATATCGTAACATGCCCAAAGTAACGTAGTGAATAAGTTCCAGAGAAATTAATAGATCAGATTTTCTTTATCCTTTGACTGCTAGCCAAAGGAGTCAACACGCCACTACATACCACAGTCCCTCCCACATACTTACTGTTTAGAGGTCTTTTCTATAGATAATACTCTCTTCCCAAACCCAGCAACATAAAGTAACAGAATTAAATATCTCCTTCTCCAGGACATTCTCTTGCTCAAGGAAATATATTGGTCTTCTACTGCAGAAGAGGTCAAGTATAAACTCCTCAACTATTTTAGGTTTTGAAGTTGAGGAGAGTCTTGGCTTTGGTTGGCCAAAACAGGAGACAAGCTGAGAATTGTCTTGTGGCAGAAAGATGGCAAAAGAATTGCAAAGCAGAAATCGCCCCAGCTATGACCCCTGGAGGAGAAGAAATATATAAATATTTAGAGGGTGGAAATGAAAATGGCTTATAAATTATCTTTTCCTACGTGACATTCCCTAAGAAATCAGCCCGGGTTACATTTTTTAAAAGAATCTAGATAGTCAAAGAAATGAATGTCAGCTTGGTGTAATTTTTTGCGTGGTGTAATTTCAGTTCACTAGCTGTAACACACAATCAGCTGGTAATACCTTTGGTTCACAGACCCACACGGCACAATTGACAACCTCATATATGCAGCTTAATTTATCTGGGACACTGAATTTTTCTTAGATTCCTTTCTAGGTCAAAAGTCTAGGTTAATGAGCATTCCTACCCACACTCAAAACATGTCCTGGAATGCAGGAGAAACATGAATTGTTAACAACAATGACAAACTCTTTTGAATTCATTTTAACCAGAAATGGTATAAAAATAAGTATAATAATTTCAGAATATTGACAATATGTGAATCCCTTGAAGAAAGTAAGCAAAGATTACTGTTATTACACCTGAGTTCTTGCTGATCTCTCCCTTGATTAAATATTAGAATAGGTCTTCTCATGGCCTTGGTTATTGGTGCAAGAATTCATAGCCATCATCAAGCTACTCTCCACTTGAGCAAGGCTATTCAGAGCAATGGTCTACTCCAGGGGCTACATTTTCCACCATCAAGGGATTGGGTACTCCTGTATACAGTGTGTTATCACGTATCTGCTAGTGGAGAGTTCTGTTTTGGAGATTACTTCTAATATAGATGTTTTGGTAATTAACAGTAAGTAATGTTACTCTTTTGCCATGGCTGACCTGCCCCAGAATAGTCTTAGGTTGGCATTCCTCCCTCAAAGGGTAAGATTCCTCAAGTCGTGGATGTGAAAGTGCTGCACATAAGCTACTGAGAACTAGAGATTGAAAGAGACATGGTTATTCAAATGGATACTGACAGAGATGCTGTGGCCAACTTAGAACCTGTGCTGACCTTGAAATCTGTCCCTTTGGAAGCACACAGAGGACATAGTGGGGTTGGGGAAAGGTTTCTAACAACAGGACAGTTTTCTAAAACTGTGATTGGGGGTAGAATGGTTGCATGTGGAATGGACTGGGCAATGAATCACCATTTTGGCCATAGGAGTGACCACCAATCCCTGAGAAGTGACCTCCTCTTTAGTCTTGCATAATTAACAACCTAGTTTTGGGGCCCAATGCAAAGCTTAGAGTCCCCAGAGGGCTCAGAGATCCTGTAGGAAAGAGCTGGGTTGCCACACCCTCCACTTTCTCTGCCAGTTCTCCCCTGGGTCTCCCTTCAGACCTCTCCTTCAAGTCTCTCTTCAGAGTTTCCCGGGACACATGGATGCCATCCAAGCTCATCATGTGAATCTATGTAAACCACTGAATCCAACACCTGGCATATTTAAAGACTTAATAAAGATCCATCATTAATCTTGTTGTTCTAACCTTATCATTATCATCATCATCATCATTTATTTCATCCTTATAACATCCTTGTCAGTTCCTTCATGAGGAAAACCCAAAAGCCAATCTCACACTTATAACTGGTAAATAGATTATTTATAGTTTGTCTTACAGGACAAAATCTAAATTAACTGTACATTTAAAAAAGTTACATTTTATTTTTTTGGTTTTTATTTTTTTTAAAGATTTATTTATTTATTTTAGAGAGCAGGGGAAGGGCCAAGGGAGAGGGAGAACGAGTCCTGAGCAGACTCCGTGCTGAGCATGGAGCATGGAGCACAGAGCCCGACGTGGGACTCAATCCCAGGACCCTGAGATCAGGACCTGAGCCGAAGCCAAGGGTCAGACACTAAACGAACTGCACCACCCAGGTGCCCCTAGAACATAAGTTACATTTTAGAGAATTCGCTCAGCATGTTGAAAATATTCCTTTTTGTGGCCTCCATAGATTTTTAAAAGACATCCTCAGGTGAGGGAACCCGCAGGTCCCTGACCCCCAGTCAGTCTCCCTCTTGCTGGGGGGTGTTCTACCTTGCAAGTATAGACCTCTCATTTTTCATACCATGTAGTGACATTTTTGAGCACAGAAACCTCATCTTTATTTTTCTACCTTTTTTTACAATGTCTGTCACAGGCCTCGGCACATAGTAGGCATTCAGGAAAACCACTGTGATGAATGGGTGAGTGTGAGGGCCACTGGGGTTTGCGCTGGACCAGCAGTGTCTTCAATGAATTGAATGTGAAGACTGGTAATTGTGGAGGCCTGTCCATAGTCATGCATTTCTAGAAAACTCCGCCACCCACAAAGACGCACTTGACACAGGTGAGTGTGCACATATGCAGCTGTACACTCACAGCCGTGCATGAGTGGGCATCCTTGCAGCCCCAAGTGCTGACATTCACCTCTTCTCTACCCCGCATCAGCGGCCCTCCATCCATGGTCACAGCCAAGTACATCAGACACAGACACGCATGTGACTCGCTACAGGATGGCACCTGTGCACATGCAAATCTGTGCACACTCCAGATGACTTTGAAGCTGGGCCCGAGCATCAGGAAGCATCCAGAATCCCGGCTGTTGTGGCAGTCACAGCACATCACATGAAAAAAAAATTCTCTTTATTCCCTGGAGACTGCAGGTTGACTTCAGGGTTTTAAAGGACCCCCAAAACTGACTCTCCTCCGACTTTGCTTGGGGCTAGTTCCTGAACAATACACAGATTGTCCGGATCTCTAAGTGCCTTGAGGAGTGTCTCTACCTCCCGAGACAATATTGCTATTGTCTCCAAAGCTCAAGCCTGTTGTTTTATCTTTGAGGAAGTTTATTCCTAGATAGAGATCTTCATAACACCAGCCGAAAATGGAGGCATTGACAGGCTGGCTCGCATTTATTGCTGCCGTATAAGAGAACCATTTAAAAGCTGGCTGAGTTTTTGTCCTCAGCAAATACAGCCACTTGCCCTGGTCAGGCCATCAGAGCCCTTCTAAAAAGCTCAGCCCAGTTACTGGCAGAATCCACAGAGCTGTAAAGGCCAATAGGAAGGGTGAGAGTTTAAACTTTAACTTCTTCAGACATCATGGGACCATCACAAAAATGAATCAGAAACACCCAACTGAGAGCATTTTTCACAGTCACTCTGCAGATGACAGAAGATAAGAAATGTTAGTAAAGGTGGAAAGTTCCATACTGATAGCATCTTTGGCCTTGTGGATGGAGACCCTCTTTGTCAGGGGTTCACTAGAGAGTTCGCATCACACTGGTGTCTTTCTGACCTATAGAAACAGAAGGAAAAATGTATCTAAAAATCACTGTTAAGACATATCTTCTACTCCCTGCCCCTGGGTCTGGAATGCTGAGCTCAGAGGGCCCCAACCCAATGCCTGTCTTTTTTTTTTTTTTTTTTTTTTTTTTTTTTTAACGAAAGAAGAAGAACCAAGAACGGGAAAAGAGAGGGACTTGCCCACAATGACCTATAATGTAGGGGCCAAATGAAATCTCATGCCCAAAGTCTTGGACTCTCATTTTAGGGTTTTTTATTTCTGTTCTCCCCACCAGGTCATGCTAGTTCCCTCTCTCATTTAATCGTCCTCCATGACCACTGGAAAATAGGCATCTTTCCAGTGCAAATGATTGCTCGTGCAGTCTCCTTCTGCACTTCAAGTTTTAATTTATTCTCACTTTTGCTATAATGATTGGTGCAGGATTTTAATTCACTCTTAAATGAAGTCGGTAAAGGAGCAGCTGAAAATGAATTAGTTTGTGATACCAAAAAAGGTCTTTTATCCTAGAGACCTGAGGACTTTTAGAACAGGATTTTCAGGGTAGTAAAGGAAGAGAATCTCCTTTTGACTTCTCTTTGCTCCAGGTATGGATGGGTCAGTCTCCTGGAGTCTCTATCAGGTCAGGTGGTTGCAGAACCATCAGCAGAAGCATGAGTGGCTGGACATATTTTGGGTTTTTTTGTCTCATACCAAAGACCGGGAATCAAAGGCCACTTCAATTGTTTAGGTATCTAGAGTGGAGAGTCTTTATCAGTCTCCCGATATGGGCTGCCAGGCTCTAGTTTCTGGATAACTATTTGCTACCCACCGGTAGACAGAACTGGACAGGTACTTAGAGGCCATGGGATCCAAACCATTTTATAGGTGGAGGAACTTAGTGCTGTAAATGGTATGGTGGTCAGAATGGTGGCCCTCCCCAAAATGTCCATGGCCTAACACCCAGAACCAGTGAATGTGCTACTCTTAAATGGGAAAAGGGACTGTGTAGATGTAATGAAGTTAAGGATCTTGAGATGGGGTGATTATCCTGGATTATCCATGTGGCCCAGTGTAATTACAGGGTCATTATAAGGAAGAGGGAGGCAGGAGAGTGAGAGTTTGAGAAGGAGAAGGGGCCATGGAAGCAGAAGTTAGGGTGATATAATTGCTGGCTAGGAGTCACCTGCCAAGGGATGTGGGAAGCCTCTAGAATCTTGAACACTAAGGAAATGAATTCTTTCCTAGAACCTTCCTGCTGGCACCTTGATTAATCGCAGCCCCCATGAGACCCATTTCAGCCCTTTGATTTTTAGAACTCTAATATAAATCCATATTATTTTAAGCTACTACACTTGTGGTAGTTCGCTATAGCAGCAATAGAAAGCCGATAACAGATGGGAACAGGCAAAACTGAGACAAGGACATGCCTTCTTTCTTCTTCCTTTGCCTGGCAAGCTTTTCTCTTCATCCCCTTTCTTCAGTTGGTCAACTGCTGTCATCCTCAGCCCTAGTTGAGGCTGTGTCATTGAAGAGCCTCCTCTTGGATTTGACTCAGAACATTTCCCCAGCTCTCCTATAGTTTCCTGGATCTGCTATGTAGTATTGCACATTATGGACTGTGAGATTGAGTTGTTCCCTTCTCCCCCAGCAGACTGTGGACGCCTTGAGGGCATCAGCTGGCCTCATTCATCCTCTGATCCCAAACATCTAGCACAGGAGAGTCATGATCATTGGTTTTGAGTGAATACATCAAAGAATAAACAAAAGCTCTTTTTCAAACACAACATTTTGAAGCTACTTGGCAAGCATTAGTAACTGTATATTTTTTCTGAAATATTTTCTTGCCTTTTGTTCCTTTTTTTTTTTTTTCTCAGCCAGGCAGATTCTGAAGGTGACCGTGGAGCCCATAAATTCAGGAGAGTTGCCTGTGGAGGGACAGGACCCTGAGGCCAGACTCAGAATTGCTGATCCCAGGCAGCCTTGTGCCTTGAGCTCCTCATGAAGGGGCTTCCTTAGGCTTGTTACCGAGTTGTCCCAGCAACCTAGAAAAAGCTCCCCTCTTTGAGGTGGTAGACCAATTTTCTGATACTCCCCAGTCCTCAGACTAACCGGTTCATCTCCTCAAAAAGGCAGCTTTTTTTTTTTTTTTTTTTTCCCCTAGGCTGCTGAGAAAACACCAATGGCAAATATCATCTGGTTTTCATTGAGTGGTTCCAAAAATCTGTCACAGGCTAATTGTGTATCTCTACTCACACAAATGAAGATAAGCATGAATGAAGATCTGTCACCAGCTCCTGGTTCTTGGTACCTAGGAGTATGGGTTGACCTAGGAGTATAGGTTATTTTGGAGAAGATAGCCCCGTTTTTCTAGGCTCTTCTGTGGCACATACACATGACTCCTGGAGGGTCCTTTGGTGGCTTCTCAAGTATCTCAGAGCCTGAGGAGATAATAGGACTCCTTTGCCTCATCTCTTCAGTCTGGAGGTTGTGGGGCTGTTTCTGTCACCCAGGTCCTTCACTTTAACCTCTGTGGATGTGGCTCCTGCTCAGGGTTCAAAGGGTGTGCCTCATATGCCATCATCAGGAGGTACTCCAGACACTGGTTAGATAGGAACTCAAATTGCTGGCTGCTGTGTTCTCTTTACCAATATTTGTTTCCATTTTGCAGGTAAAAACAATTTAGCATGAAAGATAGCATGCTGATAGCCTGAAATAACCTCCAGTGGGTACAGCCTTGTGAAATACTTGGTGAAGGAAATAAATACGTAGTCAGCCCATGAAACCAAAAGGTTTATTGCTTAGGAGGGGCTCCGTGGAAACTCCTGCTTTGTAAGGATATGTCTAAAGCAGTTATTTTCCCAACTTTGGTCTTTAATGTATCACTCAAGAAGGCAAGATGCTGGAGAACCCTGTGAAAAGGAGTGCAATGATTAGGTGAGCTTGGAAAAAGCTGCCTTTCGTGTCTCTCAGAAATTTACAACACACCCTGAGAAAACCTATAGGACAGAAACCTATTTACATTTGTTTAACTCAGAATTTCCTGACTCTTTCCCCATGAAATCCGTCCCCCACAGAATACCTGTTAATTTGTCACATAATCAATGTTCTGTACCCTGCATTTTGTGAAGCCCCACATTTTGTGAAGCTTTCTCAGGGCTCCTTGGAGAGGTAGACTCCCTTACTGTGCTTTCTAAATTGTGCATGTATATCATTTATGAGGCTGATGTCAGACACCATCCCAGTTAACCCTCACCAACTTTGAGGTCGGTACTAGTCCTTCAGTCAGTAGTTAATTAAATAATTGATATTTATTAGTTATGTACTATGGGTATGACACCAGGGCAGGTGTGTTATTACCCTTATTTTATAGGTCTAGGTGGGGAAATTGAGGCCCATAAAAGTTAAATAATTTATCCAGAGTGACATGACTGGAAACAAAATTCAGAAACAAAGCCAGAAACAAAATTCAGTTTCTCTGATTCTTGCGTTGTTTCCACTTTTTTCAGACTGCAGAGAATTACTACTGCCATCCTCTCTCCCAGCATTGCTCTGAAGTTCAGAACAAGGTTGCTCAAGAAGTCTTCGTTATGAACTTAATTTGAAATCTTGTCCTTCTTCATCTCCCACCCTGTGCTGTCCTGCTTCCACCTCTGAGCTGGGGGAGGGAGGTTGATGAGTTACTTCTTAAGTAGAGGGGCCCACTCAGACCTCATGTCCACGTGATGCTCAGAGCCCCAGTGGCCTTTGCATTTGTATATCCCAAAGGTGGGAAGCAAGATTGCTCAACTCAAGACCTTCAAATCCCCATCTCCTCGGCTGCTATGTAGGAGGTTCTCTTCCACATATGAAGCTTCAGGACAATAATTCAAATGGGTGCCCAGGCACAGTGCATGGGGTGGGAGGCCTTTGGACTCTGGGTTTCCTGTGCTGGGTTTCCTGTGCTGAACCTGTTCAGTCAAGTAAAATTGTACTGGAATTCTGGGGTTTGTGTTGGGAGCCCACAGCCCGCTGTTTATTATTTTAAGAACTCTTGGTTTCTACCTTTAAATGTGGGGGTGGGGGAGCAGCCTACTGTGGAAGGCGGCTGCCACCTTCTTCTGGGAATGACAGTGTTGCTCTGTATATTCCACAAGGGCCCCTCAGGCAGAGCTACCGCATTCCAGAGCTCTCCCCAGCCAGATGAATAGACACTATTTCATCTCATCGGTTACTGAGACAAAGTCAGGGCTCCAGCAGTTGGGTTCCTTTCTGTCATATCACCTTGATGTGGGGAAGACCCCACTAAGGCCTTGAGACCAGGACGCTCACAGCTTTACCAGAGTCAAGGGTCAGCACGTTCACACTGGGCTTTATGAAACCTGCTCTTGCCTTCCTCACCTTTCAAATTGTGTCCCTGCTGGGTGCCCCACATGGTAAGAATGTTCCAGTGTCCCACTGGAACATTTGTTATTGCCCAATCCAGCTCAACACCCCTTCCAGCCATGTCCCAAGAAGCCCGCGCAGAGTACTTGAAATAAAACAGAGCGATGTCCTCGAGCTGTGAATGCCTCCCAAAGACAAACGGACAGAACTTCATTGTTTCAGGGAAGAAGGCGCCTCACATAGTGATCACATTGTGGTTACCGGGGGCCTGATGATTAATCTACAGAGAGGATGTGCAGGAGAGAGGAGCTGGCATCATTCCTGTAGACGAAGATTCTTTAAAATTTCATGTCTCTGACTGAACATGTGCACCAGAAACACAAGATTTCCATTGTTAAGGTCTCTTCAGTGACCTCATTTTCCCAGTTGTGAGTTGGCATGTAAGTCATTACCTTTTCTGTCTGCACAGGGATACTGTGTTCCTGAAACTCAAATGCTTCACACTTCAAAATATACATTGTGCTGCTTATAATTATACTTCTGAAGGTGAACACTTACAGGGCTTTATAACATTTCTCATTTAGAGATGGGCTATAAGCAGCTGATGCATGGAGAAATGAACAAAATCAGATACTGATCAATATGCATATATTTGGTATAATTGAACTATTTTTAGAATGAATTTTTAAAAAGATCTGTGCTAAGATCTTTTGAAGGCACTCCAGGAGGTTCCAGCAATATCCACAACTATCCACCATGGTTCTTGCCCTTTGTGTGATCACCAGTGGGGAAGTTGACTCTCTTGGAATGGCAAAGGCTGTATATGAGGGGCTGATGCAGATAGCATGATGGTGCTGATGGGTGAAAATCCACAGCTCTGTCACTTGCTGGAGACAACTTCTCCGAGCCTCTGTTCCCTCATCCAAGAATGGACTAGATCGTAAGACGTAAATATAAGATGCTCTTGCTCATAGAGCTTATTAGAATAACTTCTTAAATATAAGGTCAGTTCGGGATGACATTGTGATTTTGGACCATCCTGAAATGTTTTAGACATGGTCTCAGAGATTGTGCCTCTCCGGTCACTTCAGAACTCATGGAATAAACTGATAGCATAATAGGGATGGATATGGGAGTGGTACAGGGAGTATCTGGGGAATGGATCTGCTATCAGAATGAGGGGGATAGTCTCAGAGAGTTCCTCTTTATGTACTGGGTGACTGGGTCTTTAATTCAGATCGTTCGCTGCCCAGATTAAATGTATGCTGGAACCTCTGGGGAAACCCAGGTCAGTGGGCAGTTCCTCTAGGCCTATGTCCAGAAGTAAGCTTTCTGCCAAGGCAGAGTGAGGTAAGCTGTCACCTGTTTTTGTAACCTACCATCACACAAGACAGGCCTTAAAGCTCAGAAGACAAAGCAGAGAGAGTTGTGTCCCTTTGTTTTGAGCTCAAGGCCTTTTTAAAGCCATCAAATGTCTCCTTGTTCCCTTGTTGTGCAACAAGGCACGCAGCTCTGAATGGGACCTTTTGTACCTGGAAATTCCACAGTTCCAGTTCCCCCTGACTCTTGTCCATGCCAGATGACATCCTCAGAGACTTTGAAGTTGCATGTTTGAAGGAAGCACTGCCTCACCCACACCTCTCACCCCACGTGCCTGCCCACAGTATCAGTCAGACTCTGGGAGAGCAGTGGGACGAGCTTCTGGCTACCAACGGACAGGAGCTGGAGCCAGGGGGCCGGTGCTGCCCCACCACTCAGCTCTCCTTGTGTCTGGCCTCGCAAGGACAGCACTTCCAGAAGCTCTCTCTCTAAGGAGGGACTGGGCTCATCTTGAAGGGAATCCATCCAAGTCTTCTCTGCATCCTGGTTCCAGAAATGGTATTCCTGGGAGAGGCCATCTTACCTGATGTAGAGCCAAGCAGCCTTAGCCACATCCTGCCTGGTCTCAGACAGCAGAGTGTCTGCTTTGCCTGCAGCCCCTGCTCTCCTGATTTGCATGTGAACACGTTTCTGAATAGATACCCATGGATTATCTGACACCAACAGAGCCATGTGGATTGAAAGCACATCCAAGCACAGGGATTGCTTTATACTTAAGTAGGAGAGGAGGGAAGAGGGACAACATTTATTGAGCACATACAATCTAAATGGTTATTTGATATTAAATTTCACTGAAGCACCACAACAAACACCATGAGGCCATCTCCATTTGTGCAGATGAGGAAATTGAAGATCAGAGACTGTGAGGTTTGCCCAGGTCTTTATAGCTACTAAGTAGAGACATGAGATTCAAACCAGGTTCTTTTTAACTCCAAGATAGGCTCTTTCTTTTAGAGCATGCTTATTTTCAGATCCCTTTCCCACTGAGCCCAATTATCAATAAGCCTTCTCCTTGCACCGCCAGCTCCCTTAGAGATGTGTCTTAAACAGAAACTCATTCTGACTTGACCCCCTCTAGCTCTTTCCTTTTCTCCTTGGTGGTGACAGTCATTTCCCTGGGCCTCTGTAGGTGTCTGGAGGCCTCAGGTTCTCCTTGTTTCTCCCTCAGTTCCCCAGCCACAATGTATCTGAGATCCTTCATTGAGGTTCTAAAGGCGTAAAGGACATTTAGAGAAGGAATTCCTGTGTACACACTGTCCAATCTCAAAATAGGGATTTAAAACCATCAGTCCAGGGGAAGACTATTATAGTAGTGGAGTAGCAGCCAGTTCTGATTATGTTTTATAATCCTGGAATCCAGCACAGTGTTGGGCCAATGTGTGGATAGATGAATGAGTGGAGCTCTAAGAAATTAGGCCGCTGGTGGAAGGGCATTTGAGGATATCAGGCATTTTCCCTTGCATCTATGAAATCGTACCATGTTGGCTGACACCTCATAAGCCTGTGCAGAATGCCAGTATCCCAATATGTTAAATTTATTTGTTCATTTATAATTTCATTTAGTGTTTACTGAGCACCAACTCTCTGTTAGATTATGCTGGGGGAGATAGCAAAATGAAGGAGTTTAGGCTCTGTCCTGAAATAATTCAACAATCCAGGTGGGAGAAGACTTGAGTTTCATGCAGAAAGCAAGATGGCAAGGAATAGACACTTATCTCATCCTGAGAGATACATATGAGAAGACTTCCTGAATGGGATGGCTTAGAATTGCTACTTGAAGGATATAGTAGTAGGACATAAAAATTGGTAAAGGCATTTAAAAGAAAAAGCATTGTTTTTCTCTATCCTCACACCAACATTTCTGACATCCCATATGTGGGTTTTTTCAAACCAAGCAACTCTCCAGTTCTCAGCAGTCACCAGTTGGGTGTCCTACAATTAATGAAATTCCTACACTAACTGCTTGGAGTTGGCACAGACCACACAGGTTAAGGGCTCCATCCCACAAGACTGCCCCCCACTTCATAAACCAATTGCAAGTCCCGGGTTGTCACCTGTACTTCTGACTGACTGGCTATACATGGGGTTCCTGCAACCCCTTCTTGGATTGGGTCATTTGTTAGAACAAGTCACAAAACATGGGGAAACTGTTTACTTACTTGAGTACCAATTTATTATAAAAGGCTACAGCTCAGAAACAAGAAGAAGGAAGAGAAGCATAGGGCAAGTGGGAAGGGGTGCATGGAGCTTCCACATCCTCTCTGGGCTCACCACCTTCCCAGTACCTCAATGTGCTCTCTAACCAGGAATCTCTCTGTACCCTGTTATTTGGGGGTTTTATGGGGGATTCATTACACAGGCATGATTGCTTAAATCATAGGCCATTGATAAGTGAACTCAATCTCCATCCCTCGCCCCCTCGGGAGGTTGGGTAAGGGACTAAAAGTTACAACCCTGTAATCAGATGGCTGGTTCTCCAGGAAAGCATCCTTCCATCTTTTGGAGCTTTCCACAAGTCACCTCATAAGTATAAACTCAAGTATGGTTGGAAGGGACTTATTATGAAAAATAAAAGACGTTCCTTTTACCCATATCACTTAGGAAATTCCAAGAGTTTGGCAGCTCTGTGCCAGAAACTGGGAACAGTGATCAAATATATATTTCTTATTATATTGCAATATCAGAGCTTTCCATGTAGAGGGAACAGAACAATCAAAGCAGAGCAGGTGTGAGAAAACAAGTGTTAGGTGTGGCTATAATAAAGAATTTCTGTGAGGGGGTGGGAATGAGCTTGAACAATCAGTAGCAGCTTTTTTATGTTAATGAATTTGAAACTATATTATTCTCTTCTGGGGGCATGGATAATAATACTTTACACATATAGAATGCTTCTGAGCAGTAAGCACTCTAAGTGCTTTACATCAAAGATCTCATTAAATTTTTGCTACCACTCTCAGTTAGGTACTCATATTATTCCCACATGACATATGAGGAACCTGAAGGCCAAAGCCACACAGATCATCCATGTCAGAGCTGGGATTGTAAACCAGAAAGTCTTTGAACCACCATACCCTTATGCCTCCCAGAGATATGATGGAGTGAGCTCTCCAGAAACCGGAGTTATGAGGACAAGCAGTTCATTGGCATAAAGGACAAATTATAACCTCAGGCCCTGGCTTGATTCCTGTACTCATTAAGATCCAGCCCCAGATGACAGTGTCAGGATGGCAAGCACCATTGTGCTGGCCTGGATGGCTCATCATAGGGGCTCAGATTTGTGTGTTCAACATTTAAGAGACATTGAATCTAGTGGAAACAGAACACATGGAAAATGACCTCACTGGCTAAGGGCTGAAGTTGAAATGCCTGGCTTGAATTTTGGCTTTGCCCTTTCCTGTTTTCTGGCTGAATCCCAAGGCCACTGTAGAGTAGCTTTCTGTGCACAGGATGGTAGCTCCTGCCCACCCAGTGTTTCTACTTTGCTTCATGGAGGAATCTGCTAATTTAAGTAACAATCTGCAAAATTATCCAAGAAGACCAAGGTAGAGACATTTGTAATGTGTGAACATGTTTCCTGGCTATGAAAAAAAATACTGGAAGAAAATGAAGTGATTCATTGAAAAATTTCACTGAAAGGTCCAAATAATCATTTGGGGTACAACATTTCTACATCAGTTCAGTCATATATTTTTTGCAGAGAACTCATATATCTTCTTTTCTCTACCAGCCCATTGGAGTAGGCAAGTATTCTTTTCTTTTTTTGCATGTGAGAAATCTGAAACTCAGAAAGTGACTGAGAGACCAAGCCAAGTTTTCCAAATCAGATCTTTTTGACTTTGGCTTTAGTACTTCTCCTTGTTGGTACTGCTTTTCTGTGTGAAATACTGAAGAAACTGAATACTGTTTCTTCCACTTGAGATGATGCTGTTTAATTTATTTATCAGCAAGGATGGTGTTCTGCCTGCTTACACCAGTTTGACATTTTTGTTGTTAATGGATAGCACATTTCTGATTGGCCAATGACCATGCCATAGTAGTTATTAAATATTTTGATTATTGCTTCTGTTTTATATAAATATTTAATATTTCTGCTACATTACTTTACTTCAAAAAGGATTTATGGCAGTTTATAAAAATACCACACACTAGTAAGATAACATCTATCAGAAGTAGGCAAAGAAGTAAAAACAAATAGAAGTATAGAAAGAAATTGGGGCAGGAATGAAATCGACACAAAAGTATAGATTGTAAGCCTGAAACACTTGCTAGAGTAGAGATGAGCTGCTTGTTGGATTCTAAACCTGCCAGGAGCCAATGGCAGAAGAAATGCATATTGGTTATGATGCACTGTATCTTCAAGAAAAACCAAATGAAAAGCATATCTTACCACAAAATCATCTTCCTGAGACTCTCAGGAGAGAGAACACTAATTTAGTTAGTACAATTCCCATGTCATCTATGAATGGTCAAGACAGCAGTGAGTTTCAAAGGGTCATTTCCATGGGCTGCTTAACTGACAAGACCAATATCCTGCACTTGCCTCGATGCCTTGAGTTGTCTGGTGACCTTCTGAGCAGATTTGCCTTGTCTCCCTGCTTAGATAATAATTTCTCTGATGTGGTGACACTAGATCCAAAGTTCCCTTGGAAAATTACCAAAAATAATACTTTTTAAAAATGAGAACAATAAAAGAGTTGAACTACCACTGAGGGGGTGGGAATACAAGGTGCTGCTCCAAGATTTTACATTTCTTACTGAGCTCCTTCGTCCACAGGACAGGCAAGCTAAGTGTTGTCCATTGCCCTCTGACCTACCAGGTGGAACATCTTAGAGATGTTCCTGGAATTCTTGTCAACTTCAGACAGAAAGTAGTCAGTGTGATTCTTATACCCATTCATTGTCACTCATTCATTTGTCCTTTTATTAGAAATGTGTAGAAGATCACTTGCTGTGTGCCTTGCCCTGCAGACACAGAGATGGATAAGAAACAGTGCTACCCTGGAAGAGGTTATGGGTAAAGGGAGAAGACCAAAATGCTCATGGACAATTATAGCACAGCACAGGAAGTTCTGCAAGAGAGATATGTACAGTGTCATGGGGAGAGGGGAAAGAAGAACCATTATAGCCATCCGGGAGGCCAGAGACAGACTCCCAGTGGAGGTGACGTTTGATTCCAGTCCTGGCACAAATCCCTCAAAGAACTAAGGATGAAAGGAGATGACTGATGGAGAGAAAAGCATATTGATGGCAGAGCAGTGAGTATGTGTTTGGGCAACAGAGGAAATCTGAAGTGCACAGGACAGAGCTGATCAGACTATCTCACCCACAAACCAGTTAAGAATCCATGACTCTGGTTATTACATTTTAAAAGAAAAAAATGCCTAAACACATGAGTAATTTAAATTTTGAGAGGGAGTTCTTATGGGCCAAAACTTCTCCATCTGCGTTCATTAACACTCTGACACGGGTTGCTGAGGGAATGGGCCAGAAGCACAGTGCCGTGTGCTAGGCACACGTAGGGCATCTGATGGCCATGCCTCGATGACTGCCCATTTCCCCACAAACATAGCACTTTTTTTTTTTTTTTTAATTCAAGCAACAGCATATGATGTTATGTCTTCCATGATGTACTTCTCTCCTTCTTGGTTAAAAAGTTTTGGGCTTTGGCTTCATGTTTTGGTCTTGCGTACACTCGAATCTGTATGATTAATATGCAGCTCACATGGCCAAGAAAGAATGTGCTGCCTCCAACCCAGTTGCATAGGCACTAATCCCAAAGCCAGAGATTTTCAAAAATCATACCATGAGTTAATTTTTTTTCTAGCAGAAAGATCACATTGCCAGAAGAGTGAAGTGCCTTAGGAGTTGCCAAGTGCCAGGTTCAAACTTCACTTTGGGAGTCAATGAGCTGTCTTCAAAATGGGAAAAAAGTCGGTCTTTACAGATACTAAGTGATGTGCACTGTTGAGGTTGAGTTTTAAAAAATTAAATCCATATTGGAAGTTAACCTCTGAGGATTTGGGACACATCATTCAACATTTTTAATTTCATCAGTAGCAATGGAATCAGTATGAGTAGCAGGGGATTTGCTGTACAAATTAAATAACTTGAAAAATTTTAAAATCCAAAAAATAGATTGTAAATGTTCTAATAACACAGATAGTTGGCCAAATATATAAATTTAATTTTTTAAAAATTGTGGTAAAGTCCTTTTTATTTTCATTAGATCATTTTTTCCCCCAAACAGAAAAGCAGATAGAATCTTTGTCTTAACTTCACAATAATTCATAGACTCAGAATCTATGCTCACATCTCTTGTTTTCTGTGATTGGAGTCATCCAAGCCAATCGGTAGACCTAATATTGGGTTTCAGGTAGTTGTCTGAGTTTGCCAGATCCCTGAAAGGATTCTGCCACAAGCAAATGCTCATTAGCCAACTTCCTTACTGCAATAGTAATTTTCTTTCATTCTATTTAAAGCAACCCTCACTCATATCATGCTAAATGATTTTACACTGCACCAAACGTGCTGAAGTGCTCACATTTTGGCTGATCACAAACCACACAGGAATAGGACTTTACTCTTAAAGAATAGTTTGTGCCTGCCTTGGGTCTTTGCTGCTCACTTTCAACACTCTTTGCCAACTCAACATTCTCCAAGAAAGTGTAAATCCTACCATGGGAAAACGAGGTGTAGAATATGTGTCTCGGTTGATGACATCACCTTCTGGTTGGGGCTGTAAATTGTGTGAGACTATGCATACAGTGCTGGATTTTATAGTTGTATATTCTGAGCTTGGAAACACATCATCTGAGGAATGGAGAGCATCCCTTCTGCCTAACTGAGAGCTGTTCTGTGATCTTAAGGGAATGCACTGGCCCAGAAGTCCAATGAATAGGAGGTTTTACACCTGAAACTGCTACTGCTTTGGGACAAATGCTTGTGATCGCTTTATTATAGGTCTCAATTATACATAATTCTGATAAACCAGCTAATAACTGCAAGGCTGCCTTCATTAAGTGACCTCGGGATCCCCAAGACGGGCACTAAACTGCTGAATGCCCCAAATTCTATCATTGTAAGACAGTTCATTGTCGATTTCCTGGGAAAGGATCACTGTTAAGGTCCCTTTGGTGCAATAGTTATCCACCTGGGGTGTTGGTGTCCCCAAGGAGACATTTGTCAAAGTCTGAAGACATTTTTAGTTTTCATAACTGAAGAGAAAGGGTGCTACCAGCGGCTAATGGGTAGAAGCCAGGGATGCTGCTAAGCATCCTTCAGCGTACAAGACAGCCCCCCACAACAAAGAATTAATCAGCCCCAAATGTCAATAGTGCCGAGGTGGAGAAATCCTGTCTTAATGTAAATAAAAGAGGTTTATGAAAGGGGGAGGAGGGAAGCAATATGGGGAATCTGGCCACTTGTGTGGGAAGTTGGAAACCAACGGCACAGAGAGGGACACGTGGTGGCAAACTTTTTGTTTTATTTTATTTTTTATTTTTTTATTTATTTTTTTTTAAAGATTTTATTTATTTATTTGTGAGAGAGAGAATGAGAGACAGAGAGCATGAGAGGGAAGAGGGTCAGAGGGAGAAGCAGACCCCCTGCTGAGCAGGGAGCCCGATGTGGGACTCGATCCCAGGACTCCAGGATCATGACCTGAGCCGAAGGCAGTCGCTTAACCAACTGAGCCACCCAGGCGCCCCAAACTTTTTGTTTTATGGAGGGTCAGCCATGAATCTATGCTAGAAAAGCAGAGTTGTTAGGATTTGTTGCTGTTGTTAAGGGCTCAGAATGAAATCAAACAAAAAATCAGAATGTCTCTAGGCTTTACTCATAGTTGAAGGAGAAGAAGAACAGGAAAAGAAGAGGTTCTCCTAGAGAATACAGAATGTAGGACCCAGATGAGCAGACTGGAGTAACCCCAGGGGAGCTGTGGCAGTTTCCATGAAGAAAGATGGACATACTAAACCGCTTCCCTTAATTAGTTGGGTTTTCTGTCTTTGTAAAAACACAATTATCCCTATTATCCAGTCAGTTGGGCATGAGATCCCAAACCAACAGCAAGTAGTCGGTCCCTGTCTTTCCTGGTCTGTGGATGATAGATTTGGGATCCTCATATATCCACAGACAGGTCTCTCTAAACAGGAACAGTGGGCAAAGCATGGAGAGCAGCCGTTTTCCCAGGCATATTCTCCAACAGTGGTGCGTATTCAATAATTTCCAACCAAGAATGGAACACAGCAATTGTTTGCAAGGCTGTGATAAAAGGGCATTACAGAAGGCTGTGGAAAGCCAGACTGTGAGGCACGTAGAGAAGGTGTTGAAAGGGTGGTACATTATGTTGCAGGCTTGCTTTCCTCCATCAACGAACAACACATGCCCCCTTCCAAACATACACTGTGGATTCTTAAACTTGTGTACATCCCTTTCAGTTCCTGCAAATTCTGTCACCGAGGTATCCGCAGCGACTCACCAACTTCTTCAATTAGGCCATGCATTCGCTTTCTCTTTGCTTCCTGTTTGCTCATAAAGAAACTGTCCAGACTTCTCTTGTGTTTTCTTTGCTCAGATGTCAGCTACATGAAGTCACATTGTTCCCACAAGGGGACTTTTTGCTTGTGCCGCTGCCTAGTGTTAACAGAGCGCTAATGCTGCTTGGCGTGAAGAAGGCTAGTCATTGTGGCCAAACTTCTGAGAGGTGCAAGAGGCCAAATGTCAGACTGCCAATTAAGCAGCAAGGTGGAAAATTCTTGCCTCTCTTTTGGCTCAAGTGAGTTGGTTGGGGGAAAAATTTAAACAGGCAATAAGAAGAAAGATTTCATTTGTTAACGGACTTGAGCAGTGCAAGAAGTTGGGCTACCATTACTGTCCCATTCATAGCCACACATCACATTTATCACACGCGCACCCACACATGCACGCACCACAAGGACTCCAAGAAAGTGTCTCTTTGGCTTCAATTGCTGGAGCTCCTAGCTAGGAAAATCTGCATGAGAGGAAAGACCATCTTGCACCCCAAGTTAACAGTTCAATCTCTGCCTACATGGCCCTATAAAGCCAATCAGTCCAGTTTTGGGGATTCAGATTGAGTTATAGAATATTTATTATTAGGAAAATAGTAATCATACCTCCACATCATGCTTTCAGCATTGCACAAAGTGTGCACGTGCATGATCTTGTTTGACCTGCATAATGCCCTTCATTCTCCCATTCATTCATGGCCTAGCATGTATCTGGCCCAGGATTTATGCGATTAACTGGGGAGTGAGATTAAATAACTTGACTTGGATCATACAACTCCTAAGTGGCACACCTTGGACTTAAACCTGCGTCTTCTGACCTGGAGTCCTAGACTTTTCAACCTGCTACATGTGTCACTACTCCCTTCGATAATTGGCATTTAGCTCCTGTAGGGTTAGTGAGTGCAACCCCCAATGTAATGATAAGCTAATAATGGTTTTTATTTATATCCTTGAAGTATTCCTCCAAGGAGAGGTGGACTCGGTCCATTCATTGGCATATCTGGTGATGTCTATGATTAGCAAGCCCTTTATTCCCAAATGGGACAGTGTAGCTTAGTGACAGTCCTTCAGGTTTCTCCCAGTGAACCTTTTCTTCTGAGCTACTGTCTGTGTTTCTCAGCCTTCCAAGGATACATGTAAAAAGTGCAAGTGGGTGATTTTTATCGTATTTTACAGATGGCCAAATTGTGTCATGGGGCTATAAAATGACCTGCTTATAACCACAGGCAACATTCCATAGCTCCACGGGCAGATTTTTTTGTACATTTGTTACATGTAGGTTTTGCTTTTTTGGTGTGTGTAAGGACAATTAAATGTATCACAAAGATGTGGACATTTTGGCTCTGTACCCCTTTCATTTTCCTTGGACTTGCTAGTTTAAGGCCCTGATGACTCTGGCTTGCTCCTTTCACATACACACATCACCCTTTACCCAAAGAATTGAAGAGTTTCCTCTTAAGCCAAACTAAAAGCCCATTGAATGGGCAGCTTGGCTCCCAGTCCACACCTCTAAATCCTAGTTCTGAAGTCAGGGAGTAACATTTCTCTCTCTGTGTGTCTCTGTGTCTGTTTGTCTCTACCCCCCACTTCATTCATTAATTCATTAATTTTTAAAATTCATTCATTCATTCACTTATTAACTTATTCTACAAGTTTTCTGTATTTATTGAGTACATATTCTGTGCCCAATACTGTAGTTCTCTCAGTATCTTTAGGTACCATCTCATTCATCAATGGTCAGACACCATCCTTGGGGATTCATCAGTAAACAAATGACCCAATGTTTGTGTGTGTGTGTGTGCGCAGATATGTATGTGAGTGCATGTGTGAACTAAGTCACCTGTATCATTACTATAATTCATGTACAAAAATTCTCAGTTGTGAAGTCTCCTAGACCGAAAGTATAAGACAAAAACATTTCCTAAGGATATCTTTGGTCCCCAATTTCTCTATGACTTTCCCATAATCTTCTCTCTATAACCTGGGAATGGCTTTTATTTTTAGGATCACCTCCTATCTTTTAACTTGGATGTGCCAATGGAGGAGATGCATACTTTCCTTGCTCCTGGAGCCATAATGTAGACTAACTTCTGTACTGTAAATGTTGAAACTTCACATTGTCCTGCTGCCTCAGCATCCCCACAACCAGGCTGTGAACACACCACCGGGTGGGACCAGGAGTATCAGTATGATAAGGCTGGTCACTGCCCCAAGTTCCCCTGTTTACCCTCCCCTCACGGTGACCCAGTGATCATCATACAAAACAGTAAAATCCTCTCATACCTGATTCCCAATAAAGACACTTGTCCATGGGTCCTCACTCTCTTTCTTGGCTCCCTCCCTGCTTGGTTGACCCCCCTCTTTTGATGCTCTTCTTCCGTGTGGCTCCCTCATGGCTTATGGTGTCCCTGTCTCTCTAGGATGTTTGAGTATAATACAGTGTGTTTCCCTGTGCCTCTCCTGTATCCCCTTTTGTGGCCACACCTGACTGACCATCTCTGAAGCCAGGCAAAACTTGCCACATATCAGACCTCTTAGTCACTCCTTCTCTACTCCCAAGAGATTAACATACACTTACATCTTAAAACAAACAAACAAACAAAAAACTGTCCTGCAAAAACCAAACCAAGATCTGCGTGGTGAATGACTCCCTGAAGACTTTCTCTTTAGCTGCATGGGGACCTGGGATCTTGATCTGGGATGGCCGGGGAGTTCTCACACTTCCTACCAGTGCTCCACGAGGCCTCCCAACACTGCCTTCTGCTGGTGCTCTAAGGAGATTCTGACCCATGTGAGTATCTTCCAGTTGCTCTGTCCAAGGGAGGCAGAGGATCCCCAGCCCAACCATGCCTCCATGTCCCCTTCCATCCAGCTCCAGGCAGGCAGCTGGACTAAGTTTGAGGACAAACCCTGCTACTTGGCTTTCTGACTTCTGCAACCATGCTTTCCCAACTAATTTGATTTCAGTCCTTTTCTCAGTCCAACTTACTGGTACATTTTGCCTGTGGTCATCTCCCTTAACATTATTCTCTTTTTATTGTTCTCTCAGTATCTTTAGGTACCATCTCATTCATCAATGGTCAGACACCATCCGTTTATTAATAATAGTAATGCCTGATATTTGGAGAACTTTTACATACATTATTCTGTTTAATCCATAAAACTGTCCTGTGAGGTAGACGTTGGTCTTACACATATTTAGAAAAAAATGGAAACTAGGGAGCAGGGAAGTAAAGCCCTCGGCTATAGTGGGTTCTAGATTTTTCTCTGAATCAGACTCTACTGGAGCTTCCACACAGTTACAACGAAGATGGAAGGGCAGGCAAGGCTCTGTCCACTGGGGACGCTGGTGTCCTGTGCATGTTTTACTTCTTGTTAAGGCTTATATGCTGCTCCTCAGGTCATCATTCCTTTTGTCTCAAAGTCCATGTTGCCTCGGAACATGGCAACCAATGAGTTTGTTGCATGTTGTTATTATTCTATGATATATAGGTACATTTTATTTCTATATTATATATGTTATGTATCTATATATAAAATTATAATGTAATTATAAATTACTATTTACTGAGTAACTCCTTCAGGACAAGCTTTTTATACAGTATCCTATTTAATTCTTATGGAAAATTATGAGAAAAATATTGTTGTCCTAGTTTAAGAGGCTCAGGGATTGGGTAATTTTTCCAAAGTTATACCTGAAGAAAGACAGGAACCCTCATCTGATTTTTCCCTAAACTCCTCATTTACGTCATGCAAGACGTAGGTAAATACAAACTATGCTCCTGCTTGAATTTCTACACAGAGAATGGGAAAAGCTGCAACGTGGTGTACTATTTGCTTTGTAATTTGGTCAAAAAGGTGAGAAGAGTGACAGGGCGTGGGAGATGTCATGGGCATGTGACTGACCGTGGCTGGGGCACGAGCAGGGGGGACACGGAGCTCCCCTCCTGCTGTCCTCACACAAGATCAGCACAAGGTGTAGAAATGGGACAAAGGATGCAGATGGCTACCTGGCCCATGGCCTGGCTCCCTGACTGCGATCCTGCTCCGGCTGTGTGACATCTCCCATTTGCTGTCCCTCTCTCTGCCTGGATCCCAATGGCTGGGGGGGCTTTTCCAGCTCTTTTGCTCAATCTCCTTAAGAAATGTATAGTTTTCTACACCAACATTTAAGTGCTTGCACAGTGATCTGTAGGAACATTTTCCTGGAAAGACTTTGCATGGATTTTCCACTGCCCGCTGCCTTCACTAGCACTTGGGAAACTGCATTTTTTTTTTCCTTCCTGGTTGCATTTGCCACTTACCCTACTGAAAACAGGAATTAAGACTTTAGACAGCTGCTTGCCACATAAAATTTTCAAATAAAATATTCCTATTACATTTTCTTAGGGAAAAAGTTCACTCGACCAGATTAGCCAAACTAATGTAAATATGAAGTAATGCCAGGGGGCTGCCTATAGAAGGTGTTTTGAACTTTTCCATTTCGACTTAAGGGCCCATGCACTGAGGTGTCTGTGACACTGCTCTGTGTCACATTTGTGGGTAGGATGATGTTGTCATGCTCCCATAATGGCCAATATTATGTTAATGGAGATTGATGCCAATGTGTGCTAATATGTATTTAGTCAGGTGGAGACATTCCCAACTGGTAATGTAACTGGTGTGATTAAATAATTTACCCATATAAATAAAACAAGGAGGATTCAACTCTTATTTTGGACACTGCTTTTACCTTTGTATGAATCCTTGATATTATTCTCTAATGTCTAAAGTCCATTTTCACCCTGATGTAGAAAGTGAAAAATACTCTGACCAAATTAGTCAATGACTAGAACTCTAGCTAATCTTTCAAAACACCTACAGGGGAGCTGTAGAAATTAAGTGCCTCAGCCAAGAGATGGGAGGTCACATCGCCCTGGATGCGGTCTCCTCAGTCACAGTCATATGGTATTGAGCAGAAGGGGTCAGTGGGACAATTGCAAGGACAAATCAAGGGGTGATATGCACTCGCCTCATTCACTTGTATAAATAAAAACAGAAAGATCAAGAGATCAGGGTAAGCTTCTCTCTAGTATTAGCTCCCTATGTGGTTTGGAGGAAATCACTTAACTTCCCAATTCTCTCATCTGTCAAAAAGCTTAGGACTCCCTGCCATTGATTTCTTCTGAGTTGTTCAAATAAAATGATTCTGGTAAACTGCATGGAAACATGAAACACTTTGTGAAACGATGGAAGTACGTAAAGCAATGATGATTCATTCAGTGGATAGCCAGAGTTCTGCAGAGCCTTCTGACCCAGACCAGAAGTGGGTAACCTCTCCCTGGGTCAGCAAGCAGACCTATCCAGCAGTTCCTCTGCAGTTGGTTTCACAAAGCGCTCTCTTGCCCCTCCCCCCCCAGCCGCTCTCCCAGCACACCGCCACATTTAGGGAGCAGATTTATCTTATCAGGAACCTTCTCAGAATGTTATGGGAACATACATTTCAATAACAGAAAACAGAATATAAGAATCTTTATAGTCCACAAATCACATAAAGAAGCAGAAATGATCTTGATAGATCAAGATGCCAGTCCTTGAAGGCCCCTTCCCCATGCCAGGGCGTCCACAAGAGTCAGTCTTCTTGGCTAGGTTCCCCCGCCTCTTCCTGTGCGGCATGCCTTCATCCCACTGAGCTTGAATTCTGTCTTCTGAATCCTCCCAAGTGGGCACCATCTCTAGAACTTCTGGGGCGTATTGCCTCATGGAGATGGTAGACTTTTTGTTTCCTCTGCCTCTACCAGTCGCAGCCATATGACTTAAGAGAAGCTGCCTAGCCCAGTCCAGCCCTGGGCCAGGAGATTCCATGATCTGGAGAGTAAAGGAGGAGATAGGATCCTTCCATGAATTATACAGATATTTGGGGGTACTTTCACCAAGATGGCCCTGGCCTCTGAGAGAAGAATCAGAGATGTTTTATATCTGAATTACTAAGAGTTTATTGGCGTTTCCATTTCACTTTGCTGTAAGTACCCACCCAAATCAGTGAGAGCATCCAGGAGAGGAGCTACACAAGGATGGAGGTGAGAAAGAAGTTTTATCTCAATAGGTGGAAGGCCTTCCTACAATGAGAAGTCTGTGAAATTGTATGGGCCACATGAAAAGCAGAGATGACTTAATACTGGCATAGTTCCATCAGAGCTATATGACCAGCTAGCAGAGGTGCTGTAGAGCAACTTTTCATTGGTGTAGAGGTTGTTGGAGGAGAAGTTGCATCAGACATTGTAGAAGTTTGCTTGCAATCCTAAGATATTTGGATCCTACAAATAGGTGCCCAGTGAAGTTGTTCTCCCTCGAGTGCATGCACATACACACACAGAGGAATATTTGTAGGTGCTTTTAACCAGTAAGCCTCCCCGTAGAGATCTGGTTCACGTTCAGGAGAGTGAAGGACAGTGGTAGGTGCTCAAGGGAATTTTGCCCATAGGTAGTAGCTGCCTTATTTGTCATAAGAGCAGGAACTCCTGGAGGAAAGAAGAAGGGGCAGAATAGACGATAGGAGAAAATAACCAGGAGGCAAAGCTTACCTCTTGGCCTCATTAAAATACTGTGCGGTGGGCCCCAGGAATCTAGTTCTGAAGCAAGTCCACAAAGTAAGTCTTCAAAATGTTTGCACAAAAGATTCTTAAGTAAGCTCATAAATGTGACACCAAGCAAATACTTGGCAAAATGCAGCCAAGTCATAAAAGGAGTGGTTGGGACTGTGCAGCATTACCTGTGCTGGCAAAGGCTTGGATCAAGGCTTCTCGACTCCTAATTAGGGATCAGGTAAGTGACAGAGATTTTGAGTTTTATTGGCATTTGGTCCTGGGCCAGTTCTTTCTGGTCTCTGGACTCTTGTCATAAAGGGGGACCAATATAAAGTAGGACAAGAACAAAGAAAGCACATGAACTTTTTGTTGTAGAAATGTGAACTTCTCGTGGTAGAATCAGGCCTGATGTGAGTGCGTTGTTGCTGGGGAAGCTGGGTACTGGGAGCATTTTTCCAGTCATGGACTGTTCTTGGCTTTATCTTGCCTGCCTTCTTCTCTCAACTATTTTGTTTCTGATTGAACCACTAGAATCTTTGATTCAGGCCCTGATTGGAAGTGTGTCCACTGCCAGGCAAAGCTGCACTGGAGCATCCCTCAGCCTGGAAAAATATAATGTCATGTGCATTAGTTTTCCAAGAGCTGCCTTCACAAAGGGCCACAACCTGAGTGGCTTAAACAGTAGAAATTTATCATCTAACAAGAACGGGCATTAAAGTGTGAGACCAAGGAGTCAGCAGGCTTGGTTCCGTCTGAGGGGTATCAGGGACAACCTGCTCCCTGCCCCCCATGTAGCTTGTGGTGGTTTGCTGGTGCTCTTCGGTGCTCCTTGTCTTAGAGAAGCATCATCGTTATCCCTGGCTTCATCTTTGTGTGATGTTACGTGTTTGTCTATGTCCAGTTTTCTCCTTCTTTTAAGGACCTTATTTTAACCTGATTAATTCTATACAAACTATCTCCAAGCAAGGTCACATTCTGAGGTCCTGAGGGTTAGCACTTCAATATATGAATGGGGAGTGGGGCACAATTGAACCGATAACAACCTGATTGCCAAACCAGGAGGGGAAGGAGCTATTTATTGTAAATTAAATTCTCTTTAAAAACCCAAGAAAAAAAGTATCTGCAAAGTCCTGGTAAAGACCGTCATTCCAGCTCTTCAGAAGTACCACTTTATTTTTTTTTTTTTAAGATTTTATTTATTTATTTGACAGAGAGATAGCGAGAGAGGGAACCCAAGCAGGGGGAGTGGGAGAGGGAGAAGCAGGCTTCCCGTGGAGCAGGGAGCCCGATGCGGGGCTCGATCCCAGGCCCCCGGGATCATGACCTGAGCCGAAGGCAGACACTTAACGACTGAGCCACCCAGGCGCCCACAGAAGTACTACTTTAAATAATTTATTTTCACATGTTGAGATCCTTGTTGTTCATTGCCCCCATATGAGGATGCTTTTGAAAAATCTAGTTTATAGTTAAGTACCAAGAAAAACTGGGTCCTCTTTTCTGACAAGGAGAACCACAGAACTTGCCATGTTTTACCTTTTCTTTTGGTTGCCAGAAGTCCCAGAGTCAAATGTAATACTCGGTCTCGCCTTCCTCATTAATTTCTCCATCTTGGGTTGAGTCTGGTTTCTGTTTTGGGTTTTCTGCTTTCTTCACATAGATTTCATGTGTCTCTGAGCAGTTGCTTCGTGGCCTTTCTGGGAGAGGTGGATTTGCTGTGATGCAGCAACAAGACGAGTCTCCGTGTCACCGCTGCCTCTTTGGCCCGATGCCTAGACCATAGCCCATCATGATCTTCTCAATGAGGTCGGCCCCACGCATTCCTGGATTATCCCTTTAACCGCACCTCTAACCTTTCACCTCTCTGTTTGGTGGACCTTTGGAAAACAGTGGTTAACCCTGCTCATAGCATGGCGCTCTTCACTCCCTTGCGTCAGATTTTATTTGAAGGGAAATTCAGCCCTAAAAATCCAATTGCATAAAATACCAAAGCACCTTCTTCGTATGACAAACAAGAAAGAAGTGGCAAAAAGTCCTGTCTCTGCTTAAACTGTCTTTAGGGAAGACAGTTGTCATTTTTTTGAAATAGGAGGAATCCAAAATAGAGGGAACACACACACACACATACACACAAGTGCAAACCACCAACAAACTACTAACTCACTTCAATGTTCATTTTGGTCTCTGTGTACCACCTTACACAGAGCGGTTGTGAATTTTAGTGACAGTTGTCTCAGCTTTATGGGCAGCAATAAAATATGGAGGATCGGCTCATTGAATTAGGGACTTCGATCCTCCGTGTGCTTGTTCTGTATTGTGAATGAACTCTTCCCCAGGATCTTTCAGATATAAATTGGTACTCAGCTCTACATGCGCCTGCACCCTTTTCAGTTTATCTGTTAAAATTTTTAAATCATGTATTTTTTTTCAGTTCCAGGAAGACTTTAGTGGGTCTCTAAGTGGCTTACTTTTATGATTCATCATTTGGAAAGTTCTCTTCAAATGCTTTCATCTACGCAGTATCAACAGAAGTCGTATCTTCTAGATTCATACCCTTCTCTCTAAGAATCCTTAAGTGTATTGTTATAGTTATTTTGCCTGCTCGTGCTTTTCTGTAACTTTGGCAAAGGTGGAGAGGTGGGGAGCACGGGGGGGGGCAGAAGGCTCATTCTGTGGGCCAACCTGACTGCTTCTGGGCCCCCTGAAAGCCTCTGTGCAGCCTGCCGCAGCCATCACAGTCACTCCTGTGGAGGGAGGACCAGGCAGGCAGTCTCCCTCCAGGGGGTCTGGCGGGAGAGAGGGAACAAGGGGGAGCACTCAGGAACAAGGGGGAGCATGTTTTAATCTCTGTCCAGACTTTGAGCAGTTTCAGGAAGACAAAGACAACAGTGCTTCAAATACATTCTGCACTGGGGTGCCTGGGTGGCTCGGTCGGTTAAACATCTGACTCTTGATTTTGGCTCAGGTCATGATCTCAGGGCTCTGAGATTGAGCCCTGTGTGGGGCTCCACGTCTGCTTGTTCCTCTCCCTCTGCTCCGCTCCCCACCACCCTCTCTCTCTTTCTCTCAAATAAATAAATAAGTAAAATCTGTAAACAAAATAAAACATTCTGCACTACCCCAAAGTAGAATTTGTCTAAAAAATATGGATAGTTAAACATATTTCAGCATAAGACTTTCTTTCAAGAAATTAAAAGAGAAATGCATGTTTCTTGTTGAAATATAAACTGTCGTGGTGTGCCTTTCAGCCACCATCCGGGGGCCATATTCTAAAAATCTCTTTATTTTGTTGTCATTCTTGAATGATGGTCCAGCTGGTTTAGAATTCTAGATAGAGTTCTATTCCCTCAGCACTTCGAGGTAATTGTTTTCATTGTTCTTTTACACCCATTGGTGCTGACATGAAATCTACCATTAGTTGGACTGGCATTCATTTGTAAGTAATCTCATTTTCCACCACTTTTTACATTTTTTTTTTTGGTCTTGTTTTTGATCTTCGGCATTGTGCAATTTAGGTTTATTTGTTACCATGTCGGGACTCAGTCCGATTTTTATTCAGAGTACTCATCTCTTTCTTGAAATCCTGGGAAAATAGAAACCAACGCCCCCCCCCAATAACAATAAGAACTAAATATTTTTATCATGAATAATAAATAACAAAATGTGGCAGAATTAGCAATTAAAAATTAATCAATAATAAATGGATGACGTTCAAAAGCCCAGATGTTTGAAAATCAGTTGAAAAAGAATCTCTTGAATTAAAGCAGAAATCATAAAGGAGATTATTAATTGCAAATGCTAAGTAACAAAAGCATATGTGCCAAAATTACATCTCACTTTTTCTGCTTCGTGTCATCTTTTTCTTCCCTATTTCTTGAGTGGTCATTGCGTACTGTGTACTGTACATTGTCCGCTGGCATGTGCTTCCAGTGATGAGGTCTCCTTCCTTTTTGCCCCTCCATCTTCCCAATCTCGCCTCTGTTTCATTCTGGGGGATTTCTCCAGCTCTAGATTCCGTTTTTAAATTCAAGCTTCAAGTTCAAATGCAGGGATGCAGTGTCAAATTCAGTTTTTTTTCTAGTAGACCATTAACAGTGCAAAACTGGGGTTGCCTTTTGGTTTGTTTTAATTCTGCGAGTATAATTTTCAGATTTAGAATTGATACTGGATCCTTTTCAGTTGTCTATTCTTTCCCCCCAAAACATCCAATACTTCTCCCAGATTGTGTTATCTTTTCGAGTATGCTAAACATCCTTATTTCAAATTCTCTGTCTAACCTCTTTGTTAGATACAGATTTGTGGGTGTGAATTATCCCATTTGTTTCATCCTCTTGGGGTGTTTGGTGAAGAGCAAGGAGACTCAGAAATTGGATTGCCACGATGAAATTCAGATTCCACTGTTTGATGTCTGTGTGAGCTTGGCTAAGTCAGTTGCCCCCGGGTGCCTCAGTTACCTCATTTGTAAAATGGAGATAATAGTTTCTTCCTCAAGGAGTTGTTATGATAGAAAAGTTTAATGTGTGTAAATCACTTTTCAGATGCCTTGAGTACTGTAAATTGTTTATTTTCCATTGCATAAGAATGAAAATTCTAGTAGGTATAGATTTGAGGGCTCATTCTGTTTACCCTCACACTCTTCAGAAATCTTTGCATTATTTCCTGTCAGCCTTATAAAAAGCTGATTTGTTTTCTTTGGCAGGTCACATCAATTTTTGTTTACTTTTTTTTTAGTGCTTATAGATTTCTTTCATTGTCCTAAAAAAAAAGGTATGTCTGAGTAAGGATTTCTTTTCACAGATTTTCCTTATTAAATCTCCTACTCTCTTGTCTCAGTCCCTTTTCAAATAAAGTAATTTTCTTTTTGTAATACGTTTTATTATTGTTTCTGGCTGCTATAGATTGAACATTTGTGTCCCCTCCTCCCTAAATTCATGCTTGGAAGACTAATCCCCGGCATGGGCGTGACAGGATTTGGGCATGGAGGTAAGTAAGTCACGATTGGTCATGGAGCCCTCATGAATGCCACTTGTGCCTTTCTAACAAGAGACACAGAGGCGTACTTCCTCTCTCCGCTTCTCGGCCTTGTGAAGATACAAGAAGACAAGATGACTATCTGCAAACCAGGAAGCGGGTCTTCCCCAGACTTGGGATCTGCCAGCACCTTGATCTTGGGCTTCCCAGTGCACAGAACTGTGAGGAATAAATCTGTTTAAGCCACTCAATCTATGGTGATTTTTTTACAGCAGCCTGAGCTAAGCACTGCCCATTTGCTGTATTTTGTTCTTAATTTCTGAATGCCCCTTTTCTCATCTATAAAATTGGAAAGAATAGTACATACCCAGCAGGATTGTTCTGAGAATTACTCATGATGAAGTACATAAGGAATCCAGCCCTGTGCTGCATGAATAAATCATATGCCTACATTAATAATGCAGAAGGAAGGGGCACTTGCTGTCTGTATTTCAAATATTTTCTTATCCTAAATTCTGGCACATTTTGAGCCCTTAAACATCAGCAGAAAACAACCTAGCAGAGGGACTGCACGGGTTCTTCCCTTCCTTGCTTTTCTGAACTTGAATTCACACACTGACTTTTTTTTAAGATTTATTTTATTTATTTCACAGAGAGAGAGAGAGAGAGAGAGCATGCACAAGAGGGGGGGCAGCAGAGGGAGCGGGAGAAGCAGGCTCCTGGCTGAGCAAGGAGCCTGAAGTGGGGCCCGATCTCAGGACCCCGGGATCATGACCAGAGCCGAAGGCAGACACTAAACCGACTGAGCCACCCAGGCATTGACTTTTTAGCCTCTTTCCCCTATTTGTCATGATTCTTATTTACATCTCTTCCTTTTCTTCCCCACGTGATGCTGTCTTACAGTTTTGTATTTCATATCATTAATTCAATTTTACCTACGATGCATTTTAAAAAAATTTGGTCACTACATTAAAAAAGACTCTTGGACATCTCTTTTCTTCTCCATCAGAGTAGTATTTAATTTCAGAAGCAATGTCCTCTTGTGCCTCACTGAGCACACAAAATAGAATTTCTGAACAGTTTTTTGGTGGTTTTGCTTCAGAAAGATGAGATTGCTTCTTACCTGTAGGATATTTTCTTGAATAATGGATTCCAAATTTGTAACCTTCCCCCCTTTCCACTTGCAGCTGTGTAATCAATAGCTCTTTTTAAATACAGTTTATCAAGCATTGCTTCCAATGGTCTGAGTGTTGAGCTCTTTGAAAAGGCAGTTGGGAATTTGGTTTTGGAGTTTGACTTTTCAGTGTTTTTGTAACTTTCTGATAGAAGAAGTTTAAACTCTCATGATATGAAATATTATAAAGTGTGGTTTGGGTAAAATTTCTCTGTGATGTGGATTCTATGATAGTCGTCTTTGGATGATTTACGTCAAGGGATACCCTATTACCAGCAGAGATTTTCTCTTTTGGAGCAAAATACCAAATACTTAGTGGCAATAATCTACCCAAGCCTATTACGTATGTTCAAAGGAAACTAGGCTCAAGAAAATTGCCTCCACGTTCTACACACCATCACTGGTATATTACTTAAATTACTGTAGACTCTTACGAGGACAGAGAACACTGAACTGTCACAGGTATGGGCTGTTTTCTCACAGTTGTAATTGCAAACCTAGGAGATATTTTAAAAACTGAGTCTGCACAATAAAGACTTGGTTACCTTCCTATTACTTATTGATGCTATTAAAGGTAAAGGGATAGATGATTTCTTTTCTTGGGATTTAAGATGATCTTGAGCTTAGAAGATATTTTTCTTTTAATTAGAGAGACAATGGTCAACAATGTGCTCCTGAGAAGAGTAAGAATTCATTGAGTGTTTGCTCTAAGAAGACAGGCTCTAAATCTCATGGAAACCCAAGTTAAAAGGCTCTGGGCTTGTCCTGCCTGGGTGTCTGTGGTGCTTTGATATTGTGGAAGTGGAAACATTTATATTAAGTTTCTTTTAAAAAGAGACCATTTTCAGGGTACCTGGGTGGCTCAGTCAGTTAAGAATCTGCCTTTGGTTCAAGTCATGATCCCAGGGTCCTGAGATCAAGCCCTGTGTCGGGCTCCCTGCTCAGCGAGGGGCCTGCTTCTCCCTCTCCCTCTCTCTTGCTATTTCTCTCTCTCAAATAAATAAATAAAATCTCAAAAAAAGAGACCATTTTATCTATGGGTTGATTTATATTTTCTACTGCCAAGAGATGGGGCAGGAACTCATACCTGGCATGCATGACCACCCAGCATCACAGCAGGTTTTATATACATGGGATTGCAGTGTAGCATCAACACCAAGCAAGGCAAGAATGGATGATGGTAAGAGATGTGGGCTCCAAGGGGTAATCACCTGGTAATAAGAAAACTATTAAACCTCTATTGGGGGCCAATGTCCATGTGAGGCACTTACATAGATGTTAACTCGTTTAGGTATTTAGATTCAGATGTTCACCCCCTTACAAGTGTCCTGTTCCCCTTTTATAAATGAGGGAGTTAAGGAACTTGGTTGAGTGGCCTTGGGAAAGTTCTTGTTCTCTGTCATCATTGTGGACTTGGCCCTTATTATGCTGCAGTCCCTTCCAGCTCTGACACTCATGGCTCTAGCCTACTCCACGGCTTGCTAGTCTATTCCACATACAGGCCAGAGACCTTGCTGGCAGACATTGTGTTTTCCTTCACATTTATGTGATTGTGGTTTACAAATATACTCATTCTTTGAGTATGCCAACTACTCTCTTCAGAATACACCAGAGTCCCATACCCCACCAGAAGCTGGCTCAGAAAGTGCTCCAGAGGCTGCTTACGTCTGGCTTGGAAACCCATTCTCTGAAATAAGCCAAAGAAAGATGCCAACTTACTCTGCAGGGGAGAGAAGGCCTCATATAGAGTGGGACACAGGCATCCTGTGCTACTCATTCTTGAAGACCAAAAGTAATTATCAACATGCTGTTTTTGGTGCCAACCATGGGCACTGGTGTTACTAGTCATTAATACCATGAATGCGACCTTCAGATTATTACCCAGAGGGATTAAAAGTAGCCAATAAGGCCACAAGGGCTGACTGTGTAGCTCAGGCTGTGGTGGGAGCTCCATATTCCCCGGAGGGCCAGACTCCTCCCTTCATAGAGGCTTTCATCCTGCCAAGAGCCTTCCTATCAGCACTTTGTGGCATTCCCAGTATTCAAATAAGACAATTTACCTCATTCATCAACAGAATGTAGTTTCTAAAACATCGATTTTAGCAGCTATCAGTGCCCTGAGGACTATTCCATGGGAATGAGTTTATGAGCCCAAACGATATGCTTACACTTTAAATGTTAAATATAACATGTAAGCTCTTGCAGAGGACACATTTGTATGACAGGATATGAAAAGAGCTAAACTCTATAAAATCTCTGATGAGGCTATTTATTCATTTATTTTAATAATGTAAGGAAGATCAAAACACTTAGAAGAGTTTAACGAGTGTTCAAATCCCACCATTCCTTGAGTTGATCTTTTTGTATAAAAGGAGGTGGCTAATCAGGATTTCTCACCCAATTATTCTTATGTAGTGGAGTTTGTACTTTTCTCTGGACAATAATATAAGAACAACATGGGATACCTGCATTTGTGGCTTGTCTTCTTACCAGGAGGAAGTTTGCAGGGCACTTGCCAAACAGTCTTATAGGAGCCATAATAAAAGTGGCATAATAAATGGCTTAAAGTCTTTTGGGTGACAGAATCTTGTCATGCTTGGCTTAGAAAATAAGATGCTCTGCTTGATGAACAAGCAAGGTAGAGGTATTAACATTTCAAACACAAAAATACTCTTAACTTTACAGACATCATTATATCTTATTGGTATCCTCTCCTTATACAAAAAGAAACATTGTTCAGGATTCCTAGTTCTACTGATCAAGGGGCCTGATGAATTTCCCAAGTGCAAATATCAACAGTTAATAAATCACTTTTCTCTTTAATGGGATAGAGGAGCTAATAGTTCCGGCAGGGTAGTAAAACCTGGGTAAAGGCATTATCCAAACTCCATTCTATGTGCTAGTCAAGACAAAGTTTATTCTGAGAGCCTTTGTGTGTGTGTGTGTGTGTGTGTGTGTGTGTGTGTGTGTGAGAAAAATAGGCATGAACCGTGTTGTTTTTGCAATTTAATATCCATTTCAGTTCAAATTTATGGCAGAAAGAACTATAAAGTTGCAAATAAAAAGCGTTCAAAAGCAAAACATATCCAATCTCCATATCCCTCTATAAAAGTCTGGAATTCTCGTCAGGCATTCTTCAGAAATGCTATCTAGACTTCAAAGTGTCCTTCAATCCTCCCATTGAATGCTAACCCCAGCCTTCAAGCTGCCCTCATTTCTGATGTGACAGCAACCCTACACCCTCATCTTGACAGGAAGATGGCCTCACTGCCAGGTCCCTCTTCCTCCCCCACCTCAGCTGGACTTTCCCTACCAGCTGGGAAGACTTGGTTGCCTTTCGACAATAAGTCAGAGCCCATCACTGTGACATTTTAAATCTCACATGTGATTCGTACACATGGCAACCTCACTTTCAACCTTCCCTTCTATACCTCTCTGTGGTGACTTTGACTTCATGTTATCATGCCAGTAATTAAGATAGTCGCCCTCAGGCAAATTTATTTTGCCAAATTTGCAGTCAACAAAGGCTTAGAGAGGAAATCTCATTCTGTGTTCCAGAGAAGAAAAATAGAATCTGGTCTTTCAGAATAGATGAATGCATGGGAGAAGGAAATAGTACTAAAGTGTAAGGATCACACTTTCCCATTTCAAGTAGCCTTGAACGTCAAATCCTTGTTCAACTGTTTATAATTCGGGAGACTTTGAAGAGGTTATTTCACTTTTCTGAGACTTTGGTTCCACATAGGCAAAACAAGCTAAAATGTCTTCTTTATAGGGTTCTAGTGAAGATTAAGGATTTTAAGTGTCAGGTACCTTCTGACTGTTGGTGCTACTGTATTCACAGCAAAGAGGTTATGGTGGTGGAGTTGTCGTAGATGGTGCTCATAGAGTTGTTGGTGTAAGTGGTACTGTTGATGATGGTGGAGGTAAAGATGGAGTTATTACTGGTGGTACAGTTGGTGGTGTTGGGATGGAGGAGGAAGTTTCGGTGGTGGAGGTGGTGATGGAGATAGAGGTGTTGGTGGTGGAGTCGTTGGTGGTGAAAGTGATAACGGTTGGTGTTAGCAGGGCAGTCATGGTTATGAAGTCCCTACGTCACACATAGAGGAACCCCAGGCTTCCAGGGAGAGTCTAACAACAGGCTTCAGTTAACATGGGCTATGGAAAAACAGATTGTCCTTAATTTTCTAGGTAAATAAACTTTGAACAATGGTGCAAAGTGAAAAGTGAAATCAGTTTTGGATGTATGAGATGTAAGTGTGCACTTCAGGGACACTGAAAAAACAAGTTTTTCAAGGACAAGAAAAGAAAACCATTTGTTTTAAATGCTATGTTCACATCACTTGATGATGCTAGAGAAACAGGTCAAAGGTCAAAGAATTAGACAGAAATTTAACACAGACATGCACAAACATGCATCTCCTTTTGTTCAATGAACAGTCTTAGGAAAGAAGTACTGCATTGCTGTCTCCATTTTACAGATGAGAAAGCTAAGGCTCGGAGACGGCAGGAAGCACTATAGGAAGTTCATGGGCTTCAGAATGAGACATATCTTATACCAATCCTAAGTTTTGTATGCACCTGCTGTGTGACTTCATTTTTTACTTACCCCCTTTATTTTTTTTTTTTAAAGATTTTATTTATTTATTTGAGAGAGAGAATGAGATAGAGAGAGCATGAGATGGGGGAGGGTCCAAGGGAGAAGCAGACACCCTGCCGAGCAGGGAGCCCGATGCGGGACTCGATCCCGGGACTCCAGGATCATGACCTGAGCCGAAGGCAGTCGCTTAACCAACTGAGCCACCCAGGTGCCCTACTTACCCCCTTTAAACTGTAATTTTTTTTATCCTTGACAATAATGCCAATAATGATGTTGAAGAATTGCTATAGGGAATAAACAAGTTGTATTTTGATCTACAATGGCAGCTTCATATAAAAGAGTGAACATGATACTTATTGTATAGAAAGGCTTCAGCAAAAATACTTGCCTTCCATTCATTCATTCACTGTTTCAATTATCCTTCTAATATCTATTCTTTTATCTAAGCAGTCCAGATAGACTATATGAGAAGTCAAGAAGTCCATGTGAAACCTCCACAAATTCCATCAGTTGGGAATTTTGGGCTTCAAGGAATAGAAAACCTGACCTAAATTTACAAAGGAATTTATTGCTTAATGTGACTGAAAAGTCCAATTTCAGACATGGCTGGACCATGGGCTTCATTGATGTCTATGTCTCTGTTTCTTTCATTTCCATGCAGCATAAGTCCCTATGAACTGCTTCCTTTTTTTGGTCAGACTCTCCTCTAATGATTGTAAGATCAGTAGCTTATAAATGTACATACTCTCATTTTTAAGTACAGCACAGGGAAAAAGTTTCCCTCATAACTATCTAGTCCAGGACCCGACTTCTAGGCAGGGGGACAGACATGGTCCAGAACAAATCACTTTTCACAGTGAAATCGGTTACTCTGTTCAGCTTCAACCAATTAGTACTTGCCCCTGAAGTATTTGAGGCAATTCCCCAAACCAGACACCCTGGAGGGGAAGAAAGCTGTTTCTCCAAGAAAATGGAAGTTATTGTGTTTATATTAGGGGAAGGTCAAATTGACTCTGGGTAGCAAAGCAACAAGTTACCACTATAGGAACTAACATTGTTCTTCCCAAACCTGGTCTTTTTTCCCATTATTCTCTCTCCATGTTCCATCTTTTTCAAAAGCCTGAAACGCAGGAGTCAGCTTGGACGCATCCCTTGACCTTTCTGTCTCCCACTCTCTCCTTGGCCAGTTTCTGTCAACCATACCTTTTCCTTCCAGCGTCCCATATGCTATTGTTCTATTAATACAAAATACTATTTACTACCGTTTCTCCTAGTTAGTTTAAGGTATGAGCTTAAATGTATCTTTGGGGAAGACTTTCTTGATTTTCTGCTATATGTAAGGTTCCTCCGCTGTTTTTTCAAATTCCTGACCACAGTTTGTAATTATAAATGAAAATGAGTGGTCAGATGAAACCTGGAGCTCACAATGCCATGGTCTCTTTTTACTCACTATTCCCCTAGTGACAATCACAATGCTGACATGGAGGGGGTGGTGTGCATGAACAATTTGAATGAATGAATGAATGAATGAATGAATGAATCCACGTGTCTTGTCCTATATCATGGAGGTAGTAAGTGACCACTAGGTCAGGGTGAGGTCTTCTGACCACATATCTAGTGCCCTTTCTTCTTCCCTGGGAGGAAGCTTGGTGTAACCGGACAGCGTTAAACAGCTAGCCTGTTAGAGCGTTCTGAAGTGCAGAAGGAAGTAGGGAGATAAGAGTAGCTGGCTGGATAAGGTGGAAAACTGTGACCCTGAAAAGATGGGCAGAGCAGAGCGGTAAGGGATTGAATACCAATGAACCTGTGTTTGAGGGATTCATAGAGGGGTGTGAGCCTTAAGAAGGGAAGGACAATAAGATGTGGACCGAAGCTCCCCTTCCACCATTCTGTGACAAAATTCCTGTGAAGCTGCTAGTCACACTTTCAAGTCCTGAGACTTCTAATAACGTTCAGTCCACGGCCTGTAAGAATGGCTTTTCTTCCTCAAACCAACCTGCAGAACCCTGTCCTAGTCTAGGACCCCCAAATGCTTCCCATTCACCCTGGAGTTCTTTTGGGGCCAGAGCCAATATCAACCTCCTTGTCTGTATCCAACAGGTTTCTCAGAGTAATGGAACCGAGAGAGTGAGAGAGAGAGAGGACAGATTTATTTTAAGGAACTGGATTGTGTGACTATGACTATGGAAGCTAACACATCCAAAACCGTCAGGGTAGATTGCTAGGCTGGAAACTCAGGGAAGAGCCTCTGTTGTAGTTCAAGTTGGAAGGTTGTCTGCTGGCAGTGTTCCTTCTTGCTCAGGGGAAGTCAGTCTTTGTCCTGTTCAGGCCTTCAGTAGATTGGGTAAGGCCCACCCACCTTATGGAGGGCAATCTGCTTTATTCAAAGTCCACCAGTTTAATATTAATCTCATCCAAAAACTACCCTCATGGAAACATCAGAAATGATGCTTGATTAAATGTTTGGGCACCATGGTCCCAACCAAGTTGACGTAAAAATCACATTATCGAAGCCATTAGTCTTGGCCAAAGTTAGTGTTTGCCTCTGCGGTATAAATAATGAGAACTAACAAGATCTCTTATCAAAAATTATCTTCCCTGTTTCCTGCCATGTTGTGTAAAATTCTACTATTTGAGATTCATTCTTTCAGATTTATAAGTATTTTCATGTTCAAGAGCCCCTATTAAATTTTAATTAAATTAAATTAAAATTTACATACCTCGTGGGGGTTCTATCTTTATCTTCCCACTTTTTATGGGCAAATTTTATAATTTAGCTATAGAAAGACAGAATAAAAATAAGAATGTAGTTGTAAGGACTAAAGGAGATTCAAGTTTGGTTCAGTTCCTGTAAGTTGTGAGCACTCCAGAAGTAACAACTACTTCTGTCATTGTCATTATTGTTATCATATATAGAATCTCTACAATTCTGTGTTAGATAGCTTTTTCCATTCTATAGCCAAAGAAAAAAATATGGGCTTAGCGAGCCTTAGGGTAACTCCGCAAAGTCATGCATCTAGTCTGGGGCAGAAACAGGGACTGACCTGTAGTCTGTGTGAAGTTCAAGCCCTTCTAATTTTGGCTGTTTTGCTATTCCCACTCCTACTTTCCCCAAACTGACCTTAATCCCAGGAAGAAGGCTGATTGACTCTCCCTTAGCACACAGCCAGCCACATGGCAAGTAGCCTCTAAGTACTCAAAGATAGCTCATACCATCAATGAAAAACTTATCTGGGCCAAAACATGGGTGCCTGAGGGTGATGCCAGGATTTACAAAGGTAGGAGGTGGGAGCCAATCTATTTGCTGAGGAGACAAAGAGTGCTAGAGAAAACCATTACCCAGCAGCCTCAGGTTCCAGGGGAGCCCAGCCCATAGGGTTAGGCCTAAAAGAACCTTGAGGCATCTTCCCAGGATCCTCTGGTCAAGACAGGAACACTGAAGCCCCTTCTCTGAAGCCCTGAGGGAGAAAAAAAACCAGATTCTCGCTCCTTCCGGTGCGGCCAGGCTGGTGTGTCTGGGTTGAGGCTGAAATGTATACCACACATCTGGCTGGAGGGCAGATGGGGAGGGCTGATGTGGTCAGCAGGGGTGCAAGGTCATTTCAGGGCAATTAAGCTGGAGTAATCCGAGTACAGCAGGGCCTGACTCACTCTGGACTCAGGGAGCTCCCGATTGGGTGGGGACTGACACCTGAACCCATCTGCGGCTTTGCCCTGGCTGGCCCTGCCCTGCCCTGCCTTGTCCAGCTTAGCTCAGCCTGGCCAGGCCAGACCCCACTGGTTCCAGCCCAAAGGAACTGACACCAAACTGCAGAGCCAGGAGTTCTGAGCAATAGCAGTGATATCAGCAGGGGTGAGGTGCTGTGTGTGCACAGCTCCAGGAGGTATCTGCCCCTGGGTCCCTGTGTCTGAGGGTGATCTGCTGCCATCCTGTGCTTTCCCCCTGACCATCTGAGTGTATGTTCTGGGCATCTGTGTCTGGGTCTGTGTTCATATCCATGTGTGTTGTCAGCTTGTGTGTTTGAGTGTGTTTCTCCTAAAAATGAAAACATAACTGACTTTGTTGTAGAATTTGGTTGGTCAAAGTGCAGCAATCCTTAAGGGTTTTAAAAACCTCTTCGTATGTGAGGTATTTAGGAAACTGAAAAGAACTAGCCACTAGACTCAAGGAGTATGTAGTTAGCCTGGACGACACACTTTTCTATGAGAACCAAGCCTGCTGCCCAGGAATGTTTGTGAAGGGCCTAGAACAAGGCATGGATGTGGTCATTGTGGTTTGGTGGCTGGAGACATCAGTCTGGGCAGGTTGGGGTGGGGGCAGGAGAGGTGTGTGTCAGGGTTTGCCACCTTCTTCGAGTAGTTTCCTACTTAGATATAGAAACTTTGTGTCCTTTTATGATACCAAAATCAATATATTTTTAAAATGTGTCAGAGTGATAGGGAGAAATGTCACTTCTTAGATTTTCTCCCCCAGAACCATCCAGACTCCCACCATGAGGATTGGTGGTCCAGTATATGGTCACCATGGCCCACTCTAGGGTCCCCTCCCCGCTGTGTGGTGATGAATGCTGGTATCTGATCCTGCTGCTTAGACTAAGGATGTGACAGTCAGGTAGAGGAGCAGCAGGGAGGGAATCATTCCACTAGGGCCAAACCATCACTGCCCTGGGAAAGGGGAAATGCCATTTAAAAGGGAGGAACTCAACTGTGAATGAGAAACTCAGGACTCTGAGACTTGGAGTCTCTGAAGATTTAACAGGAGGCTAGAGGAAAGAATGAGACATTTGTGAGGACTCCTTGAAGGAGAAAGAGGGGCAGAAAGGGAGAGAATGGGAGGAAGAGGGAGGGAGGAAGGGAGAGAGAACAAAACACCAGATAATACTCTGATGACTAATTCAGAGAAGAGGCTTGGAGCCTCTTCCCACATTCTAAGTTGCTCTGTAGACTTCTTTTTTTTATTATTTAAATTAAATTTAGTCAACATATAATGTATTATCAGTTTCAGAGGTAGTGATTCATCAGTTGCATACAACAGTGGGTGCTCATTATATCAAGTGCCTTCCTTAATGCCCATCACCCAATTACCCCACTCCCCCACCCACCTCCCCTCCGGCAATCCTCAGTTTGTTTCCTACAGTTAAGAGTCTCTTATGGGTTGACTTCCTCTCTGTTTCCACCTTAGTTTATTTTTTTCCTTCCTTTACCCTATATTCATCTGTTTTGTTTCTTAAATTCCACATATGAGTGAAATCCTACGGTATTTGTCTTTCTCTGACTGACTTACTTCGCTTAGCATAATACCCCCAAGTTCCAATGAAATGGCAAGATTTCATTCTTTCTGATGGCTGAGTAATAGTCCATTGTATATGTAAACATTATCCATTCATCTGTCAATGGACATTTGGGCTCTTTCCATATTTTGGCTATTGTAGACATTGCTGCTATAAACATTAGGGTACAGTGCCCCTTTGAATCATTATTTTTGTATCCTTTGGATAAATACAGTGCAATTAGTAGTGCAATTGCTGGGTAATAGGGTAGTTCTATTTTTCACTTTTTGAGGAACCTCCATACTGTTTTCCAGAGTGGCTGCACAAGTTTGCTTTCCCACCAACAATGTAAGAGTAGACTTCTAGGCAACTAATGAATCGTTGAACACTACATCAAAAATGAATGATGTACTATATGGCTAACTGAACATAATAAAAAAAAGCGTAGACTTCTTAAAACCTTGACTTGCACAGCCGGTGATGGCTCATCTCTCCATATAGCACACAACCCAGTAATCATGGATACGGGAATGAAACAACCCAGCTCCCACCACAGTGCACCCTCTGTTATCCTCTGACGGACACCAAGGACAGACAACTTTCTATGTAGTTCAGCTGCTACCTCAAGAAAATGTCCCCCTCTAGGTCTACCACTTAGTATTGTGATGGCCTTTTATTTCTCCACTCTAGAGGGAACTTCTGAAAAAGTATTTTTCAAGATATCCCCCATGGGACCAGAAACAGAGCCTTGGCTATTGAATGTACTCCATAAATACTTAATAAATATATGATCATTTAGGACATCCTACATGGGGGATTGTTATGTGAGTCCCCAAAGAGAACTTGGAAACTCTTGCCATGACACTGACTCTGACACTGAAGGACCTCACCCTGGCATCCTTCCAGCCATTACTAATCCACCTTATATAAGCCTTAGGGTATGTGCTTAGGGAATGGGCATCTGAAGAAACAGCAGGACTGTGCTCACTCTTTTCCCACACTGTAGCCAGTCATCTGCTAGTGACCATTCTATTCTACTCCTGGTTTGGTTTACAAGAGACAAAAAGAATATACTCAGGCATATGGTACTCATGATGTTCTATCATACCCAACACCACTTTGGATTTGGTGTGGGCAGGCCATTAAAAATTTCACAAAGCTGAATCACAAGTGGGCTCCATCAATTTGGTGAAGGAAGGTCTCTCAGCTTCTAGCAGGGATGGCTTCATGACACTCACAGAAAATCCACGAAGTGCCTACCATAATGTGGCCAGATACATTGTGCATCAGCCAACATTCTTGACCAATTTCATTCACTGGCTGACGGGTGAGGACACAATCTTGGGGGTCCTCTGGCCACCATGCTTTAAGTGAGGAACCTCCCTGTGAATTTGGACCAAGTCTCCAGCTACCCAACAGAACAAGACCGTGCCAAGAGCTTAGCAAAGATAGACTGCCCAAAGTTCCTCAGCTTCTTAGAAAGCAAAACGGCCCATCTCCCATCTATCACCATAAATGGGCTGCCTGAAATGCTGGTGTCTTCAGTCTGCACCATAATATTTCATTCACCTACCCATTTGTTACACACATCCTGAGAGCAAATAATGTTAATGTAAATAATTTGGGAAGCATTGTTCCATCTGTTGAAAATGTGCAGTAGTTGCTTTGCCCCTTGTCTAAACTGGGGCAGCTACTTTCAGGCAAGTTTGGGAGGTAAATGAACTGTCTGGATGCTTTTCTTGGCAGTCTCTCTTATTAGTGGGAGGTGGCAGTAACGAGAACATGAGGAAGACGGAAAGTGTTTACTTAAAGTCGTGGCCAAATGGCGAGGGAGAGTTTAAGATAAATCATAAGCTGTCAATGATGACAACTGCAGACTGCTACTAGTTCACTCCTGTTTATGGAGCTTCAGATGCTACATTTAGAATGTGAAGGAGTTTATTGGTAGAAGTTGCTGATTGTTTAGACCTCAATGTTTGAGGCAAGAAGTAGCAGCCACCCAGACTGGGAATGGTGAAAGCACGAAGCTCTTACATGGTCATTCTGGGTGCATCTCTGACCAGTGAATGGATGCCACTGACTCGTATTCCCCTTCAAGACTCAGATCATGGATCAGTTGAGGCGTACTACACTTTTGTCACATGACAAGCAATAGCAGAGCATCATGGTGAAAGGCCAAATGCATACATGAGCTGGCCTCTTTGCTTTTCTGGTTATTTTTCTTGTCTAAGGTAATTTCACTTGGGTGTTGACTTTTGGATTGCAGCTTAGAGCTTTTGAACATGTTCATGATTTGTTCATGATCAAAAAGATCAGAGTCTTTTGAAGTTAGTCAGTGTTATCAACAGTGTTCTCTCAAACTCCTCTCTCAATGTACACCCATAAAAAACAAAATGAGCTTTTGTGAACCTTCCATGTTTACTTTACTGAACTGCAATATCTTCCTCTGTTCTAGCACTCACTCATAGCAAGACACAGTATCAGTGGCAAGTTGCAGAGAATGAGTATGTTCTGTCCTTATACAAAAGGCCTGTGAAGACCTGGAAAGAGGTTTTCTGTGACTTGTATATCTCTTCTTTCTACATGCCTCTCAAACATTTATGAGATACCTGTGAGGGTCCAGATACAATGGAAAGTGATTGTCCATATCATCAGAGGTACTAGGTATCAGGAAGAACTGCATTGTCGACAAACAACAGTGAAAAATGGCCAGTAGCTCCTATAATGATAGAAGCTTGTATAAATCATTGAGAAGGGAGTAAGTAGGTAGAGGTCAAATCCCTGAGAAAGCTGGGGAAGATGGCACTTAATCCAGATGTTGGAGGTTGACTGGAGTTTTCCAGATGCACAAGTAAGGCTAGGTTACTCCAGACTGAGGAAAAGACAATCAAAAGCATGCCCTGGTTCAAGAATTGCTTAGAAGATCTGTGTGGCTAGAACATGATTTACAGGGACGGTGGCTGAAGGCGAGTAGGAAAATTAATTGTAAATTTTATAAAAACGGGAATAATTAATTGGTAAAAGGAAAAACAAAGCAACAACAGGGAAACAAAATAACTCCCCACCTTGTTATTTTATCTGTGCTTTAACACTGCCTTCCTTTGAAATTTTTTGAAAGAGATAAATCACCCAGGATTTCTAATAATGGGAACTCTACTGGGAGAAAAGTTGATTTCTTTTTCAGAGGAAAACCAAACTAAGATTATCTGGGATGTTTTATCAACAGGGTTAAAATTCTGGATTTTGAAGTAGGAGAGGCAGAGTTTGAGAAGGAAAGAGAAAGTCTCAGACATGACCACTAGCTTGGGAAATTAACTTGGGAAACGATTATGAGGGGGTAGGAAGGGCAAGAGCTTTCAGGCATAGCCTTTTCCCAAACCCTTTCTTTCCCCTCACCCCATCTGTTAGGGATTGAATCTTATCCCTCCAAAGGATTTTTTGCCCTAACCTCTAGTACCTATAGATGTGACTGTATTTGGAAAGAGTCTTTGCAGATGATCAAGATGAGGTCATTAGGGTGGACCCTAATCCAAATGACTCTGTCCTAAAAAGGGAAAATTTGGAAACAGAGTTAGGTACATGGGGAGAATGCCATGTGAAGCGGAGATTAGGGTGATGCCAAAAAACAACAAAAATTTCCAGCAACCCCAGGAACTGGGGAGGAAGGCCCAGAACAGATTCTCTACATGGCCCTCAGGAAAAACCTGCAGACACCTTGATCTCAAATTTCTAGCTCCCAGAACTGTGAGACAATAAATTTCTGTTGTGTAAGCCATCCAGTTTGTCCGACTTTAATATAGCAGCTCCAGAAAACAAATACAACACCACATTGCAGAACTGGCTTTAAAACAGCCGGGGGACAGGTGGGGACAAGGGAAGTGAAAGTAGGTTGCCTGCCTGTGGGGAGAGCAGGAAGAGAGGTGGGAAATATTTGTGAAAGAGCCCAGAGGAATTGTGCCCCAGAAGGTGTTGAGCTTCATAAGACGATTTTCCAGACGAGGCTGATCTGTGGCAGGCTAGTACATGGCTTTTGGTATTTTTCAGATGAAAATGGATTTTATGATAATAAAACAAATAGTTTTAGATCAAAGAGTACTGTAGAACTTAAATAAGTGCTTTATCAGGAATCAAAATAAGGGGGCGCCTGGGTGGCTCAGTCGTTAAGCGTCTGCCTTCGGCTCAGGTCATGATCCCAGGGTCCTGGGATCGAGCCCCGCATCGGGCTCCCTGCTCCGCGGGAAGCCTGCTTCTTCCTCTCCCACTCTCGCTGTGTCTCTCTCTGTCAAATAAATAAATAAAATCTTTAAAAAAAAAAGGCTAAAAAAAAAGGAATCAAAATAAGTTATTTCTTGACTGAGGAAATATACATTTAATGTAGCTATCCAAGGAAATAATATGATATGGACTTTTAAAGCATGTGCTTCAAAAAAAGAAAGGAATGAATATTCATTTTCTTTCCCCTAAAGCTTACTAGTTGTCCCCAAAAACCTCAGACTTTTTCCTTACCTTAAACAATCAATTTTCCTTTTTCTGCTTTGACACTTCTGTCTCAACACTCATGCTCTTAGTGTCTTTCCTGCTAATAACCCCTAGGTGAGATCTTCACTCTGTTGGCGCTGTTGTCTTTGCGCACATCTACCCGGAAGTCCCCCTCCACTCTAGGCTCAGAGAGTGAATATTACTCTTTCTGACTCTTACAGCTCAGTTGATAGCTAAGACTTTAACAAGACTTTATCAAAGGCCTGAGGGGAACCCCAAAGTAATGTCCATGTCCAAACCCAAACCTGGCCCTAATGGGCCTCCAAGACGGGGGCACCTCTGCATGTAAGACTCTAAACCAAACCTGTCTCTGGCTCTGTATAGAAGCATGAGCCCTCCCTCAGCCCTGTTGCAGGGTAATCTTGCACCCTACTCACAGCAGCTGTCTGACCCCCATGGAATAGACATTGCAATAAGATTACTTGACCACAGATTGGATAGGATTCAGTCATTCAGCAGGTATCTATTGGATACTGACAACAATGAACAAGATAGACAAACTTTTTGTCTTGTGAAGCCTATGTTCTGCTGGGAGAGGGAAAACCAGAGGAAATAAAGCAGAGCATTTGGGAACGTGGTAAGTGGGGGGTAAAGATACAGGAGCCTAGCACCTGACAGGAAGGGGGAAGATAGTGTTTTCTGAATTAACAAGATGGTGGTATTATAAAGTAGAATAATGTATCATAAGAAATGTGCCAGTGGGGATGTAAAGGAGGGAGATTTTCTCTCCATTGTTTTACTTCATGGGTTGTAAAGTTGTGATTCTATATAGACTCATCCCTACTGGCCTTTCTCAGTCTTTCATGAGACTTTGTGTTCCTTTCATTCTCTCATGATCCAGTTCAGTCCTCTCAAAGTACAAGAGAAGAGCTAAAAAGAGTAAGATGACCATCCATAGATGTCATCCAAATGTAAAATGTCTTTCCATGAAGATTTGTTGAAAATCTGTATAAACTCATGTGTCCTACTGGACACTAACTTGGATAGGTTATTAAAAAGCCAGCTCTGTCGTTAACTCTGTATCCTTGGGCAATGCTATTCAAACCCACCATGTCCAAATTTCTCAAATGTAAAATGAGTTTAATAATATAGCATTATTGTGAGAAGTGCATAATATGTGGAAAATGCACAGAACAGTCTCTGACAATACTAGATGTTGGCAAAATACTGTTTGCTCATTTGATGACATAGGCATTCATTCATTTGTTGCCCTAGAGATGGGTTGATGGATTGATTCAATGAATGAATGATCCAAATCTATGCTTAAACAGAATTATAGGAGAAGAATAGATAACTCAGCAACTAAGCTTTAGGCCAAATTAAATGTCAATGGTCTTCACTTTCTACTGGTCTCAAATAAGGGAGCTGTTTCATCAGGAGACATTTGTGGCTCCAGCAGCACATCTGTAGGTGTGCAGACAATGCTATGGTGAGAGCATTTCTAATGCACACACCCATATTGAATGAAGATGCAAAAGCAGATGGCCAAGAGAGACCATCACATGATTCTAGGAAGCCAAGAAAATCTATGCTACCACCTGATACAGTCCTGAGGTCCCAAAGGATCTGGAGTGGTGGGCTCTAACATGCAATTTTGTTCATTTTAAGAGAATAGTACCTGTCATTAAGAAAAGGCTTGGGATTGGGTCCCACAGACAATGAATAGTGAGTAAATATATATGAAGTGAATGATAATGGTGTACTTGGAAGACCCATTACAGAATCTTTAGAAACCAACTTTATTGGGTAAAGGATATCTTAGTCCAGTTCGGACTTTACTTGCTTTATGAACTGCAGCATCCCACAGAAACATCACAGCTTGGCAGCTTGGAAATAATCATCAGTTACCTCTGGCTGTTTCTTGAGTTCCCTTTCAGATAGTCCCAACATTGGTGTCATATCTGAATCTGTTTCTATAGATTGATTTATCTCTTGGCATTATATCATTTTTCCTTACCTTTTTAAATACTTTGCAAATTTTTGTTTAAATCTAAACATTTTGTGTAGGGCAGAGACTGAGATAAATGATTTGTTATGCACAGGAATGAATATACATTTCTTTCTGTTAGGTTTTTAGTGTGGGAGTTTGAGTTGATTTAGTCAAGAGTACAGATGGGTCTTAGGTGATATTGTTGCTGTGGTTTCTCTCAGCACACCAGGAGCTTCCAGTTCCTTTAGTCCTACCTTATATCTCAGTGTCCCTGCTTCTCCCTCAGCTATACTTCTGGGCCCTGAATGGATTCCTGCACCTGCCCCAGAAACTGAGGTTTTCTTCCTGTTTCTTTTGCCGAGATGCAATAGATTTTCACTGGTGCCCTCCTTCCTCAACAGATAAGGATTGTCTTACTTTGTCAGGGAGAAGAGAGAAAGGTCTGGACCTACACCACAAAGAACACTTTCTCAAGACATTAACCAATCATTTTTTCTAGTGCCCAGTGGGGTCTGTGGAGAAGGAGGTACAAACAAAACTCTGCTTATATTTGTAGGTCTAAGAAGGTCAACACTCTCTTACCAGCTCACACCTGACAGCCACCAATCTCTTGACTATACTAGATGATATTTCCTAACTGGTGTCTGACTGCATGTGCCCCAGGTAAGCCATGGTTCCTGTCCCATCTTTTCCTGCAACCCTGGCTCTCTGTTGCAGTCAAGAAAAGTGAACTTGTAGTTTGTTTGGCTTTTGCTGTTGTTGTAGGGGTGGGAATAATAATCCTTCTAGTTCTTTACATACCAAGCAGAAACCAGACATTGACCCGTTTCTTAATGATAATAACCATAATATCTATATAGTGTACTGTGTGAATATGGATGTATATATATGCACTTATACATACACATGAATATTTAGATGGTGAAATTATGCAAAAGCTAGAAAGCACATTCATATACATTTATGCATAAATCAGGAAGCCCCCTTTTCTCTGGAACTTGTTAATGAGGTCAGTCATACCTCCAATATGGGAAGTAAATATATTATGTATGTGATGCAAAATATATGTACATATTCCTATAATTGTTTGCACTAAATGGTTGTTTCAACTCAGGTACCTAGCTACTTGGGGTGAGTAAGCATATGAATAAGGTGATCATGACAACTTATAAGAAAGAATGTTTTCTTTGGAAGAGTGTAGCAGTTCTGTGTGAAGAAACTTCTTTTCCTGACAGTATCAAGATGTCTTTTAGAGAATGCTGCGAAGGGCATGGTGAACAATGCCTGCTTTGTTTCACTTGTGTACAGGAAATAGAACTCAGTATCTACTCTTAATATTTCCATAACGGCCAAATTGTAATGACTAATAAAAAAAATCAAGTGACTTCCAAAACCTGTTCTAATTAATAGTGCAATTCTGGTATAATAAACTCAGATTAAAAAAATGATAAATAGCATAGGTTCTGGATTCAGATAACTCAAGATCACATTTAATAGCTATGAGATCTTGGTCAAAATAAATTTTTAGAGGCATATTTTCCTGATCTACGCAGTGAGGTTTGGAACCTGCCTACCTAAAGCAGTAGGTAACTGTGATGTTTGCAGGAGTTCCTCCATAAATCTCCCTGCAGAGTGTAAGAGATTCATAATGGCAGCATTGACCCTGAGAACAAAACTACAACCTAAAATTCATAAAGACCTCTCTTTCTTTCCTGGTCAATCCCTGACTTGTGGGGGATTGGCAAAGTAGTCCCTTCATCCTCTTGATCCATTTCTCACTTCTTTCTCAGAGAATAAGGTCCTAAGCTAACCGGGCCAGATGCCCTGCTGCTGTTTGGGCCATGTTCAGCAGCAGGGCAGTTCATCCTATGCTGCAATTTCCTTTTTCCTGCAGTCATATGGCTGGATCCATGAGAGCACCCAACATCACTGAGCTCTTCTCCTTTTCTTATTCTCAGGGTTGATGTTAGAACCCACAATCCCTCCATGTCTGTCACTTAAGGATTAGGTCCAGGATCCTTATCTGTCTGATGGTGAGAGATTATTTTTTATGATAGAGCTATTTTTTATTTGTTGAAAACAAACTTTTCATTTTTTTGTTGTTGTTGTTTAATACAAGATTCTGTCTCTGAAATTCTTCCAGGTTAATTTTATTTCATTTTCCATGCAGTACTTCCCTCATTTATTATTTCTGTTCCCTCTTCCATGTGAGCAGCCCAAGGATGTTAAGATTCCAAGATAAGGTACTCGATTTAGAGTTTGGGGATCTGGATCAGGATCTGAGAGTATGCCATGTGTCCTAGACACATTAACAGAAAATTCTACATTTGTTTATTTGGCATTGTCCAGGCTAATAATAAAGTGTACTTTAATTTCCCATTTGCTATAGTCCCTTTTTAAAAAAATAATTCCTTTGGGAACTTTATGGGAAAGAGTTATAAGGTTGGGGCAGGATTCCAATGTTCCTGGTCCCCTCTAACATTACCAAAATTTTAACATCTAACATTACCAAAATTTTATCCCTCTTTCTAAAACATCACTTTTCTTTTGAGGATATAGCCGTCGACATGTTTTCTAGATTTGAAGTATGCACATAATTCTTTTCTGAATCTTTTCTTCATTGGCTTTCCAACACAGATGAAAGTTGAATATTAAGATAAAGATAGAGTTGGGAAGTTCTCATTTGTGATATGACCTTTCAGGGCTAAGAGGTCCAAACTGTAAAAGGTGACACCAGGATCAAGTTTTCTGGGTGAGGACATGGTCAGGGAGGTGTCTCATGTGTCCCATTTTGGAGTAGCAAAAGCAGGGTTTCTGGTTCCACATGCTTGAATTCACACGGAAAGCTCATTTCCACCAACCAGAAAAAGGAAGAGAAATTCCCAGGAAAGGAAGGATTATGAGTAAATCACTACTCTTTGTTCAGAGTCCCATGGTAAACATGGTTTTTCTTGTTCAGGCAGGTAGCCCTGATCTGAATCCTTCTGTGACACAGAACATCTATCTTTAGGCCTGTGTCTCACTAGATGGTGAACTCCCTTAGGTGAGGTCCTTGCTCAGTGGCTCAGGGAGGCAAACAGTAAATGACCCGGAGCTTCTGAGATTAAAATTCCAATTTCTAAGAATCTTTTAGATTTAGAATTCCAAATTCTAAAGAATCTTTTCTAATTAAATACAATTAGCCAAGACGAGTCAAACAAGGGTGTGGATTTTCTGGTCACTGTTTTATCTAGGTTCTTTGTTGATTTTTTCCTACTTTTTTGATAGATTTGATTAAATTTATGAATCTTAGAATTTTTGTAGAAGCCGAAAGTAAAAAGATAGCAAGAGTTTAAGACTAATCCATTTTAAATCTTAGTAGTTTTTCAGGGGCAGGGAAAAACAACCAGAGTAGACTTTAATGTGAGACTAATCAAGTTCTTCATTTAATTCTTCCTTCTCCCCAGAGGGCTGTGTAGAAATGAGCTATTTTTCCTGACAGACTTATAAAAAAGCTGATCTTTCTCCTGACAATTTATAAGCAACCACGAGGAAGGGACCACCTCTTAGTCCTTGATATATCTCTGGTGCCTATCTTACGGTCTAATAACCAGTGGGCAATTAACAAATACTTTTTGAAAGAATATATAGATGGAATGACTGGTTGGCAGACTGACCATGATTTCTCAATCCTTGGTTAATTATTTAAAATATATTTGGATCTTTTGTTTTTTTGGGTGTTGAGTTTGATAAGTTCTTTATAGATTTTGGATACTAACCCATTATCTGATATGTCATTTGCAATATCTTCTTCCATTTTGTAGGTTGACTTTTAGTTGTGTTGATTGTTTCCTTTGCTATACAAAAGCTTTTTATACCATATGATTTCACTCATATGTGGAATTTAAGGAACAAAACAGATGAACATAGGGGGAGGGGAGGAAAAATAAAATAAGATAAAATCAGAGAGGGAGACAAACCGTAAGAGACTTTTAACTATAGGAAACAAAGTGAGGATTGCTGGAGAGGAGGTGGGAGGGGGATGGAGTAATTGGGTGATGGGCATTTAGGAGGGCAGTTGATGTAATGAACACTGGGTATTATATGCAACTGTTGAATCACTAAACTCTACCCTGAAACTAATTATACACTATATGTTAACTAACTTGAATTTAAGTAAAAAAAAATATTTGGATCTGAAGCACACAGAGAAGGGTTGTCTATTTATTACAGGTGTGCCAGTGGCCCCTTCTTATTTAATTATATCTTATTGTTTCCTCCTCTACCCTCCATTCCTCCATTTCCAGTTACATACACCTGTCTGTCAGCTACCTTATCTTGAATAAGGTAGCATTAGATAGAGTACCTGCATTAGATAGAGTACCTCTATCTATTTTTACAACTAAACCTGGAATTTCAGTGGCTTAACAAAACAGAAGTTTATTTCTTGCTCCTGTGTGTGTGCAAGCACACACACTTTGGAGAGACTAGCTCCTTGTCTTTTGTCTCTCTTTGTACATACAGACGTACAGATAGTGAGATAGAGAGAGAAAGAATTATTTAAAGACATGTAGAGAAGATGCATGAATGAGAGAGAATGAACGGAAAGATTCACAGTGAAAGGTGGACAGTGGTTAATTCTGGATGTTAGAATTATAGGTAGCTTCTATTTCCTTGTCTTCTTTTGAGTTTCCAAATTTTCTGAAACAACAGTATTATCAAAAAAGCAAAATTAGTTTTATCATTTTTAAAAGGAAATGGGAATCCTATTACATGGGAATGTAATAGAGGTGAGGCCGTGAGGACTTGGTAAGAAGAGAAGCCATAGGGGATCCAGTGAGCAACAGGAAGTGAAGCCAGTCACAAAAGGAAAAGCAACAGAGAGAGCAAAATCAATGTCCTTCCCCTCTGAAAACTTTAGTGAGGATTTGGATGGCAGGTGTGTCTCTGGTTGAGATTTGCCTAAATGGACAATGAAATTCTGTGAGCTCAGAGGAAAAGGAAAGTCAAGAGATTAGAGGATCTATAGCCATTCCACTGCTGGTTTCCCCAACACAGACTTCACATTCCCCACCACCTAGGAAATCTTGGCTCTGGCCACTATGATGTAGAAACCACCGGAGAATGGTTTTAGCTCCCATAGACTGAAGTTCTGAATTTGACTATAGGAATGGTGTTTTAGAATGTGACTAGGTTCTATAATAGGCTTACAAGAGTTTTATGAAGAGCCTTATGGGGGATTTAATCATTTAGAACAATGAAATTACAAATTTAATTTACCCTTAGAAACAAATGGTTTCATCTAAATGTTAGAATCCAAGTCATTCTTAAGTGTGTATTCTAGGTATTCTAAAGAAAACACGACACAAATTAAAAAGACTATAACAAAAGAGGAAATGAAAGCAAGGAACAAATACTTGAAAAACATTCCACTTCACTCATAACCAATAAATGTAAATTAAAACCAAAATGTTTTGCATTTAAAAAAATAGAATTAATTCTATTTTCCACTAAAAGAAATCAGGGGTTCTTGGATAAATGGCCAATTCCAGAATGAGAGCAAAACTGTAATGTGGTTTTGTGTGTGTGTGTTGGGGGGTGCTGTTGGGGAGCCAGAATATAAGAAAGGCCTAATAAAATGATGGGGATATGTCCAAAGAACTTCAAAACAAGGGCTTCCATTAGCCAAATCAGGGATAATTTCAATATCAAAATGAATAATAACTATAGTGGATTATAACATAGTGAATATAAAAAGAATCCCTGTATCCATTCTATTAAAATATAAATGAGGGTGCCTGGGTGGCAGTTGGGTAAGCATCTGGCTCTTGGTTTCGGTTCAGGTCCTGATCTCAGGTCCTGGGATGGAGCCCTGTGCTGGGCTCTGTGCTAGCGGGGAGTCTGCTCGGGGTTCTTTCTCTCCCTCTGCCCCTCCTCCTGATTGCCTTCTCTGTCCCTCAAATAAATAAATCTTTAAATATATATATATTTAAATTATATATAAATATTTTCAATATATATACATATAAGCAAATGCCTGACTACATACATACATACATACAAAATAGCAAAAAAAGGTTTTTGTTAAAGGAAAATGGCAAATAATTTGGAAGAGATTCTTGATTTAGAAAAATCAGTATTTTGCAACAATCATGGTAATAATTATTTCAGACACATATCAAAATGGATGCTGGGACCCATGGGCAAGAGTTTGTTGAGGCACAGGATATTTACACAGTCTCAAGTATCTTCCTGTAGGTTACTTATTAATCACAAAAGGGAAAGCTACCTTTACGTGGAGAAACACGGTAGAATCATTTTAACCATGTGATTAAAGTTAATATCACCAAAAATAGGACAAACTGACGTTACTATGTAACACACTGAAAACAGAATGTCGCTTTCATGGGATACTTGCCAAAAGTGCATAATCTGAGTCTGACTATGAGGAAACTCAGAAAAACCGAGATGGAGGGATATTTTACAAAACAACCTGTCTGTACTCTTCAAACGTGTCAGTGTCATGAAAACTAAAGACTGAGAAACTGTTCCAAATTAAAGGGATTAAAAAGACATGAAAACACAATACATTATCCTGGCTTGGATTCTAGATCAGTAGACAAAGTGCTATGAAGGACAGTATTAGGAGAATTTAAATACAGGGCTCTGTGTTGCATAATAATGATTTCTCAGTGTTAAATGCGCTTACTTTGAAAATACAATATAAGAGAGTGTTTTTCTTAGAAGATAAAAATTGAAATATTTAGGGGTAAAGGGTCTGCAACTTATTCTCAAATGGTTCAGCAAATAACAATAGTAATGGTGATAATAAATAGTTTGAGATCATTCATGCACACATAACAAATATAATAATTGGTGAATATAGACAAAAAGCATGCAGGACTTTATTGTACTGTTCTTATATCTTTTCTGTACATTTGAATTTTGTAAGGATAAAAATTCTTTTTTTAAAAAATTTTATTATGTTGTGTTAGTCACCATACAATACATCATTAGTTTTTGATGTGGTGATCCACGATCTATTGTTTTCATATAACACCCAGTGCTCCATGCAGTACGTGCCCTCCTTAATACCCATCACCGGGCTAACCCATCCCCCCACCCCCCTCCCCTCTAAAACCCTGTTTGTTTCTCGGAGTCCACAGTCTCTCATGGTTCGTCTTTCCCTCCAATCCCCTCCCCCATTTTTCCTTTCCTTCCCCTAATGTCCTCCATGCTGTTCCTTATGTTCCACAAATGAGTGAAACCATATGATAATTGACTTTCTCTGCTTGACTTATTTCACTTAGCATCATCTCCTCCAGTCCCATCCATGTGGATGTAAAAGTTGGGTATTCATCCTTTCTTATGGCTGAGTAATATTCCATTGTATATATGGACCACATCTTCTTTATCCATTCATCTGTTGAAGGGCATCTCAGTTCTTTCCACAGTTTGGCTATTGTGGACATTGCTGCTATGAACATTGGGGTGCATACGGCCCTTCTTTTCACTACATCTGTGTCTTTGGGGTAAATACCCAGGAGTGCAACTGCTGGGTCATAGGGTAGCTCTATTTTTAAATTTTTGAGGAAACTCCACACTGTTTTCCAAAGTGGCTGTACCAACTTGCATTCCCACCAACAGTGTAAGAAGGTTCCCCTTTCTCCACAACCTCTCCAACATTTGTTGTTTCTTTCCCTGTCCATTTTTGCCATTCTAACTGGTGTAAGGTGTTATCTCAATGTGGTTTTGATTTGAATTTCCCTGATGGCTAATGACGATGAACATTTTTTCATGTGTCTGTTAGCCATTTGTATGTCTTCTTGGGAGAAGTGTCTTTTCATATCTTCTGCCCATTTTTCGACTTGATTATTTGTTTTTTGGGTGTTGAGTTTGAGAAGTTCTTTATAGATCTTAGATACCAGGCCTTTATCTGCAGTGTCATTTGCAAATATCTTCTCCGATTCTGTGGGTTGCCTCTTTGTTTTGTTGACTGTTTCCTTTGCTGTGCAGAAGCTCTTTATCTTGATGAAGTTCCAAAAGTTCAACTAGCTTTTGGAGAAGTATCTTGAAGGAATTTGCTGTGGGTGATGTCAAAGAGGTTACTGCCTATGTTCTCCTCTAGGATTTTGATGGATTCCTGTCTCACATTGAGGTCTTTCATCCATTTTGAGTTTATCTTTGTGTATGGTGTTAGAGAATGGTTGAGTTTCATTCTGCATGTGGCTGTCCAATTTTCCCAGCACCATTTATTGAAGAGACTGTCTTTTTTTCTTTGCATGTTTTTTCCTGCTTTGTCAAACATCCTTTCCTGATTAAAACTCTTCAGAGTATATGGATAGAGGGAACATTCCTCAAGTTCATAAAATCCATCTATGAAAAACCTACGGCAAATATCATCCTCAGTGGGGAAAAGCTGAGAGGCTTTCCCTTAAGATCAGGAACACGTCAAGGATGCCCACTCTCACCACTGTTGTTCAACATAGTACTAGAAGTCCTAGCAACAGCAATCAGACAACAAAAAGAAATAAAAGGTATTCAAATTGGCAAAGAAGAAGTCAAACTCTCTCTTTTTGCAGACGACATGATACTTTATGTGGAAAACCCAAAAGACTCCATCCCCAAATTACTAGAACAGCAATTCAGTAATGTGGATACAAAGTCAATGCACAGAAATCAGTTGCTTTCTTATACACTAACAATGCAACTGTAGAAAGAGAAATTAGAGAAACGATTCCATTTACGATAGCACCAAAAACCATAAGACACCTCGGAATAAACCTAACCAAAGAGGTAAAGGATCTATACTCTAGGAACGACAGAACACTCATGAAAGAAATTGAAGAAGACACAAAAAGATGGAAAAACATTCCATGCTCATGGATCAGAAGAATAAACATTGTTAAAATGTCTATGCTACCCAGAGCAATCTATACCTTCAATGCCATCCTGATCAAAATTCCAATGACAGTTTTCAAAGTGCTGGAACAAACAATCCTAAAATTTGTATGGAATCAGAAAAGACCCCGAATCACCAAGGAAATGTTGAAAAAGAAAAACAGAGCTGGGGGCGTCACATTGCCCAAATTCAAGCTATATTATAATGCTGTGATTACCAAGACAGCATGGTACCGGCACAAAAACAGACAGATAGACCAGTGGAACAGAATAGAGAACCCAGATATGGACCCTCAACTCTATGGTCAAATAATCTTTGACAAAGCAGGAAGGATAAAAATTCTAAAAAATTAGAATAACTAATGCTCATGACAGTCTAATGAATTAGTTGGTTTAACATATCCCTGAAGGAAATGTGAGTTGACACAAGCTATCTGTAAAAAAAAAAAAAAAAAATTCAGTGATTATCAAGGGTTTTAAAATATCCATGCTTTTAATTCAAACCTTTAGGAATTTATTCTAAAAGTTAATTATGTCATACAGGGGAAAAAACATTTGTTGAAAGATGCTCACTGTTAGACTATTTAAAATACAAAATCTCTAGAAAATCAAGGCCATCAGTTATGGTATATTTGTTAATAAAGCATCAGATAATCATCAAAAATATGTTAGAGTTTTTATTCATGTTGGCAAGTGCTTGTGTTATATTATTATGTGTTAAAATAGCCATACCAGATTATATATAATTATGATCCAAAGTATATAAAATAAATTTTTCATAATAGAAAATGACATTCACTAAAACATGAGCAAGAGTTATCCATCCAATATGAGTTGTCATTATCATTTTCTTTGTATTTTCCAATGTTTTCCACTTTATTTTCTACAATAAGAGAGAAGAGCTCTGAGCTCAGGCAAAGGGACCCCCAACAAGCACATGATTATTGGCAAGGCCCTTCCTGTCTCATTGCTCTTCCTCATCTTTGCTGAGAGGGGCTTTGATTGGAGCACTTCTCTATTCCCGCCTGAAGAGAAAACACAACATCCAACTTGAGAGCTTGTGGGGTGAGAGGCTGAAGTAGGCATTGTGTAGAAAATCTCTCTGAAGTCTTGGTCTATCTGCAAAATGCATGTGAATTTTTTTCTCATCCTATTTTATAAGATAGGTGTTGGTTTTAATATGACAATAAAACTGTTGTGTGGACCCTAGAAGCAGGCCATTTTAAGAAACAACGTTCCCAAGAGATTTCCTAGTTTTCCTGAGAGTCTTTAAACCCAAGTGATAACAAAGCCAAGTGGTCTTCAGATGTTTAGAAAGGTAGGGCTGGAGATTGCATTATCTCCCACTTTTGGACAACTGGATTTCAAACTGAAATAAAAGAACAAGTGAAGTGTGTGTACTTTCAGTAGGAAAAAAAGTTGTCTAGGAGAAGCATGAGGTTAGTGTTTAAAAAAGAAGTGTAACAACCTATTTGGATTTTCAGCAGATGTTTAAAAACAATCCTACTGTGAGCCTCAGAGGAAAAGAGGTTTTGGGAGGACCCAGAGTGCACAGGAGATGATGAACTTGTAGAAAAACAAAGCCCAGAGGAGTGTCTTTAATTGTGCGCTGTGAGATTTACTGGGGCCCAACAGGGGTCAGACTTGAGGTCCTCCCTGTTCACAATCTATAAAAGATGATATAGACTGGTTAATTCTGCTGACAACACAGAGCTGAGGGAGGCCTAGTCATTCAATAACAACAACAGCAAAAAAAAAAAAAAAAAAAAAAATCAGCCAAATTCAGAAGTGTTTGGGACTGAAAGTTCTCGGAAATTAGCTGATGTTAGTTCATCAACGCTCACATTTGGGGGAGAATGTGTGACCTGCAGAGTAAGTGTAGAAGACCCACCAAAAGTTGTTTTTGGCACAAGAAGGAAGATTACATTAGTGTAACTTGAATTTCTGGATTGTTTTGGACAATGCCAAGATCTGGGACTCAATTCTAGATAAGACAAGTTTCCTAGCCTCCTATTTCAGTCGTGTCATAAGGAAAGTGTAGCAGTCTGGGACAGTGCACACACATTTGTATGTGTATGGAACACTTCACCTTTACTTTGCTTTTGGTAGGCTGGCCCGTCTTTGGCACTCTGGCACAAGGTGGGTTCTTTACTATAAACAACCCAAGAAATCATGATACATGAGGACTCCAGTTTCATCTTTCCTTGCCAGTCTATGGAGGCTAAGCAAAAATGCTGTCTTTTCCTGAAGATGGAATGGAATGCATCCAATTTATTGTCATTGAGTACCGAGTTTATTTCCCCAATATAGAGGGTGTAGGCATTTCTTACAGGAGGAAAGGCCGCTGACACCCATATTTTTTTTTTCTGTTCTTCCCACTGTTTTTTACTCTTTCCAAATAAAATATTTTGCTTGGGCTTAACTATACTGTTTGTTTCCATTTTGATATCTGGATACGCCACCTGAGTTTGGAAGGTCTCATTCTCTACTAAATTATATTGTTGCACTGTTTGAACAAAGATAAAAGAGTGGGGTTCCAAAGATGATGTTTTGGTGGGGGTCACGGTGCTTTGAGAGAGGAAGAGTTCCAGGGTCTGGCTTGTGGTCTTCGGAATGAATTGTCGAGGTGGGGAGGAGAATCTGAAGCCATTTGAATTAGTAAAGTTTTAGGATTGTGATTGGTGAAGTCACCGCTGCATTTTAGGATTTAATGTGGAGAGTAAGCTGTTGTGTCAGGTTATAAGAGGTGCTAAATTATGAAGAAATGACCAACATAGAGGCTGACAGAGGACAGCCACACATCTGAGGAGAGCTTGTTGGTGGCCTGACCCTCAAGGAGGAGGGTATTCTCAAGGAGGGTAAGAAAGCAGTGGCCTAGAAGCCTCGTAGGTCTAAAAAATTTATTCTATACTCCCTAGAATCAATATCTAGGAGTCACATAAACACAAGGAGTCATCACTAGAGGTCTTCAGGGTTTCTGAGACCCTGAAGGGTAGGAGGAAGAACACTTTCTGAGGAGTTTGAAGATTTAGGAGCCCTGTTTTCGTGGAGTGGTCCTTCCTGGGAACACAATAAGAAGCACTGGGAGCTGGTTAGTAAAAGGGACTAGGGCAAAGGCCCCATTTCGTGTAGATAATCACCGAGAAGAGACTGCCACTCTGGGTGGTCCTAGAAAGCACCAGCAATTAGAGAAAGAGAACCACTGGGGGCTGGAGGGAAGCAATGGGGCTTAGAGAAATTTAGCACACCTTTTCAGCAGGTAATACTCTTGGTTCTCCACAAAGCTGGGAAATGGGATTTCCATTTCAGCTGAAGTGCCTGATTCCTAAACCTATCCTCATTTAGATCATTTAATCCTTGTGTGAATTGGTCTTGCCATCTGAGCCTTGCTTTCTCTTCTAAGCAAAGTGGAGGAGGTTCACTCCAGTGACTTGAACACAAGTCTTACATGATTTAGGGAATGCACACCATTGATGCCATGGATCCTAATTTAGGGAATGCACACCGTTGTGTGAGAGTGCTCTTCCTTTTCAAGCCATTCTGAGTTCTGACAACATGCTCGGAGTGACGGCAAGGAAGTTGTAGCACTTGGAAGGCCTCAGAAGAGGGAGAAGGAGCTGACTCTAAGAGTAAAAGGTTGAATGATTGTCAGGCGGGGGGCCAAGGAAAAGGGGAGCAATTCTGCCAATTCTGCACTCCCCCACCATGCGCTCCAACTTACCATCTGCCGCCAAGACACATTTTATTTTTCTGACATGAAATATGTATATAATTCTAGCCTGATTTTTTAAAGCACAAGAGGGTTGATTCTGTTTATGCCTCCCTCCAACTCCCACCCAGTACAAACATTGGCCTCCAGCCTGGTGGTGACGACAGGATCTAACAAAACAGAATCCTAGAGCCAGAAAGTAGATGGCTAAGTAAATATACTCCCAAACACTGACATTTTAAACCAAATAGGTACGGTGTTGGAGGACTTGGGTGAGGAGGCACAGGAAAGATAACTGCATGGGAAGACAGCAGCAGACATTTAATGACTGACTTTTTCCTTAGAGGCTAATACTATTTGTCTAGTCCCAGCATTGGGACTTCAGGTATCATTTTCTGCATTTAGATCAGCATTGGGACTTCAGGTATCATTTTCTGCATTTAGATCCTGGTGGTTGAAGCAGGGAATGGGTAGCCTCACTGAAATGGGATCTGTTTCAGGATGTTTCACATATGTACCCAAAGTACATAGCTTTCCATCTTCATGAACAAATATGATTCATGTTAAGAAAGGGGGACTTAACGCAAAAAAAAGGAATTAGGCAGTTGACAGTATGCAAGTCCGTGAATTAATGGGCCTGTATTATGGAGCTCTTGTGGTGTGCCAAGAACGTCCATTTGATAATGGAGCCACCATGCTCTGCACCTTGCAGCTCTGATCTCATTTCATTTAATCTCCATGTGGCTACATGTCAGCTATGGGAAGAACATTAAAAACACTCCCATTGCAATAGGCTGGGATCCATGGCATCAAAAATCTTGTATCATTTCTCATTTATTAAGGTTCCTGAACAATCATTAAATTTCATTCTTTGTTTCACTACTTCTGTGAGAAGAGTGGTTCATTTTCGAATGTGTTCATTCCCAGCACCTAGCTCAAAATATGCATTTTTATTATGTGTTTTTGAATAAATACAATCAATGATGATGATTGCTCACTTTGTCAATAGCTTGATTCTGAGAAATAAATAAAAGAAAATGTGTGAATTCAGCTTAATTTCTAATAATTATGCTATAGTTTCAAAGAGCTGTAGAAAGGGTGCTTTCCCAAAACCAGAGCAAGACCTTCTTCTATGTGGCTGCTTCTCTGTGTTCCTTTCCTCCCAGGTATGGAAGTGCAAAAGAGGGTCATTCTTGTTGGTGTGATCAGTAGTTTCAGAGTAGGAAATGACACCTGCCCTCCAGTGGACCAGTCTAGACCTTGGTGAGGGAGGCATTTGACATTCAAGGAGCTATAGAGGCTGAAGTGTATGGATCATATTGGGGTGTGGGTCAAGCTGAAGTTGATTCCTTAACTTTAAAATCACTGGATTTTCCTATTTGATTATTTATTAATAATCACAATTAATAAATTAACAATTTAACAGATTATATTAATATTATTTATAAATATTATAAATATTATTTATTAATTTATTAATATGCTTGAAGGTTTTTTTTCCTGGATCTCTCTTTCTCTCTTTCCCCCTCTGTCTCCCTTAACCCATAACTCTGTTAACGTCCCTGCCTGTCTTAGAACGGAGGCCTCGAGTATCTGTCACCAGTACTTTGATTGCCCAAGGTAAATTCAAAATCTGAAAAGAATCTTTCAATAGATTATGACTCCACGCAGTGTTGGTCATTATAATCAATATCAAAAGACATGCACTTGTGGGGATATGCCTTTAACTCAAGTTCTTTTTAGTTAGAAAATGTTATTCTTAATAAAATTGGCTGGATGAATTTTGAGCACTTTTAATTCTTGCTTTTTGTCACCATGCCTACAGGATACTCAGCCCCTCACTGGACTGCTCCCTGGCTAATTTCCTCCTCAGTTTTTGGCTTCTCTTCTATCTATGTTTAGACATCTGAGCTCATCACCACACTCCCCTTTCTCCAACTGTTGTTGGGCTCTTTCCCATGCCCTGGCCTGCAAGCTAGACAGCTATCCAGCAGGAGTCTCACTACGTGAAGATGGTATCTCAATAGCAACAGGGCTCTTCTCAGCCAGAACAAAAGGAGTATCTTCTATTCTTCTCAGCCAACACGGGGGATTTCTGGAAAATTGTAGACGAATGTGAGATGATTCTTTATTGGGCTGGATGGTCTAATGCCATCTTCCATTTTTTGTGATGTTCCCTTTTGAGATGCATTTTTCCCATATAACACCATATGTATCATAGCAGTTTTCATGTTCCACAACTCCAGGGAGGTGGGGAGCATTCACAGGGACTGCAGTGAGAACAGCACTCCCTTGAAGTTTGCAGTGTGCAGCCCAATGGCTGTCCTGTGGCATGTATATTCCTCGACACATTGTTTATTAGCACTGAAAGGGAGAGTCTAAATAGTCCACTCCTACTTTCACCTTTCACAGGGGAGGAAATGAGGCCCAACCATGGAGGGTCTTATGTATTTTCATACAACTAGTTGTGTGCTGAGTGGATATATGAATTCATGTACAGATCCCACATCTCCTCACTATAATCCACATTTCAAGCTAATAGCACTTGATGGGGGATAAACGTTTTTTTAACATAAAAAGTTATTTAAAGATAATTTTTCGATTAAATTTGAGACCTACCATGACCAACACAGATGTCTTCATTATTTAAAAGCCATTGACAGTTGAACTAAAATTAAAATTTTTATTCCAAAATTCCCTGCATGAAGAAATTAATGCTCTTCTCTTTGGAGGTAGGGGCGAAGGAGAGAGGGAGAGAGGGAGAGAGAATCTTAAGCAGGCTCCATGCTGGATGGGGCTTGATGTCATCACGCTGAGGTCATGACCTGAGCCGAAATCAAAAGTCAGATGCCTAACTGACTGAGCCACCCAGGAGCCCCAAAATGAATGCTATTCTTAAGGAGGAGTAGTAATAGCATGGAACACAGAAGTATGAGCTTATAAAAAATACTAAAAGAAGACCCACGGTGATTTCTTAAAGAATATCCAGCCTTGGGCAAAACCTACTTTTCAGATGCTATTCACTGAATGGGATAAGATTTGACAACCAGCTTATTTATTAAAAGAGAGGACTGCAGCCCCCTGTGCTAGGAAGAACACTGGGCTGGGAAGTAGAGGGCTAAGATCCCTAGAACTGGCTATTCTTGACCTAGACATGTTTATTCCCTTCTTGGGTCCTTGACTTACCAAGTTGTGAAAAGAGGTTAGACTAGACAATCCGTAAGAAGTCTTATCATCTTTAATATTTTACAATTCATTTTTCTAGAATTAGGTACAAGGGAAAGACATATAACTGGATGAAGAGGAGTCTCTGAATAGGATATCTGATCTTCAGACCTGCTGCCTATATTTCCTTTCCATGGGATCATTCTGCTGTACTACTAGTCATAGGTAATATACAATTCTCTCCTTACAATCTACTAGATGGAGCTACAGTGAAATGTCCTGGTTCCTCCCTCCCATCACTATCCCTTTTTCTGGATCTTGGAACTTTCTCGGCCTTGAAGCAGCTTGCTGGCTCTGAGCTGGGTATTTGTTTACTTGGTGTTTTCCTTCATCAGAGAATTCTCATCCAGGACTTTCTGTTCTCTGTTCATCGGCTCCCTGCTCTTTGTGATCCCAGCCTCTTCACTGATTATTCACTTGCACGGTTTCCCTTCATGGCTCATCTTTTTCATTTGTTTCTTGATGCTCATGTCAGTATATTTAAAATCAGGCCTGGTATTTCTGGAATCTTTCTAACAAAACTTTGTTTATTTTTCCCTCTCTTCTTTCTCTCCTTGTTTGATCATCTGTGCCTTTCCTATAGTTTGATTCCAGCAACAATTGCAGAAAATTTATCAACACAGTTTAAAATTTTCCCATTTGTTTACTGGAAACTTACTTCTCGCTCAAGGTCTTCTATTCTCAGGAGGCGTCATCTTCTACGTGGTATCTCTTGGTTTCTGAAGCTTCCTCACAAACCAGAACAAAACATGCCTCAGTGTGGTAGGCAAAATTTCTGAAATGACCTCCTCTTCCCCTGAGTGTCCTGACTTAATTTTCCAAACCTGCGAATACGATGATATATCATGTTTGTGATTTTGTGTTCTGCTGTATGGAGCAGTTGCCCTTAAAACAAGGAGGTTGTCCAGGTGGGGCTTGATATAATCACATGAGTCCTTAAAAGTAGAGGAGTGGCTGAAGACAGAGTGTGAGGACAGCTGCTGTGAAGATGCAGGGGCCAGGTGGAAAGCAGGAGGGGGAATGTCGGTGGACAGATGAACCAACAAGGAGATGGAGACCCTTGTCTAACAACCAGTAACCACAAGGAACTAAATGTGGCCAACAACCTGAATGAGTTTAGAAGCAGATTCTTCCCCAGAGCCTACATATGAGAGCCCCACCTGGCCCTACCTTGACTTCGTCCGGTAGGACCCCAAGTGGAGAACCCAATTACCCTGTGCTCAGACCTCTGACCTACTGAAACTGTGACATAATAAATTAGTGTTGTTTAAGTTGGTCAATTTGTGGTAATTTGTTACAAACAGTAGAACAGCAATATTCCCAGCTAGTTTGGTGATTGGTGCTTCTCTCCTCCTGCTTCTGGATCCAGCAACTATGGAAGCAGGATCTTTGGTTTCATTGAGTCAAGTCTGCTCGAACCATAAGTTTTCTGAAATACCGAGGGTCCAGGAAGCTTCTAATTAATATTTTATATAATGTTAATTTATGGGATACAGGCTTCCAGTTATAGAATGAATAAGTCATGGGAATAAAAGGCACAGCATAAGGAATATAGTTAATAGTATCATAATAACGAGGGGGTGATGACGGATGGTAGCTACACTTGTGGTGAGCATAGCGTAATACATAGAGAAATTGAATCACTATGTTTTACACCTGAAATTAACGTCACATTGTGTGTCAACCATACTCACATAAAAAAAAAACAAAAAAAATGCAAAAATAATTCTAATTTAGAGTTGAAATATTGCCTTATTTGAAGAGAACTGGGAATAGCCTGGCACAGAGTTTCTGTTACTCAGTTACCAGTAACTGAAATCTCCAATTAGCAAATTATGCCCTAACCCCATTTAATGACACAGTGGGGAAGAGGAGGAGTGTGGAAAGAGGGTGTGAATGGCAATGGACCAATCACATGAAAAATGAGTCACTTACTGCAATTTTAAAAGTAAATAAAAAAGAGTAAGAACAATTTGGAAAAGTAAAAGGAGGCTAGACTAGCATAGAATCAGAAATATTGCAGACAAGTTAATGGATAAACTCTTGAGAATTTGACTCAAACTGCTTATAAAATAGCCACTGCCTTTGGGGGTAAAGAGAATTAGGCTGGAGAGGAAAAAAAAAATCTACGTATTTAGACAATATGGTATGTCTTTTCTTTCTGCGTCGCTACAAAATGAGGGATAAACTAGCAAACTGTAGAGATAAGTTGTATTTTTATGCTGATGATTTGAATCTGTGAATATTAAATACAAGTTAACAGAAGAATAAGATTAAAGATGACAGAAAGTCACATCGACTGCCCTGAAGCTGTGAAACTCTCAAAAGGATTACACCTAAAAAAGTCAATAAGATAGAGGTTCAAATGCCTTGTAGATGAATAAATTTGGAAGTATTCAATTTGGAAAGCATCTTCAGTGAAAAAGAAGATCTAAAGGTGTCAGACAAAATCAAGTCTTAAATTTATGAATTTGGTGATTTTTAACTAAGTGTTTCAATTTCTGTAGATCTGTCTCAGAATGGCATACCGCTTGCGTATCAAAAAATTGTAATTCTGTAAACAAACTTACTTTTAGAGGATAAAAATACAATAATGTGCTGGTGTAGCAACACTTGTGGCCCAGGGCTTGCAAGTACAAAGAATAGTAGAAGCCCTCTATGAAACCGGGGACTTGAAAACTTCAGACAGAGAGAAATTAAGGATTGTGTTCAGACATTTCCCTGCTATTGGGCAAAGTCAAGTTGTGACAACTTCTAAAAATAAATCTCTGGGTGGGTGTCCCCAGGTGGGGGCCATGGCAGTCCCATGTCAATGCATTGGGGTGTACAGTAAATGAGAGCTGCAGAGATGGCTGGCCTGGGCTGGAGGCTCGGGAAGGGGAGGAGAGGACCACTGCATCTGAAATACGAATACTAATGAGTTAGGTGAGGTGAGGAAGTGGGGAGGAGGAGAGCATTCCAGGCAGAGGAAACAGAATGGGAACTTAGGCGGCTCATGCTACTTCTTTATGGGGCCTGTGATGTTGCCAACCACAATGAAAATGATATTTTCCCACATTTCATAGGTAGTGTCCATGTCTCTTCTCTTATGGTATTTTCAAAACAGCTTGTTGAGATTTATAAGGCAGGAATTTATTACCTCAGTTTTAAAGATGACGAAATCCAAGTCCCAAGGGAATGAAGTGGCTCTCCCATAGTTAATCACAACTGACCACCTGATACAACCTGCAGGCAGAAATGCCACTAGGAAAAAGCCTGTCATTTACATATATTTTACAGTTTTTGCATACTTTTTTACATGTTAAGTTAATTAACTGACGCCATTAGGTATTATTGTTAAGATCATCACCGTTTGGAAGTAAAGAAATGAACATCTGAGGGTTTACGTATTTATCCCAAATCAACTGGTAACTATGAGAACTAACCTTAAAAATACATCCATTGCCTAGCCTGTCTCTTAGCTGGAATGATGAAAGACCTATTTGAGTGATAGAACAAGTCCCAAATAATTCTCATCTTCTTGAGTTAGTCCCTTGGACAAATCAAGACAACTTAAATTTGTTCCACTGTAGGCTTCCTTCCTATATCACCGTGTCCAACGTTGGAAGCTGCCTATGATTCGCTGTGGCAAACATCAAGGTATTATCTCATCTGTCCTGTGTATATTTCAGTGGTTAACAGCCATTGGCAAACATTTGCGAATAGAACATTAAATATCTATCTGCTTTTTGTGTCAAAGGAGAGTTCCTTCAAATTTTTTTAGGGGGAAGATAAGAGAAATGAGAGAAAGCTTGACAGATGATGGGGGAAATAGGGAAGGGGGAGCGTGGGGGATGATGGTTCCAGGAATATGGAGAAACTTGGAGGAATGCCCAGAATTTGGAGTGGGAGCTAGGGAGGGAGACACAGGGAAAATAAGGGAGGCGATAAAGACAGCCTCAATGTGTAAGGAGGCCTTGAATGTCAGGACAGGAAGTTTGAAATTGATGATGGAAGTGTGGAGGAGACAGGAGAGTCATACAGGGAAGCAGGGAGTGATGCTGTCTCAGGAGCCTGGGAGGCCTGCCACGGGCATAGGGAGGCTGGGACTTCGGGGAAGGAAGGATTGCAAGGGGAGGGAGAATTTCCAACTCTCATGTGCCTCACAGATACATTTAAGAAAAGCACAATAAGGGCTATAATGAGGAAATAAATGTCATAAAAATGTTTGATAGCAGATGGGACATAGAAACACGAAGAAATGCCAATAACCTCCAGCCAAGAGCAATAAGGGAAAGAGTTTGGTCTAGCTGACCTCGAAGCTCTGTTCCAACCTTGCAGAGTCTGTAATTCTACACTTTGGTTCAATTTATTGAATTCCACTCACATTTATTTGCCAGCTACCGCCTATGTATAAAACATGATGCAGTGCGCGGTAGTGGAGGGTGGGAATGGGAAGGGGATATGAGATTGAATGTAATCCCTCCTCTGAAGGAGATGTGGGTATCCTGGGGAGAAGATCTTGTAAACTATAATGAGCAAATGAGCTCCAAAGATTACACATGCAATGGAAGCCCGGAAGAGAAGGTGGACAAACTTAGTTATCTATGAATGTGATGGTTTTAGGTACTGGCAGAGAAGGAGAAGACACTTATTAGGCAGAGGTAAAATTTGTCTAAAAGGGGTAAGAAAAGTGCTCTGAGAATGATAACTTTGGAGGCAGAATTTTAGGATGGTTCCCAATGAAACACACTTTTGTATAACTCCCTGTCCTTGAGTGCAGGTGGGACCTATTAGGTGCTTCTAGCCAATAGACAATGTCAGGGGGGTGGATGCCACTCCTGATTAGATTATGTTATAGTGTAAATAGGGTGATAATCACACATTTGAAGAAGTGAGTTGCCATTTGTGAGATGTCTGCTTGGCAAGGAACTTTGGAGCCTCAAGGAGCTGAGAGTATTCCCCAGCTGATAGTCAACAAGAAAACAGGACCTCAGTCCTACAACTGCAAGGGACTGCAGTCTGCCAACATATGGATGAGCTTGGAAAAGGACCCTGAACTCCAGAAAGGAAAGCAGCATGGAGGACACCAGACTGTAGTCTTATAAGATCCTGAGCACAGGATCCGGCAAGGCATTTCCGGATTCCAGACCAACAGAAATGAAGAGATAATAAAGGGATGTTCTTTATTTCTTTCTTTATTATTTTTTAAAAAGATTTATTTATTTATGCGATAGAGAGAGAGTGGGGGGGGAGGGGCAGATGGAGAGAGAGGGAGAGTCTTCAAGCAGACTCCGTGCTGAGCACAGACCCCAATGCAGGGTTTGATCTCATGACCCTAAGATCACAACCCTGAGATCTCCACCTTGAGATCATGACCTGAGCCCAAACCAAGAATCGGACCCTTAACAGACTGTGTCATCCAGGCACCCCAAGAGATGTTCTTTAAATCACCAAGTCTGTGGTAATTTGTTACATAGCGATAGAAAACTAATAGTACAAGCTATCATATCTGGCTGAAGCTCTGAGTACATGTTGGGGGGAGGGCAGTGGGAGGAAGGCTCAAAAGATTGTTTGGGATGAGACAGTTTAGATTAGAATTAGAATTAGAATCTAGGTAATGAATGGAATCTGATTCAAAGGAGAACTAAATTAAATTCCAGTGGGTGGGATAATGTTGGGGACACTGTGTGCGCCGCCATGTTCTGTGGTGATGATAGGGGCGTGGTTTGGGGAATAGGTAGAGGAGTAAGCATAGAGAAGCAAGTAGCAACCAACACTATGCTATCTTTCCAGCACTTGGCTGGCACAAGCCTTTGCAGCCATTGTGATGACTTACTCTGTGGCTATACCACAGAGTGGTACTTCAGAGTGAACTTCCAAGTTCACAATGTATGTGTCAAATCACTATGTTGTACACACAAAATTAATGTAATATAGTATGCCAATAATATGTCCATTAACAAAAAGCCTGAGCACCTGCTATTAGAAGGCACAAGGCAGGCGTGAATTTTGGCTAGACAAAACTGCCGTGGAATCCGAGAAGTGGGAGGTGGGTGGAAGCCTTAAGTACATCTCTCCTAATCTACTTATGTAATGAGTAGAGTTAGTAACTCTACTAACAAATCAGTCACTACCATAGAAAGACGGGATTGTTAGACCTTGTCAATCATGAGAAGACTCTTAATCTGAGCTGTAATTTCATGGAATCACAATTGTCGGAGATGAGAAGTCCCTTTACAATGTTTAAAAGATGAAAAAATGAAGACCCAAAGAGGAGACAGTAATTGTCCCATCTCCCAGAGTCACTCCATGCTAGACCACATACAACCTGCACCCCTTCTACCACCAGCCTCTCGGGTATGGGACGAACAAATGAAGGAGGAAGGGTTCATTTAAAAATGTCAACATTAGGAGTAAAAAGTGGCCCACTTTACCTTCTGAATCTATATACAAACCTAATAATTGCCTAAGCCCTGCCATGGCTACTAGATAGAGCATCACGTTTGTTGTGAGTGCAGTCAGCTCTCTGCCAGACTCTGTTCTTCTTGATTACTTCCATTCCCATTTATTTGTTTTATATGTGCTTATTGCATAACTTTCTACCTTTCCCTTTAGAAAAGCACTGCTAACAGCAGGCTCCATAAGTCCTGGGAGAAGAGAAAAGAAAGGGAACATATAATGTGATGCCTCAGATTTTTTTTCCTGACTCATTAAGAGCACTTTATCACACTGTGTGTGCACCCAGACATATTTTCCTGGATTGGAATGCTGTGGCCAGGCCAGTCCTACAACCACCCACTCGTCAAACACAGACTGATGTCCTGGGAGGAGGTCAGTGACTACCTCAAGATGAAGCAAAGTCCCCATAGCCAGGATGGCTGACGGGAGCCCTTCGCGTTCCTCTGTGGAGTCTGTCGAAGGCCTCACCTTATAGGAAATGACAAATCGCCACTCTCTAATAGCGGAATTGCCCCTGGGAGGCATTCCTGGGAAAGAGCATAAAACCACAATCAAATGACCATGCTGCTTCCCACGTTAAGTACACAGTGAGTGGTTCACGTGTGGGCTTTGGACAGAAGTCTAAAGCTCCGGATAGATGATTGGTGTCCCTAATGACTTCACTGGCCTTGACATGTGAGGAAGCAGGACATGTACCCATTAGAGGCAAATTTTTATTAGAGTGGCCATTCCAGGGATTATTAGCAACTTGTAAAGAATGTAATTACCACTTAAGCTGTATTCAGCTGGATACATTTTAAGTCTAATTGAAAACAAATGTATGCTTCACTGTATGGTTGGTTAAGCCCCACGATTGTGACTCTTATCTTATTATTTGCCATTAATTAAAACAGCATGTGCTGGGATTTATTTGCAATTATGCAGTTGCAATTTGATGAAGGCTCAAAACAGACGTCTCTGTTTAGTGTTTGCTTGGCAGCAACCAGCTCAACGTGAGCCACTGTGATTTTTGCCACAAACTTCAGATCCACTGAAATGATGAGATAAGATACAGGTGCACTTTTGTTTCCATTCTTTTTAAAGAACATTTTAAACTCATCAAACACTTCCATACTCTTATGTAACAGGAAGGCCATTGATGGCTATGGGGCACCTGAACATTTTAATCTTGATGACTTTCAGAAGAAATCAGTTTCCAGTTTCTCTTGATCATTAAGGGGAGTGTTTAGGGCTTTGAGCTCCTCTGAATATTGTGTCTGTTTTTAACCACATGCAATCGTCAAGGACCTCATAGTATTTTTGTTTTGTTTTGTTTTTACCTCAGTTTGGATGTTTCATCCCAATGTGCTGGGAAATTTGATTTTAGGAGAATTTGATCTAATTACATAACTTGCCTTTTGGGACTGCATTTCAAGGCCTAGATTTGAAAATAAGAGCCCTGGCTCTAGCTTCCTAGTTTGCTGTGAAATCAGGAAGTGACTTCATATCTCCGGACTTCAGTTTTGCCATCTGTAAAACTGGGATAACGAATCTGATCTTATCTACCTAGCAGGGATATGTTAAGACCAAAGGAGATGACAGCAGTGGAAGGGCTTTAAGTCTGTAAAGAATATTCCAGAGGTCAGGATCATAATGATGAGAGTCTTCTTCTCACTACAGACCCATGAGGTTGGCCTCCACGGAATGCAGCAAGGTCTCTACACTTATCAGATGCTCAGTAACGTTTTCTGAAATACAGCCATGCTTTCATGGTATGCTCCTTAATGGTCACCGTGATGCACTTAGGACAGGCACACAGAAATTAATCTCAGCCACAGATGGGGGGATTTGTGTATTTGAAGGGAAGTGCCCAGTCTTTGAGATGATGAACTGCTGGATTACCTCCTGTAGAGTCCTCTCCAAGTGTTGTTGTTTGTTGTTGTTTTCCACTTGCTCTTCCACTGGTTTTCCCTCACCCTCCTGCTGTGACCACCTAAGGGTTTCTGTCCGGGCATCATTCTGTTTCATATTGTCACATTGGCCTTGTTGTCAATTTAAGGTATATCTCTGAGCTTCCAGAGGCTTAGCTACACCCAAGCTTACCTCATACATTGTATGTTCCAATGACCATACGATATGGTAATGGGAGGTGTTAGCCCAAGGGGAAGTGCCTGGAAGAATGACTAGCCAAGCTACAGAGAGGACAGAGCTCAGGATTCTAAATTCTGTAATAAGGGTATAATAAGATTCTGACAGAGATGGGGGAAATTTGATTCCAAGACAACACACTTGAGGAAATCAAAGCTAGTTAAAGATCAAATTGTGCAAGAATTGCCATGTATAAAGCAACTACCAAATAAGCATGGCATACAGATCTGATCCTTGTCTTTCCATCAGATCTGGCCCTTCTCTATCTTCCCACCTTAGTTTATCAGCCCCTCTCACCACTCTACTCAATAGATACATTTCCTCTGCACTTGAAGCCCCTGAAATTTCCCCATGCTCTGAACATGCAATGTTTTTAGGCCTTTGTACCTTGTTCCGTGCTATTTGCTGCCTCTGCTTGGAACCTCTCCCTCCTGCCTCCACCTCAGGGGTGGTGGTATGATTGCAGGTTTGCCTCCTTCCCATGAGCCCCTTGAGAGCTGGAACTCATCATATTTGCTTCTATATTTTCAAAACTCAGGTGCTGGAACAGAGTGTGCTTTGACTGGATATAGGTATAGATCACTGGTGTCTGATAGAACTTTCTGTGATGATGGGAATGTTCTATATCTGTGCTGTCCAATCTAATGACCACAAGCCATGGGCATCAAATCAAGGATGAGGGGATGAACTTCTTTGCCTGGGCTGCAGAAGCTGTCCGAATATGAGACAATGCTCTAAGGCTCCTTTTCTGGGTGGAGTCATCTTGCCTTTGGCACAATCATTCCTACAAGGCCAGGGAAGGTATAGGGCAGCCAGGGAGACAGAGCATGTCTGGGTTGGGGAAGAAAAAAGAGCACTGCAGGGTCACCAGCTGGAACAAACTGAAACTGAACACAGCTGGAGGTCATGCTACATGCTTTCCAGATGCCTCCCTGGAACCAGTTCCTATTATATCTCTGCAAAGGAGGTGCTTGAAATAAAAGTGAAATCACCATGGCTCCATGGCCATTTAAGTATGACTCTCTAGAACCACAGCGTTCATGCTGGGGGGTACCTCAATAGTCATCACCCAGAGGGGTTCCTATGGCTTCAGAAAATCCACGAGTCCCCTGAATTATAGGTAAACATTGTGCATATAACTATTTTCCAGAAAGAAGGCTCTCGGCATTCACAAAAATTTCTATGAGATTTATAAATCAAGAAAGATTTGGAACTGTTGTTGTATCTCATATCTCGCCTACCATGTCCTGTGTGAAGAACTTGAGGCTCAGAGAGCAAAAATGTCATTTTCCAGCTCATGCACGGAGTCAGTGGGAGGTCAAGGGGGGGAGGGAAGGCAACCAAGGATACAGTTTATAGTTAAGCATTAGAGACCCTGTCCCGTTGGCCTGATTGTCGTCAGCACCTTTAAAGCAGCTGTCCCACCTCGTATTCACCTGTTATGTTCACATCAACCTTTGTTTTTTTTTCAGTCTTCACAATATATCGTGAGAAACTTTGCTATGCTTGGTGAATACTGAAGCTAACGTCAGAGCTTCATGATTCCCAGGGCCACTGGGAACCTTAGAATTAGCAGCAATCATCACTAAACCAAATATTATCTGTGGACTAAAAAAATTGTATGTTTTCCACATATGTATGAGAATCTTAAAATAAATGCAGACACTGTGGGGATAAACAAAATGCACACACCCCCCCCACACACAAACAACGGCAACTGGGGCTCTGAGCTTTTGAAAGCTTTTGATGCCACAGGAGCCCTCACACTCACAGGGGTATGAACCCCTGAAGTATGTCTCCTACATTTCCCTGGGTCCGGCAGTCATGAGGAATGAAGTTCAAATTGATGTGTTCTTAATAAAATTATTGTTTCAAGTGCTTTCTCTAGTCCCCAAATCAAAGCTAACTCCCAGCATTTCTGAGGTGTGAAGACACCCCATCCTACAACAAGGGTCCCTGACTCTGCCAGGCCTCCTCTACCATTTGGAAGAAGCCCCTGGGCTTCTGACTTTTAGGGTGGTAGGGGATAGGTGCTATTGTTTTTAGGGATATTGGCCTCATCATTGGGCAAGTGGGTTAGAGTTAGGGTATCTTCATCAACATTGGGGACGATTGGGCTAACTATGTAGTCTGATGGGAAGGTGGCCCAGAGTTGAGTGGATCACATACCGCCAGTTGAGGGGCAGACATACTGTCTCGTCCAAGGTCCCAGAAGGCAACGTGGCCAGCGCCGTCTGCCTGGTTTACTTACAATGAAGATGCCATTTATTATGTCCTCTGCTTTGTTTATTCTCATTAGGGTTTGTCATCAATAAAAACTAGCTTATGGGTTGTGCCGTTGTGAGCATTTAAAATGTACACTTTGGGACAGACCAGTTGTTTCGCATCATAGTCTTTCCCCTACAGACTTCAATTAAATTCTAGGCCAAGGAAGACCCAAGGGAAGAGGACCACACACTGTACTTTAAACTGTGTTTGAGGAGATGATGGATTGTGCCCTCACAGTAGCCAGATTCTTAAGGAATGCTCCCTGCCCCATTCCCCTCACTCCCGCCCAAGACATTTCCACTCAGTGTTGTTTGTTTAGACATCTACAGACAGGCACCCCATTCAGAAAGTAGAGCACAGAGGGCCTCCTTCTGCCCGAGTGTCTCAGAAGTACATGGACTGGTGGCCCTGGTCCTTTTCTGTGAGGCACACGACACATCTCCTCATGCAGGCTCTGGGGTTGCTCATGGAAAGGATGTCCCCTGAGGGAAGTGAGCACCGGCAGGGAACCTTTTTTGAACGCCCTCTGTTACAAGGAAGTAAGCTCACTGAAAAAACACATTGAGATCTTGCTGAGGGTTTATTCATAGAACCGAGTGGCTCAGGGGCGCCTGGGTGGCTCAGTCGTTAGGCGTCTGCCTTCGGCTCAGGTCCTGATCTCAGGGCCCGCATCGGGCTCCCTGCTCGGCGGGAAGCCCGCTTCTCCCTCTCCCACTCCCCCTGCTGGTGTTCTCTCTCTCGCTGTGTCTCTCTCTGTCAAATAAATAAATAAAATCTTTAAAAAAAAAAAAAAAAAAAAGAACTGAGTGGCTCACATCCACCAGATCTTCTCCTTGGCTAAGCTTGGCAGTGTTTCACACTCTCTCAGAGTTGGTGTAGTGCTCTCTGGTCTTCCCTCTGCCAGTGACCACCACCGGTAATCTCACTGTCCCTTTTCTTCTCTACAATGGTGCCACACCCTCCCGTACCTGCTGTTCAGGTTCCTTCAGTCATCCATCCCTCATCACAAATGGATTTACAGTTTTCTTTTTCCCCAGAAAGTAGTTTTGGCAGTGATGTGTGGGGCACAATCTTGGGTATTCTGATTGCTGCTGAGAGAAGAGAAAAGATGATGCTATCGAGGTGAGAGAAAGGATGGGAAATGAGGATGAGAACTCTGTTATCAGCCTACTTTAGGATTCATAAGGAAGAGTCTCTGCTCGTTTGCTGGGAGTCAAGCTCCAGGTGTGAGAAGTTACAGGACCTCATGTGACTGGAGTTGAAAGCGAATGTGGAAGACCAGTAGCGCTTCACATCGTGGGCTTTTCTGTGAGGGTGTCTTGCTCTTTAGCTGCTAGGCATTTGGAATAGACAACTGCAGACACCACTCCTATCTAAGGCAGGCTTTCATAATACCTTGCTTTCAGATATACCCTGTTCAGGATATACTCCTGGGAAGAGAGGGAAACAGCAAAGTTTACCCAATTTCTTAAGAATGAGACTAGCTTTGGAGGTCTGGAATGATGTGGTTCAGATGAAAAGACCGAAGAATGTCATAAATGCCAGGAAAATCTGGAAGATGAGACTTTTACAGATGCCCTAAAGATCTCTCAGCCCTGCAAAGCTGGTGGATAACTGCTATCTCCTTATCAACAGATGAGGTCTTCCTGGAACTCATTCAGAAAATAGTTCATAGTGGACCAGTTGCTTTTAACAATGGGATGGTGAGGACTTTTCAGTATAGATGGAACTTTTACAGAGAACATTTCTCAATGTAGGTTTTAAAAGATGGGTGATTTATTTTAGCAAGTATTTGGTGAACACCTAAATGGATCAGTAACCCAATGTGAAAACAGACTTGGCTCTGAGTGCTAGGCCCACCTAGACTCAGATGGCTTCTGGAGAGCAAAGCTGGCCACTGGATTGAAAGGGAATCCAGCACAACAGTGTCTTTCAAACAAAGTCCCTAAAAATAGAAAATGAGCTATAATAATAGCAGTGGAAACATACATTTTAGGTTCCGTAAAGAAATAGTTTTTATCTTCCTAGAAGATAAAAACATTTTAAAAACAAATTGGAAGTCAGCTACAGTTCTAGAGGGGAGGGGGGTGGGGGGATGGGTAAGCCTGGTGATGGGTATTAAAGAGGGCACGTACGGAATGGAGCACTGGGTGCTATATGCAAACGATGAATCATGGAACACTACATCAGAAACTAATGATATAATGTATGGTGATTAACACATAACATAATAAAATAAAATAAATAAAAACAAATTGGATTTTTTTGAGTGATTTTCCTTATTTTTGGAATGAAAGAAATTTAGAGAAGATAAAGGAAAAATTGGGTGAGACCCTGACTGCTTAATTCCAAGTTTCTCTTCCCCTCCTAACCATCACTTTTTCTTGCCTTCTTGAGATTCCCTTAATAGTTTTTGGTTTATTGTGCAGAAACTCTGAAGAGGCCAGGATAAAGTAGAGAGGAAGTTGCCATTTGGCTGCATGTGGGCATCTGGGCTTCTTACTCCCTCAAATGGAAGCATGGACTGTTTTTGATTGGGTGGCATGCTATGATAGCAAGCACAGAAGGTTTCTGGATGACTAAAAAATTCTAGTTAAATCTGGTCACCTCCTCAGAAGGTCATATTTTCAACACGTATTCTTCCATAGGGACAATAATGGAGCTATGGTTTGAGCCTTTCCTTCCCCTCCTCCAGGAAGCTGTGTCTCTCCCTACATATTGTAAAGAATAGGACAATGCCTCTGATATGATGGTATCTGGCCCCCATGCAGACCCTGAGGGGAGAGAGGGAATGGTGCTTTAGGGAATCATCGGATGGAGGCTTAGCGGGAGAGAACAGGAAGTCTAAGGTAAAGGACAGGGATAAAGGAACGACATTGGGTAGTGCCAGGGTTTTAGGTGTCAGAGTAAGAAATCACCAGAAACTCCTCTTAGAAACCCTCTTTCCCGACCTATCAGAGTCATGAGATTTTTATTATCGCATTGGACCCTGAGATAAAATTCTTCCACCAGGAAGAGAGGGATGACAATTTTATCAGTCATTAATTTTGGTGAGCACATTTGGGTTTTATTCCTAAAAACTGAATGGAAAAACAGCTGGTAAATGGGCTCTTTTTTTTTCTTTTTTATCAGAAGACTCATATATGCTGTGTGTGCTCAACTTTCTGTTCCCACAGGAGTGTCGAATTTATGTTGGTTTCTGCAAAAGACAGATCAACCTTCTCAAGGCTTTTGCTCACTATGAGCTATAAACTACCAATCCAAGGCAAAGGTTGGACAAATGGGCAAAATGGGGAGTGCATCTAGGGACAATCTGTTGGGAAGCTTTACTGGTGATGGTTCTTGGGTTGGAAGTCCTTCAGGGAAGTCTTATAGTGGCTGTTCTTGAACACCCTCAGTGACTCCCATGGTGACCGGTACTTCTGCACTCACGCTCACCTTGGTTCCAGCAGTGAGGCCTAAAAATACTTGCATTTTCCAGGATTCTCTTCTATAAGAGCAAAGAAAAGCTGTCCTGCTCTCACTCACATATTCTTTCTTATTTTATCCCTTGTCAAGACCTCTAGGTAATTCTGGCAATTGCAGGCTACCTCAGAACGTAGCTGTTTTCCATTTGGCTTCTGGGTCAGGTCCAGGTGATGTTTCTGGAGGATTCTTTCCATTCTCATACTGGACTATCATGGAATTCACAAACTGGGAATGTCTGGGTCCTAACAAAGTTATGTCAAGGAAGGGAAGAATGGCATTGGTATGCATTTGCCAAATATTAAGTTATTTAAATAGGGCTAGGTGTTGCAAATAGAGAGAACTAGACAATCCCTGCTATAGAGAGGCCCACAGCGTGGTGGGAGAGCAGATATATAAACAGATGATCACCAAACTGGTATGGTGCTAGTAGACAGGTGTGCATGGAGAATAATGGTAGTGTAGAGAATAAAGTCATCTCCCTTATGAGCAGGAGTAATGAAACGTTTGAGATGTAAGTTGAACTATAAAGAATGATCTAGGCTTCACCAAGCTGTGAAGGGGTAAAAAAAATTACAGACAGAAAATAGCATATACAACACTGCGGAAATGGATGTTATGGCTAATCTACCACTGTAACTCAAGTGGGATAATGTGAAGATTGTATTTCCCTCTTAAAATCATTGCAATTTCCCTTCTGCTTATTGGATTTGTTCATTTTGAGTGACAGATAGATATGGGGGGGAGAGAGAGAGAGAGAGAAAAGGAGAGAAACAAGATCAATTTGCTGGGCCATTGCTTGTATTACCATCACATAGAAGAAAGATGAGAAGAATCTCCTTCAAAATCTTGGATTGGTGGAAACACCCAATAACTTCCTTTTGCTGAAATTGTGAAATTGGGCCTGGAATGGAACCTTCTACATCAAGCCTTAGTCATTGGGTTAGGACAGCACTTCATAGAATCCCAGATACTACCTAGCTCAGGATTTATTCTTTCTGTTTCCTCCATGCCATTGAGGTACCTTGCAATGGAGTTCTGTGATCTGGAGAGTATATGAGCATGGCTCGTTGTCCCATGAGTTACCATAAGTACATGAACTGTGGGAAAAGTGTTCCCACAGGGTGGACACCATTGACTCCATGAAGCTCCCAAGGGAGGCAGATCTCTTGGCCCATGAATTTTGGTAAAGGGCCCTAATCCTTCAGTAGCTGTCCACAGAAGGTCTCTCCTTGAGGAATAGGCCCGTAATGGAACATAATTTATGGACAGTGAAGCAGCACCAAAGAAGGACCTGGCCTCTCCTTGAATCCTGGACTCTGAGAAACTCCCCTGGGAAGACTGCCTGACTGTGGCTGTCAGAGATTTTGTCCAAGTTCTAAATTGAAAGGAGCAGTGGAGAGCCAACTGCAGGTGCGGGCATGCCCCTTCCTTCACCCACAGACCTTCTGGAGGAGGCTGTGCTTTCTGAGAAAAGCCTAATGAAAAGGATCAAGCTCACCCAGAGGCCCTGCTGTGCAGGAAGATTGCTTCCAAGAAGCGATTCATTTTTAGTTTAACAACTGTGCACTTGGTCCCCACACAATTTATCTTCATGCAAAATCACATACCTGTGTGCCAGATGTGCACAGCTGTATGTGAGCAACTGCTGATCTATCTGGATCTCATGCCAAGTGCCTGTTTCTTTAAATTAGGGTGGGTTGGGATTAAGGCTGTGTGAAAATGTCATTTTGAAACCAGAAACCAAGCAAGCCCCGGCTACATGGGGGTTGGAGCATAGCATGATGATGAACCAGGGTTGAATTAGTCTTTTCCAGGACCCCCCAGAACCTCCCCCTTTCACGACCTCTGAAATTCAGCCCCATTCTGGGTCTGCAGAGGTTAGGCTATCTGGAGACTTGGTCCTGCCAAAGTGTGCGGCCCTTGTAAATGCTTGTGGTAAAACTGCAAAACCTCTGCCCAGCCCTCGGGAGCTTCTGGAGCAGAATAGAACTTGACATTTTTTAGTTTGTGTTTCAGTTTTTACCCTCTGGCCTCAGAGGAAGCAAGACCACAAAATCCTCAATGGTTCTAGGAGTCTGACCATCCATGGAAGAGGAGGGGGCTGGGGTGAGGAGAGGGCCTTCCCCTGAGAAACCCAGGGATCCACAGCACTGGCACATGTACGTTTCCTCTCTAGTCTTGCCTGTCTCTCTTTTCACGGCCAAAGAGTCACCACTGAAGAGATGCAGCCATTGTTTTGCCATTCTATGACTGATTTGTTGGGTTTCCACTAATGTTAGGTGTATGCCAGGCATCAATAGGAGGTAAAGTCCTAGGCACATCATAAGTGTTCAAATGTTAGCTGTTGATGGGATTATTGGAGATTTACCATTTTTTCCAATTTTTTTGGTGACCTACCCGATGCCAGGTACTATGCAGAAAGTCTCTTGTTAATTCTCACAAGTCCACAAGGCAGGCACTATTATTCCTATTTTACCAACAGGAAAACTGAGGCTCAGAGAGATTATAGAGCTCACTCAAAAATTACATTATTTCCTTCATGGTGGAGCCAGGGTGAAGATTCAGCTGAGTCTGATCTTAAATTCCATTTTCTTTTTACTATGCTGCTGTTGTTCCCTCTGCCTCGTGGCTGTTACCGGAGCCCAAAGAGAGGGCAGGTGTCTCTGTTCAGGAGTGCACTGTGTTTGCTCCTTCTGGCCATGACACCATCATTGTACCTGAACAGAGGCCTGTAGTGTTTGCTGCCTACTTGTCACACCTCTCAGTTCCATTCTGGTTCTCCCATGGACAGGCACTGATAAGTCAGCCATGATACACAGGCTCAGTTTGCATTTCAGCAGCATTCTCTAAAAACAATAACCAGATGCAACTTAACTCACATTGTGTCCACATAAGGAATCCATTCCAAGAAAAGTCAGGGGATGCACTGTGATTCTCAGTCAGATGAATGACTCTACTCTTCCCTGGGCTCATTTTAGAACTCAAAGAAGAAATAACATCTAGATTAATTTTAGAGTTCAATCTTTGAATCCAGGCTCAGGAAGAATGCAGATATAGTTTAGTCTTATAATGATGACCCCTTAGATCACAGATCACTCGTGGGTAGTGGCTCCTTCTAGACACCTGCTGCACTCAAAGCAATTTCCTCTTTTTAGTTTTGAGAACTATTTCAGACTTTGCTTTCTTCCAAGCTACTTAGAAGAACCAGGCCACCATTTTGGGAGTACACCAGGATCCTCCAGGAATTACATCATTTATTTTTCAACAAGGATTAATTTAATTTCGTTTAGTTTAACAAGGGTGTATGATCATATACTTGATAACCAAATAGAAGCCTTGATGTAAATTTCAGTCCTGGTTTAGCTCTCTTCCAGTGAGAAAAACAAAAACTCTCAAAGGTAATTGGTATACCACCTCTCCAAGGGGGGGAAAAAGGGTAGGCTTTCCATTTTCTTAAACTTAAAACTTAAAATCCACATATAATAATAAACAAATGGTTTAAGGCATTTTATGTCATAAATGTGCTCCCATTATTTAGTTATGAATTTTCAGGTTCAGGAATTATGCTAAAACCCAAGGGTCATTATGGAATGTCTGTATATTTGATTTCCAAAGCTCCAGATAGGTTTTAATGTGTTCAGTGTTATACCACTGCACTCCCCGAGCTATTTCTATATCCTCAGAGACATGTCCTAATAACAGGCCTCCGTGTCTTCTGCTTAGTGAAAAGTGTGAATAATAGCTCCAAAAAGAACACACACACATACACACACACACACACACACATATATGTTATGTATATATATATTTTAACTTTAACATATGTTCCTGCATGGCCAAGTGATTGAACCTAATACAGTTAACAACTTAGGAAAGGATTCATTGAATTTTCCAGGTCTCTCCATGGCCAGCGTTACTTTGTAAAGAGACCCTAAATGTGAAATAATCAACATGTTAAAGTAATCTAGATGTTTATGATTTGATAACTCTTTGGTGCATTGTTTAACAACATGTTTTCAATTTACTTTCCTTCAAATAGCTCCAAATAACCCCGTGATTTTGGATGATTGATTATGGGAATGTTGCTTTTACTGTACATCCAAGGTAATTTTAAAATTACATCTTCTTTTCATTGTTAAGGGGTAAAATCATTTTCAGGTCTTGACATGATTTATCAGAGAAAGGCGGATAAAGGGTCAATCTTGGCCTCGCGCTATTAGAACATTATTCTGTTAGCCCAGAAGTAAAGCATTAGACTTCATGGAAGCTGGGTTCTAGTCCCCAGGATGCTGAACAATCGGGTCTGTGGTCATAGCAAAGTCATTAACCTTTTACGACTCACCTTCCTTCCATATAAAACCCAACAAAACAATTGGGATCAAAACCTCCCTTAGTGATTCTGATTTATTGTAACTGCGGCAGGCCTAGAAATCTGTATTTTCTTTTTTTTTAAGGTTTTATTTATTTGACAGAGAGAGAGACAGCAAGAGAAGGAACACAAGCAGGGGGAGTGGGAGAAGGAGAGCAGGCTTCCCATGGAGCAGGGAGCCCGATGCCGGGCTTGATTCCAGAACCCTGGGATGATGACCTGAGCCGAAGGCAGACGTTTAACGACTGAGCCACCCAGGTGCCCCAGAAATCTGTATTTTCTATTAAGAAGCTGGGGTATATAATCCTAGAAGTTTGGAAAACACTAGATTAAATGACTTCGGTGTCGGGGCCTAAAGTTCTACAGCTCTAGAACCAAGCTTTTCTGTGGTCCAGACATTTTTCTTTCAATACAACCATTTTATTATGTAATGGCAACCTTACTTTAACTATATGGCGGATGTGTATTTCTCTCAGACAAGGCACCCAAGCTTGTATGTAAATGACCTGTTTAATCCTTATTAGAACCTTGCACTGCGAGCATGTTAGTCATGGTTATTCATCCTACCTGCTACAAAAAACTCCTCAATCTTTGTCGCTTCACACATCCGAGTTTTATCTTACTCATGTAAAACCCTCCTCCATCTTACAACAGCCATCTGGAATGTGTGTCCTTCATGAGAAAACAAAGATAGGAGGCACTGGATCTTACCTCTCATGATGGGAAATGATGCATGGCCCATGGGTTACAATCAGTCTCCTGGCCCCAATCCAACGGGAAGGCTGGGGAAATACAAAGGAGCACAGGCAGATCTGATAAAGAAATGGTCTTTGACACAGGAGGGGATCGCAATGTTACTGCTTTAAGAAACTGAGGCTCAGGAAACCAGTTCACAGTAGGATTGCACTTGAAGAATGCCAATGATGAGAAGGTTACCTGGTATTTCATTCAAAAAAGGAGGCATGCTTTATTCACAATAGCCAAGATGTGGAAGCAACCCGAATGTCCATCAGTGGATAATGGATGGAGAAAATGTGGTATGGACATGCAATAGATATTCAGTTTTTAAAAAGAAGGAAATCTTGCCATATGTAACTTCATGGATGAACCTGAAGGACGTTATGCTAAGTGAAATAAGCCAGTCACAGAAGGGAAAATACTGCATGACTCCACCTACACGAGGTATCTAAAATAGTCAAGAAAAGTGTAGAATGGTAGTTGCCAGGAGCTAGGGGGAGGGGGAATTGGGAATTCTTGTTCAACAGGTATAAAGTTTTCCCATTTATCTTCCACCCTCCCCCCCAAAAGTAAATTGTACTGAGGTAAAGGATGCCCAGCAAAAATTCATAAATAACAAAATATAAAATATTCTTTATGTTAAAAAAGGCATGGCTTCCAAGAATAAAACTTACGTGTTTCCTTTGAAAGAAGAACATTTTCTTCCAAATAAATAACAAGAGAAACAATATTTTTGAAGTTGTCTTTGCCACTCCGTGTCTTTACATGCTGAAAACGGAAGGAATCCTTCTCCCTAAAGCAGAAAGCAGACACGTTGCCCCTACTAAAGGGCCGTGAAGTCTGAGGGGACTTGCCCGTGATCTACTTTGAATGGTACTTGTTCACGAAAATGAAATAGAAACCTCAAAGTATCAGAGAATCATCCTTTTCATCTTAGCTTTTTAAAGCAATTCTAAGCACAGATTATTTCTTCACAACTAAAACCTATGAAATAACAACTTTGTCCATTCAAAGCACACCTGTTGTAAATAGATACTTTTTTTCTTTCTTTCTACTTTTGACCCAGAGAAACCTCTCAATAATTCCACAAATAATTTTAAAGGCATGGAGAGATTCCAAGATCTGCAGAAACAGAATTCAGGAGGATAGGCCCGGTATTGGAGGAGCAGTGCATCCACAGCAAAACAAAACGAAACAAAACAACAACAATAAAATGGATCCATAAGTCACTGTAAGACATGAAGTAAGGAGCCATAATGATCGACGTACGTATGGAGTAATGGAAGCCTGGGGAAGGGAGTTTCCTTTTGGGTTTGAGGAGTCAGGAAGGGCATCAGGGAGAGAAACTGACAAGTTCTCGAGGCCTGCAAAGACGAGGCATTGTTTGTCAGATCTGCAGAGTAGCCTGCATGTGGGAGAACCGTCCAGGGCAGGCGAGAGCTTGAGCGGGAACACGGAGGTGGTATGGTCTTAGCACTGGGGAGAAGGCGGTGGGCAGCCAGCCGGTGGCTGCAAATCTGGGCTTAGGCCAAACACTCAAGAACCTAAATTATCCTTGCAGAGGAGTTTGGACTTTACCCCATGTCCGTTACGGAGACATCTGAGTTTTTCAACCAGGGGTCAAGCCTGTGCTGTGGAAATACCTCTTTGAGGCCCACGAAAGGTGGAATTCTGCACTCGCACATCTCCGGGTAGCCCAGACAGACAGGAAATTGTCCCCCATTGTCTGTTTTTCTCTCCTAATATATAATAATATAAAATGATGTGACTGTTGAGAATAAAGATGACACTCTTGCATTTTCCTGACCCAGCTGATGTGTCCGTGTGACTGAGTTCTGGGCAACGGGACAGAACTAACAACCTGGTGGCAGCTCCGAGGTATTTTTTTTTCCTTAAAGACAGCTGCCAAGCAGTTGTTTCTCTCATCTTCTTGCTGCTACTTAAAGCGCAGATGTGATGATGATTTACTTGGGCCACTTAAATGGAAAAGGTCAATTGAATTTTCTTTCATTTGAATTGCTTTTCCGCTTTTGTCAAAACTCAGCTGGGCATATTTATGGAAGTGTATTTCTGGCTTCTCCATTCTGTTCCATCGATCTATGTATCTATTTCTGCAAATACCGTGTTGTATTAATTTCTGTATCTATATGGTAAGCTTTAAGGTCAAGTAGAGTGATTCCCCCCACTTCATTCCTCTTTTTCAAGATTCAAGATCATTTTAAGAAATAGATTTTACTTTATAATATAGAATACACACATGTAGACACACACATAAATCTGAAACCCGTTTCATGAAAATGATATATTGATTATTTGTGATGTGCCCTGATTCTTTTCTAACCTATTCTACTCCCTATTCTATTCTCTCCTTAAAAAGTGCTGGTCGTGACCCACTACATTGGTTTCACAGCCCACCAAATGGGTCTTTCCACTTTGTCCATTCAAAGCACACCTGTTGTAAATAGATACTTTTTTTCTTTCTTTCTACTTTTGACCCAGAGAAACCTCTCGATAATTCCACAAATAATTTTAAAGGCATGGCGAGATTCCAAGATCTGCAGAAATAGATCCACTTGCAGTTTAAAAGACACTGCGATAGAAGGGAGTGGGGAGGGCCTACTTGCCATCAACCCACAGTATCCCCTACTGAAAACTATAGCAAGAGTGAATCCAGCTTCCTTGGAGGAGGGACAAGCCATGGGGTTGCCTTCTTCACATTAGGTTTCTTCTTTAATTGGAAGAAGGGCTTGGAAAGAATGTACGGTCCACTTCGCGGGATTTTCTCACTCACAGAGAATCTCCTGCACCTAAACACGGGCTTGGTTTTCTTTGACAATGGAAAAGCCACACAGCCAGCAATTTAAAAGCACCATAAAATGGTATTTGCTCTCAGGCTAATCAGTGGGCTCTTTCATGCATTTTACCTTCTTTTGTCCTCGGCCTGCTCTAAGAGATCCTATGTTGTAATGTCCATTTTACATATGAGAAAAGGCAGCCTCGGAAAAGGGAAGGAATTTGTTGAGATTTGCACATCTGGCAGGCAGCACAGTTCAAACTGCAGCCTGTGCCCGCCTTCCTCCCTATCCCCAAATCTCATGCATGAGGCTAAACTGAGGCACACTGTTGTGGTCAAAAGGCAGGAGCCTCTAAAGGAAGGATGGGTTTTTTTTGTTTTTTTTTGTTTTTTTTTTTTGGATGGTTCAGGAGATGGTTCTGAAGATGATGACCTAACTCCCTGCCTGGACCATGAAGCCCAGGGCCACGCCCTGAGCTGGATGGGGGGGCCTGCCCCGCGGGGGAGGATCTCATGGAAAGCGCCTCCACGCCAACCCGGGACTGCACAGCTGGTCTTCTACACAAGCAAGGAAAAACTACAATCCGGTTTAAGCTGCTGTTATTTCGGGTTTATGTTACTCACAGTTGAATTTAATCCTAACTGATATAACCACTATCCTGTAAGAACAGTGGCAGAAAAATATATATCACATATCCATCACATAAATCTACTTTTATAAGGGAATGAAGTCAAATTATTACCCCCAATAAAAAGGTGTTTTGCAACATGACCCAGGAATTCAGAAGTACCATTTGTTCGCTGTTTCTCCCTGTCTCACAGACGCGGCTCCCCGTGGCCTCTGGGGACAGACGTGAGAGCTGGGTGAGTGAGGGTAAAGGTATAGTGACCCAGGAAAGTAAGAGCCTCAAAGGACAATGCCTGGATTGTCTAGGCTTGGCCAACAGCGTGCTTTCTCCAACTTTGCTGTTGTCAGGGGAAGAGTTTTCCTGTTTTCTCCTTTACTGAGTAAGATTTCTGGGAGAAGGAAGGAAAACAGACAATGGCAGGTAAATGGAATAGAAGAAAAATGAAATATAAACAAACTAAACTCTTCACTGAACAGAAAAGTTCAATTAAAAAAAAAAAAAGAAGAGAAATGTAGGATCCTAATTTAAACCATAGCCCCATGTCTAATGCTTTTAGCTAAGAAAAAGAGAGAAAAGCAAAAGAAATCTGAGTCAGAGGGAAGATGTCATGGTGAGTTTCAATGGGATGAATTCCTTATTAATTCTAAAGAACACGCTGCAACATGGATTTAATTATACAAGTCAACCCACCCACATTCCTCTCTTGCTTTTTACACACATGGGCTTCTGAGGACGATGAAAGGTGGGTGGGGAGAAAGGGAAAAGGAAGAAGAACACAGGGTGGCTAAGGCCATGGAGAAGGCGGCTCTCCTCCAGGACACAGCTGCTCTCAGCCTCCCCTTTCTAAACGTGCAAACCATGGGGCCTCACTGAAACCCCTGCCACCGCACCAGGCCCCATTGTCCCCCTCGGCCCCAGCAGGTCCATCTACCTTGGCCTCACGGACACTTCTATTTTGTTCTATTTACCGTGGAGGGAAGATTCTTTAAATTTTGAGGGATGGAGAGAAGAAATATCACAAAGGGGAGAGATAGGAGCCTGAAAAAAAATCTCAGCTGCTTTTCATTTCCTGTGGGATGCGCAACACAATCACACCAAGATTTTCACTAAGAACAAACAAGTCTATTAAAATACCAAAGAGTTTAAATGGATCAGAAATTTTAAAAATTTATATTTTAGTAACAATTGTGTACATCTGAGAAGTAAAACATGATGCTTAGATACCCATCTTCATAGTGAAATGATTCCTATGGTCAGGCTAATGAACATATCCATCTCCTCACATATTTACCTTTTGTGTGTATGTGTGTGTGTGTGTGTGGTGAGCACACCTGGAATCTACTCTCTTAGCAAATTTTCAGTGTACAATACAGTATTATTAACTGTAGTCATCATGCTGTACATTAGATCTCAAGACTTACTCATCGTGCGTAATTGCAACTTCGTTGAAAGAGCGTTCAGCTTTCCCTAAGTTTTCTCTGAGGCATTTTACTTGTGCTTCTATCAATACCCCAGTCTCTGTATAGTGAAAACATCAGCAATTTCCCCCCATTGTTTCTTCCTGCTTTTTCTTTTCACTTTCAGATAATATCCCACATAATTCTAGCTGTCAGAGAGTCTCACTGACCATTCTGTGACTTTAGCTAATTACTTTTGGACATGTTGACTATTAGATGGAGGACATCTCATTTGGGAGAGAATTCAGTGGTGGAATGATGGGTCTACAAAGTCACAGGGCATTTGCATCAGAGTTCAGTTGAAGATTAAAAAAATCCATAAACAAACATCAACAACCAAAGATAGCCACTCTACTAAGCAAAAGGATATACCGCAGAGACATGCATGTTTAGAAAAAACCTTGAAAGGCTTTAGGCTGGACTCCATGAATGACTCCCAGAGCAACATCACCCAAGTGGCCTGTCAGGATAGCTGCCACCTCTCCCACCATTGGCAAAATGGAGAGTTGGCAAAATATACTGGAATATGGCTCTAGGAACATCTCATCTTTAATCATAATCCAGGAATCCAGAAACTATTTTCAAAACTATTAAATTTAGAGCTACCCCATGTCGGCTGCCTTCGCACTGACAAAACAAAAACAAAAACTGTTGCCCATGCGTGGCCTTTGGATACTCACAAAGCTAGTGAATGGACACTGACATATCTGCTTAAATCAAGGGTGAGGTCAAGTGGGGTAGGAGAGTAGCCAGATGCCTTCGTGACCACACTCACTCCATCCCACCTGCTCAATATCCTGAGAATGCATCTAAAACCTATATCACGTTTGGAGACCTAGTCTCAAGAGAATGTCTTTAATTGTTCAGTCTCTACAGTATAAAAAAGTATATTAAAAAGATAGCTTTCAACCATTTTTCAGTCATGACCCATTTTTTTTTTATAAATTAAACCTATTTTGAGATCATTGCAGATTCCTGTTCAGTTGTAAGAAATAATACAGAGATCCTGTGCACTCTACTCAGTTTCAGTTGCAATGTCTTACAGAACCATAGCACAGCATTACGACGAGGATGTTGACATTGGTAGAACCCACTGGTCTTCTTTAGATTTCTGTTTTACTTGTATGTGTGTGTGCATGCGTGCATGTGTGTGTGTATGTAAACTTAGTTCTCTGTAATTTCGTCACATGTGTATCTACGTATTATCATGACAGTCAAGACACAAGATGCAATACACCTTGTTGTGCTGAAAATCCAGGAATGACCAGAAAGGAAGCTATGGATTATCTTGGATGGTTCCTAAGATGGTTTTGAAAATGATGTCTCCTGTAGTAAACTGGACAGGGTCCTTGTTCCATAGTAGGAAGTGCCATTATTGTAGAACCAGGTTTCTTTTCTTTGACCTATATTCAGGCGTAAAATTTTCTTCCTATTGGCCTCCTGTTCTGCTCCCTTTCTCCAGCTTTCCCTGTGCCAGGGCTCTCGTTGTCTAAAGTCTTGGCTACCTTGAGTCTTCTGGGCTCCCATCCACCCTCATAGAGCTTCAGAGTTCCTTTTGTTTCCCGTAAATAAATAACAGTTTTCTCAGCAAACTACATTTATCATTCTTGCCCAAAAGCCAGGTATGAAAACTGGGAACTCGGTTCAGAATGCTCACTGCCATGCCCTAGGCTTGCACAAGACATGCACAGAGATTGCAGAGTGCTGGCACACTTAAAATGCTACTTATAATTTTATTCCTGCTACATCAAAACTTCTTCATATATAACAATTTATTTTTAAAACTTAGCTTTTTAAAAATTTAATAATTTGGGGGCGCCTGGGTGGCTCAGTTGGTTAAGCGACTGCCTTCGGCTCAGGTCATGATCCTGGAGTCCCAGGATCGAGTCCCACATCGGGCTCCCTGCTCAGCAGGGAGTCTGCTTCTCCCTCCGACCCTCTTCCCTCTCGTGCTGTCTATCTCTCATTCTCTCTCTCACAAATAAATAAATAAAATCTTTAAAAAATAAAAATAAAAATAAAAATTTAATAATTTGGTAATATTTGAGTGTTGACTCTCAGGTAAAGAGATATCTACCCCCAAATAAACTGAATATAATATTGAGTTCCATTTCCAGATGAATGATAAAAACATCCTTATGTTGGTAAATGGTCAAAATTTTGTTAGAACTTCCTTCATTTTTAAATATTTCATCATATTTATTTTACTTTTTTCATTTCATAAGTTGCAGTATATCATTTTGTTTGATATTATTATTAGCAATAGTGATTATTAAAGGCCTAATACAAATAGCTAACTAAAATAAAGCATGGTAAGGGCTTACAAGGACATCAGAACAGGATGCTATATGAAAATTAGGAGAGAAATGAATACATGTAAATTTTTTTATACTTCTATATGCATTTTCTTTTTTTAAATTTAAGATCAAGTAATTAACATATAGTGTATTACTAGATTCAGAGGTAGAGTTTAGTGATTCGTTAGCTGCATAGAACACCCAATGTTCATCACATCACATGCCCTCCTTAATGTCCATCACCCAGCTACCCCATCCCCCCACCTCCCCTCCAGTAACCCTCAGTTTGTGTCCTATAGTTAAGAGTCTCTTATGGTTTGTCTCCCTCTCTTATTTTGTCTCGTTTTTGAATACGTGTAATTCTTAGTTTTGATTTTTATTTTAAGTATAATCAGTGTGTTAGGTTTGTTATGTGTTCCATTAAATATCTTAGTGCTTACTATGTGTTTGGCATTGTGCTAGGCTTATTGGGAGTAATGAAAGAAATATTAAAAGGGGGAAAAATCCTGGCTAATACGTAGACTGGCTTTGAACTGGAAGAGAATTAAAGTTTGGGGGCCCTATTTTGGGACATTGTTTTTTTAGAGAAGAAATAGGCTTGAGATGAAACAAAGAATTTCACCTGACTACCTAGCTTCCTGGTAACTCATTTCAAGTTTTTCTGATGTCGGATGACAATACCCAAAAGCTTAGATGACCTTTCCAAAAGTCTTGTGGACAACTCTAATTACTGGCGAAACCATTCCTGTAACTGGGAGGCCTTTGGGTGGTGGCAAACCCAACAAGGATAACAGTTGACCCAGTGACAAGAGCAGGTTTAGAGCCAGCAGGACTGGCCTAGGGGTCTGCTGGGATTCGAGCAACCATGATCTCTACCTAGCACTTCCTGAGCATTTGCTCAGAATCTGGCCAGTTGCCAGGTGCTTTACGTGCACCGTGGTTGACCTTCATAACTAAAGTCTAAAATAGATACAGTCCACATTCTGTGAGTGAGTCTCACTCTGCTAAGAAGTAGCAGAATCTGGATTTGCCTCTGAAGCCAGGGTCTTCCTGACACACTAGGATGCCTATCAAAAGTAAGGACATTTGGAAGGAGAGGTGTCTCGGGAACTTTGGGAACACAGGGGAGATGACTGAGACTGTTGCTCTTGTTGTTCATGTCAGGACCATCTTCGTGCTGGCATGGTCTGGCGGTACTGGTACGTGTGCGGTCTGCGGATACTGGTACGTGTGCAGTGACTGTGGTTGAATCAAGTTGAAAAGAGTCTCTAGGGGTCCCTGAGAAGCTCATTGGCTTTGGCTCAGGTCATGATCTCAAGGTCCTGGGATCAAGCCCTGAGTCAGGCTCCCTGCTCAGCCGGGAGTCTGCTTCTTCCTCTCCCTCTGCCCTTCCTCCTGCTTGTGCTCTCTCACCCTCTCTCTCTCTCTCAGTCAAATAAATAAATAAATAAAATCTTAAAAAAAAAAAAAAAAGAGTTTCTACCAGGGCCCCGGTCTAAGCCTAACATCCTCACCCACAGATATTTAGGAACCTTCTCTGTCCACTCTAAAATTTATTTCTAGTGTCCGCCAGCGGATGGGTGAAGTTCCCAAAGTCACCTTTAAAGAAGAAAGGTATCCCCTAAATGTCTCCCTGATATTTTTGAGGGTTAGAGGGAGGCCAACCAGAGCCTATTAGCCAGGAATCAGCCTCTACAAGAAAATGAAAGAGTCATTGCAGTTACTGATGTGATTTAGACAAGCCTGACTCAGCAGGCTGGGAATTTGAGGCTAAAAACCACCACCACCACTGACAACAAACACATAGCTACTTTTGCCATTCTCTTCTCCTCTCTTCTGTGAGCACTTACGGATCACCCACAAAACCACCTGCATCTTCCCTATGTTTATACCAACCCCAGCAAAGAGCTCTTCAACCACTCTTTGACCAGGTCCCCTCCACCATGTCGCTTCTCCTGTCTCCTGTTGTCTGCCTCTCAGTCCTTCCATGAGCACCTGTGGTCATGTGGCTTCCTGTGCCTTCCCTAGAATTGAGGACTGTTCTTTTTTTTTTTTTAATTTAAATTCAATTAGCCAACATATAGTACATCCTTAGTGTCAGTTGTAGAGTTCAAGAATTTTTTAAAAAATATTTTATTTATTTGAGAGAGAGAGTGAGAGATCACAAGCGGAGGGGAAAGGTAGAGGGAGAAGCAGACTCCCCACTGAGCAGGGAGCCTGATGTGGGGCTTGATCCCAGGACCCTGGGATCATGACTTAGGCCAAAGGCAGATGAACCACAGACTGAGCCACCCAGGAGCCCCAAGTTCAAGAATTCTTTTTTTTTTAAAGATTTTATTTATTTATTTGACAGAGAGAGACACAGCGAGAGAGGGAACACAAGCAGCGGGGGTGGGAGAGGGAGAAGCAGGCTTCCCGCTAAGCGGGGAGCCTGATGCAGGTCTCGATCCCAGGACCCTGGGATCATGACCTGAGCCGAAGGCAGATGCTTAACGACTGAGCCACCCAGGTGCCCCAAGTTCAAGAATTCTCAATTGAACATATCAGATTCCATGGTCTAACTCTTAGGCATTCCCCGGGAGCCATTCTCTAAAAGCAGTGTGGATTTTAAAATCACAATTCACATGTTGTTCCAGAGCTTATATTTTTTAAAAATTTACAAGCCTTTACAAATAAATGTTTGTGACCAAAATACAGGATGAAATAAAGTTTTAGAGTTTTTATCATGAGTTGGTGCTGTCATGGGAGCTGATAGTCTAAGTGGCCAGGGATGGTATCTCTTCTCCAGCCACTTTGCCAAATCTATCCATGGGGGACATTCAGGAAAAAAAAAAAAAATCAGTTGTCTATCCTCAGAGCTTTCAATATTTTAAACACTAACGAAGTGAGAGACCACAAGTTTCCTTTTGTACATGCCATATTATTGGGCTGGATATTTCTAGGATTTGGGACAAAAGAGACCCGAATTTCAGAAGCTCTGGTAGTTTGTGTGTCACTGGAAACAAATCTGACTCTCTTTTCTTGATTCCAAGTAGCCCTGGGATACATGGTGCATACACCAAGGAGGCGCAGGAGAGTTCTCGGAGGGCTGCCTATCGCGCCGGTGTACTTTCTTCCTATCCATGCCACCCTTGTCCTCCTTGGCCTTCTCTGCTTCTCAGGATGTAATTTGCTGTTTAATGAATTCTCTGAGCTTTTAATTTCAACCATTTTAATTTTGTTTCCAATAATGAGCCATCTTTTGCAATGGTTTCCTAATGTTTACCTTCTACTGTCTGCAGTGGTCCTGTATCTACATTTAATCTTGGGTGGGTTGAAAGGATGATAGGTTCTAGAGTTTGGCTTTTCCCAGTCCCACCTTAGTGACTTGTTCCATGGATCTCAATCCCAGTTCCAATGAAGTGTTGGTCTTCTAAATAGAAGACACCTCCTTGTTTTAGTATATCCTCCTGTCTATTAATGGGAGGGAGGGAGGTTGCAGACAAGACATGAGAAGTTTTCTGGGGGTGGCATAAATAGGAATGGGGTCCTGAGATGGTGCAGGGGTGCTCACCCTCTGCTGGCAGCATCTACTCGCCTCCATCTCCACATGTGGAGTGGCCTAGCTCACCATATAGAAATGTACCAGCCACACTTGGTTCTGCGTATATTTACAGTCAACATACATTCTGAACCCAGCTCCCCTGCTTTATATCCCTTCACTCAGTCATCACTTCCACTCTTCAAATGAAAGACTTTCTGTTTACTTATACCAAATCACATGACGGGAGATAAATGCTCAAATCCTTATTTATGGGCATTTAAAGATTGCAACACTGCTTTTACAAGGCAGCTATTTGATTCCAAAATGGATAAGCTACAAAGCTACAGTTGGCCTCCATCACGTCTGCAAAGCAACAGAGTCCTAAAGTTGGTTTTGCTCATAAAAAGGTAAACAATGACACACAGATCTGGAAGCAAATAGAACCAGAATGTACCCTGCAGAATGCTAGCAGGGCCCATTAGACTGGTGTCACCATAGTGGAACATTAACATTTGGAGACCCAGCATAAACTCACAAGTTCTGAGAGTTGCCAGCCAACTATATTGCCTAATCAAGCCTGTCTGCAGTCATGACACCTGACGAAAAGTGTTAACATTCGTCAAACATTTATAGAGGTTTAGGACAGTTCTAGTGCAATGCGTGAGTTATCAACCTAAGTCTCACAATGACCATTAGCACCTATTATCATTTTACAGATGAGGATACGGAAGCACAGAGAGGTTGTACCACTTGCCCCAGATCACACAGCCAGAAAGTGGCAAAACTGGGGTTAAATTCCAGCCCTCTAGCTCCAGAGACCCTGCCCCTAGCTACTGTGCTCTACCTCTCCCAGGACAGGAGAAACTCAGAAACTCATTCAGCCACTCACACTCAGGGTCACTGTTACTCAGGGGAGGGACTTCTGTTGCCTCCCAGGACAGGACACCCCTCATGCTCAGCTACACCTGCTTATCCACAACGCCTCACTTTTGTCTTCATCCCACTCCCAGAGACATCCAGAATGGGCTTTTGTTTTCTTTTTTACCTCCTAATAGCCTCTAGAGATTTGAAGATCTTAATTGGTCCTCTCAAGTGCACCCGAATATTACCTCTGTGGTGAGAGGAAGCAGCCCTGGCCTAATAGAAAAATGGGAGCATTCAATAATTAAACAATTTGCCACTGTCCAGGCTCTATTGGCAACATAAGTCTAAAGTTGGATATCAGGTGCCTTAGGAATAATCCCAAGGAAATAGTAAGATATGCTGATAAATATTTATTTAGCTGTTCACAGTGTCATTTATATTACCTACAAATTAGAAATAACCTAAGTATCCAAAATAAGGGAATTAATAAAAAAGCATAATTTAATCATACAGTATTATATGAATGCACTAAAATTAATGTTTTCTAATAATAATTAAGGATCAGAAGTTCTCAAAATATGGTCATTTCTAAAAGTGGGATTAAAAAAAGGGGTACCTGGGTGGCCCAGTCCATTAAGTGTTTGCCTTTGGCTCAGGTCATGATCCCTGGGTCCTGGGATCGAGCCCCAGGTTGGGCTCCCTGCTCAGCGGGGAGTCTGCCTCTCCCTCTCCCTCTCCTCCTCCCCCTGCTCATGCTTTCTCACTCTCTCTCTAAAAAATAAATAAAAATAAATAAAAAAATAAAAGTGGGATTAAAACAATATTATTGTCCCAATTTTGAAAAAAAATGCCAAAAGGAAAAAAATACCCTCAGAAATACATATACATAGAAAAGAACAGAAAGAAATGTCCCATTCTACTAATAATGGGGTATTTTTATCTTTTCTGAATACTCTGTATATTTTTCTTTCTTTTTTTTTAAACTTTTTATTTATTTATTCATGAGAGACAGAGAGAGAGGCAGAGGGAGAAGCAGGCTCCCAAGGAGCAGGGAGCCCGATGCGGGACTCGATCCCGGGACCCCGGGATCATGACCTGAGCCGAAGGCAGACGCTTAACCATCTGAGCCACCCAGGTGCCCATGAATACTCTGTATATTTTTCACATTTTCTAAAATGGGCATCATTGGTTTTGAAATCTGAGGGAATACACTGTCATTGTATGTGTGTATTTTTTTTTTTTTTAGTGATCTAATGTGTCCAAGAATCATCTACAGCCGAGGATGGTTTGAAGACTGGCAAATGACACTGAAATGGGTTGAATCCACCATTCATTTTGATCCCAATGTTTTGGCCCCAAAACGCTTTGAACTCCCCGACGCATTCCAGAACTCAGCAGCCAGGGAATGAGAGCAGCTGTGGCCTCTCCCCTTCAGAATCCATCTCTTTGGGGTTTGTGGTGGACATTGTCAGGGCTCCACCCATTTAGGGTTGTCAGATAAAATACAGGACACCCCGTTAAATTCAAACTTAGATAAACAACGAATATTGCATGGGACATACTTACGTTAAGAAGTTACTCTTTGTTTATCTGCAAATGAGATTTAGCTGGACATCCTGTATTTTAGCTACTAAATCTGGTGACTCTACATGCAGACCCCATTCAGATTTCCTTTCCACCATTTTTGTAAATGTAAAAGTGTTCCTCTTCTCCCTTACTAGTCCCTCTAGGAACACTTCCTTATTAAATCACTCACCCAGGAATCCTGCTCAGGATCTGTTTCTGTGAAGGCTGAAGTCAGGAGAAGCTTCTCCCCACTTCCTTGCCCCATCTTTTCCTCTGTCTCTTCAGCTATCTCTCTGTCTCTCTTCCTCCCCCTCTATCTAGTTCTCAAAAACTGTTCCTTTTTACTTTTTCATGGATTACCTAAAAAATAAATATCCTCAGGATTTTCTCCAATGCATAAAAATATTACTAGTACAGGTAGTAAGCACAGCACAAAAACTTTCCCACTAGAGTCCCACTGAGGGGTGGACTGGGCTCCCATTAGCTTCTTGGCAGCAAGGCCTGCCCATATTTATACTCTGTATTCCTCTGACCTAGGTCACTGGACCTGTGGCCCTCCTGCTTTCTCTTCCTCTTGGAGTGCAGAAAATGCAGCTCCTATCTCTTCACACTGTCCTGGGATGGGCAGGGCTCTGAGGCTGCCCTCTGACCCATCTGTGGTGAGCGTCCTAGAGCCACTTGCCTGCTACTCAGGCACACGTGTGGTCCAAGGCTTCTTGCTGAGCCTTGCTTTCTTCTCAGCTCTGCTCTTGGCTCTGGAAATATCTCTCAGGATGCCCAGACTTACATGATACAAAGATGTCTGGCCTCCCTAACCAGCCCTCCTCAGGAGCTCACCTAGCATGGGGAGTGGACAGGACCCAGTCATAGACCAATATCTGAACTATGACTTCCCCTAACTCTCCTTTCCCTTCCCCGTTGGTGAGTTCCCAGATTGTCTGAGGTTCAGTGGAAAGGACAGGATCCTTTCCTTATAGATCCTTATAAGCACATCTGCTTTTTAAATCTTTCTGTCTTATTCATAACGTCAAGATTGTTAAACTTAGCTGTTAAGAATTCATTTCTCCATCCTCTGATCCTATTCTGACAAACAGTCCCTGTGACAGATCGGGCAGGTTGATGGTGGGAGAGAGGACAGGAAGGGAAAAAATATATTGTGAATATCTTACATTATGATACCAGACTACACAGTAGGTCAGCAGATGTAGCTGAGGCAACATAAAAAAAATTCAACTAGAAAAATCTGCCCAAACTATATCAAATCTAACTCAAGCTTTTTTCTTTCCTTAGTGTACCTTCGGAAAATTGCTGTAGGCCAGAAGGCAGAATAATGTAAAAAGGCACCCTCTCCCAACATCTAACAGGTTATTAACTAGTTTGGGAATAAAGCTTAAGCCCCAAGTAGCAATAAAGGACAGAAACAGCTCCTGTAGCCAGGCGACATTCACTGATGGTGAATTAGGCAACACAGAGAGAAGGAACTATCAGGAGGTAGAAAAATATGGAAGAGTTAGAAAAATACGATGCCACCAATTTTTCGGTTTGCAGTGGGAATGGAAAAAGTAGGGGCTACAATCCCTTTCAGACATGGCATGCTGGCGAGTTGGGTGTCAGTCAAGAGAAGATATGACTTTTTTCCAAAATGTTGTTGTCTTTAATTTTCTTCATGTCATTCATGTTTTCAATGAACCACTTACTGTTGATGGAAAAATCATTTCAGTTAGATTTAGATCATAAAGAGCTGGTTTAGTTGGCTGGGTAGCTATGAGCAATTTTGGCTAGGCATTTTGGGGTAAGCTTAGAAAGGCTAAAATAACAGAGGCATGAGATACAACCATCCATTTATTCATCTTATTAATTCACTTCGCAAATGATTCTTGAGCATCTACACTGTCCCAGTCCTGTCCTAAGCAATAGAAGGTAGAGAGATGAATAAAAAATGATATGCCATCAAGATGTCACCATGAGGTAGAGGAGATACATGGTAACTAGCTTTATTATGTAAGATGGTGCCATGGTGACCTATGTCATGGAGACCAACTCTACCTAGAGAGGATGGGTATTGACTTCTCAAAGGAGATGCTTCTTCAGGAAGCAGAAGATAACCAAATGTATGCTTTGAAAGAAAGAGCATCCCATGGAGTGAAAACAGACTTTAATAAGGACGAGAGGCCAGAGAGAGCACAGCACGTTTAAGGAAATGACCCAACTTTAGTGTGAGAGGGCTCAGAGGACTTGGGGGAGCAAATGGAAATGAGTCTGCAGAGGCCAGATTGTAAGGGCTCCTCAGCTCATGATGTAAAATTTGGACATTATCTTTTGATGGTGGAAAGTCAATTGACTGTTTTTAACAGGGTAAGCATGACCAAATATAACACATCTTGGAAAGATCACTCACGTGGTATTGTGTTGAGGCCAAACTGGAGGGCTGTCACATACCCTAGGGGAACTAAAATGGGGTCAGACCTAAATCAGTAGGAGTGGGGATGGAGGGAAAGGTAGGTTCAAGAGGTTGTGAGGGCGTGGAAAACTAAGGAGGTAGAACATGTACAAAGGAGTGGGGGATAAGATGTTGTCCAAGGTTTTGGCTTGGAAAGGGAATACTAAGGCATGCAGAATTGAAAGGAGGTTTCCCTGGAATCAGAGGAAAGATATTCAGCTTTTGATATGCCAAATTTGAGATCCCTGTGGGACATCCAAATGGAGATGTCTTTGTGCTGCTTGCCGTATAGGTCTGAGGCTCAATAGACAGGTCTGAGTCAATTTATTATTTGGGAATTAAGTCTCTGAGGCTGTGAATCAGCACTCTCTGGAACACTGCTATCTAAGGGGTAGGAAAGAAGAAAACCAGCCAGTGAAAGAGGCTGAAGATAATCAGCCAGAGGTATAATAGAGGAAGCTGGAGCCTGATTACCAGGAGACAAGGAAGACAGAGTATCAAGAAGGAAATGGTTAACCTTGCCAAATTCTGTAGCAAAGTCACATAGGGCAGTTGCATTATAGTTTGACAGAAAGATGACTGTGCTCCAACCCAAGGGAGAATGTCGGACAATCAATACATCTAGTACCCTGAACATAGTAGGCTGCTTACCAATATTAGTTGAAGCCAGGGGTTTTAACAATTGAATAATTTGTCAGACAAGGGCTACACAGAAGCTCATTAAGCAGAGGTGGGTTGCCCACCAGACAGGGTTGTTTAAAGAGGAGTCCATGTAAGGAGTGGGAGATCTGTACAAAGAGGGACCTTATAACATTTGGATGGCAAATATTTGATCTGAGTAGTTTTTTTTTTTAATGAAATTATTTTGGGCAAATGAATAGTGAGACCCCAGGCCACCATTTTTTTTTTAAAAAGACTATTTATTTATTTATTTATTTGAGAGAGAGAGAGAGAGAGAGAGAGAGAGTATGGTGATCAGGGGGGAGGAGCAGAGGGAGAGGGAGAAGCAGACTCCCCACTGAATAGGAAACCCGACATAGGTTTCTATCCTAGGACCCTGGGATCATGACCTGAGCCAAAGGCAGACAGATAGCCAACTGAGCCACCCAGGCGCCCTTCCAGGCCACCGTTTATTTACCATGCTATTCGAGGTCATTCTTGTAACCTGTGTTACATCTCATCCATAAACATGGGACGGATCATCTGTTCCGTCTACTCCACAGAGAACAAATGTATTTTTTTAGTGGTTTTGAACATTAACAGAAAGAGAAGAGTAATGAAACTGCCCAGGCCTGGAAGATCTAAGCCTGGCTTTGCTACCATTTTACTAGGTCAACTTAAGCAAACTAGTTTTTACATTTATAAAATGAAGGAGATAGACAAGATGGTGTCTAAGATAACTTCCATCTCCAGTGTCCAGGTGATCATCACCATTTGCTTCAGCACAATCACCACTGTCATCCCCTTGGTACAGGGTGCATGCAATGCAGAAAGGGCTTTTAAAACACAGCTGGTCCTCAGTGCGGTCCAAGGCTGGGCGAGGGGGAGGGAGGCCAATTTTGCCTCCACATTCCAGGTGACACTGAGGCTCAGTAAGGTCCGCTGGGACAGGTCAGGGGTCACAGAACTGACAAAAGGTGAACTCTTTTGTCTCCAATATCTATGTTCTTTCTAGTTCCTATAGTGCTGTGTGCTTACACTGGACATTATCATTGTTAAGCAGACACCCTTGATTGCTAAGGAAGGGATAGAGCCTCCCTGAAGAAGCCCTGAGGCAGAGTCCAGTCTCCAGCCCTTCTTTGGTGTGCAAACTCGGGAAGGTCATTTCCTCTTGTTGGCAGGTGCTCAATTTCTGCATGTACAAGGGCAGAGCTATCCCACCCTGAGGCTTCCCAAGGTTGTTAAGGGGGCAAAATGAGATGAAGGAGGCAGGCTGGAGAGTGCTATGCACTTAGCGGGGCTGCTCCTTCTGCCAGGCTTGCACACATATCGTCCAGCTGATTGCACAGCAATCCCATGGCTCTCCAGGGCCATGGGGCCCAGCATGCCTGTGCTGTGAGCTGGTTCTCTCCCGATGGCCTGGGTAAAATACCCCTTGGAGGGACTGGACTCTCCCTCCCACTCAATCCAAATATTTAGCTTCAAGCCTGCCTCAGCTGTGCTTTGGCAAGAAGTGTTTGGGAGGAGGAGGCTGCTCCTTTGAAGCCCTGGGTGTCCTACAGTGATGTGGGGCCTGGGCCAAACTAGTTGAGCTTTGAGGCCAGCAGCAGGTTTGAGACACTCTGGGGCTGCTGACTTCAGCTGAGGGGGCCTGGGGCACAAGGCCCCGCACAGTCGTGGCCTATCACGGAGCTCTGTCAGCTGGGAGTGGAGCCTCATGTACCAACATGGTCAGCTCTAGAGCAACCTTCTCAGGGCTTCTGTGCGCTGGCCAGTCACTGGACTGGGGCTCAAGGTGGCATCTGGCTCTCTCCAACGGGAAAGGGACTATTATTGTTGAGTCCTGTAGTGAACTCTTTGGGTGCCCATTCAGTGGCCCTCCCAGTCACCTGCTTGGGGAATTTATGCTCCTGGTCCCTGAAACTTTAGCTTCTGGACAGTGTTTCTACCAGAAAACATAGGAATCTCATTAAGTTAAAGCTCCGACTGCTGCCTGGTCACTTTGGCCCACTGTGCTGCTAGACTGTTAAAGAAAGGAGTCACTGTACTGGCAGTTGTAGCCAACTCTCATCTAAGGTGAAGGGCTGCTGTTTCACAAAGGGGAAGCAGGTACATGTGGCCATATGTCGTCCACTAGCCACTCTTGGTTCTGCTATTCCCAGTGCTTACTAGATGTACAGGTTTAAAGGCATGGTGATCAGGACTCAGACCCTCAGAGATGGGTTAACATACCAGGCAACCCACCTAGACAGACATAAGCGCTAACCAAGGGAAGGGAGGTGATGGATCTAGAAGTGTGGTGTTCTAAGGTGATGGAGCCTCACTTATTTCTGGGACCCACTACAGTGCAAGAACTGGAGTTAGTCCTGCTACTCTCTGGTATGCTTCCTCTAGAGTTGTGATCAACCAGAAACTTGGAGAAGCTAGGCTTGGAAGAACAGACGGTAATGTGAGAAGCCTGGGCTTGTGAGCAGGCTAGAAGGTGAAGGGTGGTAGATACTGCTAGTGCCTACCAGAATTCCTTTTCCCATGCACTCATTTCTCATTCCCTCACCCTAGAGAATTCTAGAGAATTATGTTCTATTCCCTGGGAGACACATTTTCATCAGGGATGTTATGCACCCCTTCTACCTACCCCCCCCATCTTTTATGCCTCAGTCAATGACTCACTGATACAGAATTACTAATATGTCAAATTCCATTGTCTTAAGGTGGGACACTGGTGCAATTCATGCTCCTCAGTTCACAGTGGGATCTGGCTGAAAGTAGACTCCAGGTGAGACCATGGACTTGCTTAGCTCCTGTCTTGTCAAATCCTCTTCCCCTCATTCCTTATCTCCTAAAAGCATTCTAATCCCCATTCAGGCTCTGTTCCTAGGTACCAGTCTTAAGTCTGGTAACATACTTGCTATGTTGGGCATCATGGGAGACCCTTTATGTGCATTATCTCACATAATCTGCAGTTAAACCTGTGAGGTAATATCCCCATTAATCTTTATTATTAAGCTCAGGAAACCAAATCTCAGAGTAGTTAAGTAACTTGCTCAAAGTTGCACAGCTCATCTTCAAGTCTGAGTCTATTTCCAAAGCCCTGGCTGTCACACGTGTTCACTTCTGCTTCTGTGGTAGTGAACCCTCTTGCTGGAGAAAAGGCCTAGATAAGGAAAAGGAGGAGATTTAGAGAAGAAATGGCTCTTGAGAGGCTCCAGAGAGGCAAGACTAAGGTCTGTAAACTTCTGATGTGCTATCAGTTGAGAGAACATCTGATTTAGGTGACCTCTGAATCCTTGAAAGTGTCCCAACCAATGCTGTAGAATAAACACTAGAAAGAGACCACAGGAAATTCCTACAGCTGAGGGAAGTAAAATCAAATGGCCCTTGAGGTCCCATCCAACCTCAACACCGTGAAGATCATGAGAAGGATTCTATGGCTATGTCTATATTGCTTAAACCCATGTACATCAGTCTGATAGCCTCAAGCCTGAGTAACCTCAGAATCACTGGCTCGAACCTAGACCAACACTTAATAAATAAAAGGTCCTGAGTGCTCTGTTCTGGATGGAAATCATAGAAGACATAGAAAGAGGGATGTTAACTTCACCCCAAGTGCAATGCATGCTAAGTCCCAATTCTGACTTGGAGGGTCACTACACAGGTCCCTTCTCATTCAGGAAGTGGTTCAGCAGAGTAAATGCTAATGACAATGGTGTTGATAACAGTTCTTGCTCTTGTGCCAGATATTGTTCCAAACAGTTTACAATGCAAAATCATTTAATTCTAATAACTGTTAGATAAGTAGGTGCTATTGTTATATCCATTGAAAAGATGAAGAAACTGAGGCACATATATGCTAAGTAATGTTTGGTCTTTCGTGAAGATAGAGTTTTCCAGAGGCTATATGTTGTGTGATATGACAGCCGATTGAATGCAGAGGCAGGTATGGGAATCAACCTTCTATTAAACTAAACATTAAAGACATTTGCTTATTCTCATTAACCACTTTTATAAAAAGTATAATTATTTTCATAAAAATATGTTATTTGTATCAAAATATGAGTTTGCCATTATTTTAAAATGAACCAATAAACATTGAAAATTGTCCTCAGTTTTAGTTTCCAATATGTAAATATTGATAGATAAGATCTACATTAAATTTTGAAGTCTTGTGTATACCTGAAACTAATATGTCAGTTATGCTTTAATTAAAAAATTAATGTCCTCTATAATTTCTAAGTGTGTAAAGGCATTCTGAAACCTAAAAGTTTGAGAACTCTTAATTGATTCCATTCTTTAATCTAGAATACTCTCACCCTCCCATCTTGGCAAATAATTTGATGAATAAAATCTGTGCCATGTTCACTGGTGCCTGGTCAAATGTAACCACCCTTTGTCCTGCTTATTATTTATCATACTTTTCACTGATCCTTCAGGAAGGATATTTCCGTTTTCCTCTGGAGATGCTGTCCTCTCTAAATAACTAAATTATCTAAATAATTTATTGAAGATACCAAGAGAAGTTGGCACTTACATATTGAAAATGCTGCTTTCCTCCCCCACCCCCATATTGGAACTAGAAGGTAGGTGGAAATGGAAGTCAGAGAGCAGTGGAAGCTGGAGAATGAGTCAATGGGATACTGAGAGGGGAGAGGAAGCTCTCTCCTCTAGGCATAGGTGTGACCTTGGCCACTGTGGAAGGGCAGGAAGCAGAGAAAGTTGGACATTCTTCTCTTGAGTGGTCCTGCTCTCCCTCATCTGTGTTAGAGTTGGTTGTAGGGGAAAAATGCTGTCACTATACCACACCATCATCTCATTTGGAGTAACTAAGATTTAGGTGAACTTCAACTCAAGGTCATGATTGAGAGAAAATGGGTAATCATTTGGGGAAACAAAACCTCTTAAAAACAGAAAAACAAATTGATCCAATGATTAATAGAAAAGTCATCACTTTGTTTTCTATAGCTGAACATTTTTTGAAGTATTTCTGTTGCGATGAATACCTAGAATTGATTGCTGTTCTTGGGGAAGAATACCTACCTCAGCAGTTGAATACTTATAAGTATAATTAAATGATTAAATGTGGAATTATGTGGTTAATGTTTTCCAGAATTATGTTCACCACTGTATCTGCAACAGCTAGGGCAATTCCTGGCACATGTAGGTACTCAGAAAATACTTGTTGAGTGGAAAAAAAAAAAAAGAGGAGAAAGGAAAGAAAAAAGGAGGGAAGGAGGGGTTTCTTCTTTCTGACTGATGAGCTTTAGATGCTAGTCCATGAAAATGTATTTGGCATAACTGGAGGTAGGAAAAATCTATTTTTCCCACTAAATTTTTAAAACATAAGGCATTTACCTTAAGGGAAGAACTGTGTTTATGGAATGGTAAAGTGTTCCTGAGAAAAATGATCCTGTGTGCAAAAGTATGCACCCTTTCTGCTGAGTAAGGGGACATCAGATTTTTACTGTGGCAAATTCAGAAATGTGGAATTCCCTGACTGTCCCTCTTGGCCTGGTAGATGCTTCCTTCTGTCACTCCGGCATCATAATGGAGTCTACTTCTGCCTGCCCCTTAACAGCAGGAATTGAAAGAAAATGTGTAGATATAGAAAAAAAAAAAATCTAGGGCCACCTTTAAATGCATTTTTCCAAGGCATATCAAAATATCCTTGGAATTTGTTGTGAAAATTTGACCACATCCTAGTTAGCATGAGGTTAAAATTAACAGTAACATGTGTTTTAGGGATCTCAATTTGCAAAATATTAATAGAGTTCACGGGCAGTTAAGTGCAATAAAGGGAGGAAATGAAGTTTATAGAGCAAGACCCTGGGGATTACCGCCTTCCCTACCCCTGAGCACATTCATATCCCAGAACTTGACATGAGGTAAAGGAGGCCATAAAGGGAACATGGGAGGAAATCTCAAGGTTACTGTAATGGATCTCCTTCTCTTCCCTCCTGGGAGAGCTTGCAGTGCCTTAGAGGTAGCTTCACCCAGCGCTGGCCTCTTCTTCCTTATTCAGAAACCTTACAGTTTAGTCAGAGTTGCAAAAACAGGGAACTTCAGCAAGGTTCATAGCTTCCAGAACATCAGGAGAGAGCCCTGAGCCATCTCTTATAATTTCTCTGAAAATGTGGTCTTTGCTGGGTTGGATCTCCAGCTGAACTACTTAGGCAAGAAAAAGTCATGGAAGACATCCTGGATTGAGAGTCAGGAGATAAAGATTTTTTTCCTTCCTTTGCTATTAGTTCCCAAGTAACCTAGAGGAAATCACTTTTCCCTCCGGACCTCTGCCTGCTCACCATTACAGAGAAATGGTGGGATTAGGTAGATGTCTATAAGGGCCTCTTCCTGTCCTTTAATCTGTGGTTTAATGTGAATCTGACCTTGTCTATTGGGTTTCTAGGAAACTCTATTAAATAATGCTTACTTAATACATGATTCAGATATTAGAGCCAGGAAAAGTCACTGCAAGCTAAAGTAATCCTGGTAGGGAGAAAGGTAAGTTTTAGTTCAAAGCCCTGAGGGCGTATAAGGACTGGAGGGCATTTCAGGCAAAGAGAAGGCTCTGATTAAAGGCCTGAAGTGTGGAAAATAGGCCCTAATTTGAGATTCAGTGGGGAGAGTGAAGTCATTGGAGCAGGTTGGAGGAAACACAAGAGGAGAACCGCCATGGCTTTTCCAGAACTTCATGTGGGAAGGGTGGGGGTCTTCTGGCACTCTCTGAGGTCATCTTTAAGGACACATGTCAGTGTAGTGTATGGAAGCCTTTTTGGACTCAAAAATGTCAAAATCTATGACTGATCTAGACCCTTTCTGGTGAGGGACCTACTGGTCTTGCCTGTCTATCTAGAGCACTGTAGCTGAGATTTGACCCACGCATTACAGTTGGCAGGTATCTTCACATAAGTTCCTTTTCACACTAGCTCCTTCATAGACCGGTATTTTGCTCACCTTCTGCTTGCAGAATGAGGTCATTCTTCTTTTGGGAGAGCCTCCATGGAAAGGATCTGAGAGTGATGACCTTCCAGAATGTTCATGTAGAAAATATTCTATGCTCTGGTTTGCTTCCCTCTTCAGATTCTTAGGGTCTGGTCCTCTGAACATCTAGGGGGCTTAAGAATACCGAGGACCCAAACCAGTCCTGCTCATTATAGAGGTTATCAGGAACCTTCAACCACTTCAATCCTTGGGCCAGTGGAGCTTAGAAATGTCATGCATCCTTGTTGGGCTCCATGCTTTGATGGCCAGGCACTCTCATTAGATTCCAATCACTTTGGTCACAATGAAGTCTGAGGTTTGGTTCTCCCCAGATCACTGGTGCTACCCTACTGATATATCTGCCCTCTAGTTGTCCATAAGACTGAGATCTGCCCTTACATGCTTATTAGTCATGAAACCCTATTTTTTTTCGGTGTCCTAGACCCCCCACAGGACCACAGCTCTGTGAAGAATTTGGTCCATTTATCTGGGGTATTGATATCCTGGCTTACGCTTACCAGAGCCTGCGTTCTTTACCTGACTAGTAGGCACTATAGCAGAGATTGTCTTCTGAGCTCTGAGCAAGACTGCTAGCCTCATACACCCACTTCCTTAGGTCCACTCGTGTGGCATGCTCCCCTCCCCTGAACATTCATCACACATTCTTTCTGCTTACACATCATTTCTGGCCCTTGATTTGTGAGTAGTTGGAGCAATGCAGGCCCCAGAGAAATATCAGAAACTTTGTTATTATTAAGGCTTCATTTTACTGTCATTAAAGATCTACTTGAGAGGGCGCCTGGGTGGCTCAGTTGGTTAAGTGACTGCCTTCGGCTCAGGTCACGATCCTGGAGTCCCGGGATTGAGTCCTGCGTCGGGCTCCCTGCTCGGCGGGGAGTCTGCTTCTCCTTCTGACCCAACCCCCTCTCATGCTGTCTCTCTCTCTCTCTCATTCTCTCAAATAAATAAATAAAATTTAAAAAAAAGATCTACTTGAGAAAGAATCTCATGACACTAGCTCATATTCTTTATGGGAATAATCTGATAACTACTTAATAAAATTTTGTAGGCTTATAATCAGTTGCTGTAGCTCTTCAGAACATCAAGAAATAGAAGGAAATATGTAAGGTTTGTTTGTTTCTTTATTTGCTTGTTTTAATTAAAGTTAGTATTTGCACAAATGTTGTAGCCTCTTAAATTGTGCACACTTTGTGCCTTAGTTTATCTTTATACATTTGCAGGCCAGAGGTAATTTGTTTTCTAAAGAGAATAGACATGTGTCTGAAGCATCAGAGCTACAGGCTCTGCCCATCCTCACCCTACAGACTTTGTCTTCCTCAGTCCAAGGCTAAGGAACTATCAGCTGGCTCAGACCCACTATGCATGGAACCTAGAATTGGTCTGTGCCCACCCGGCCTGGGTCCCAAGGAAACTGGGGTGGATATTAAATATCTAGGAGTCTACTGAGGTCTCTCGACACCCAGAAGTACACCAATCACAGGCAGAGGCCCACTGCCATGCTTCCTCAAGCAGAAAGAACACTCCTGATATCATGGAACTAGTCAGTACTGAGCTAATAGAACCCCTTTGGAGCCTATGAACTGGACCCTTGACCACATCCATCGAGGGCCTCTTCACACGGCTTTTGTTCCACCAATGGGCCCATGAAATTGCTGTCCCAGAATGTTTCAGAGCCTGATAAATAGCTGACTGAGTCTTACAATTTTGAATCTCTTGAGTGTATTGAGTTTGTCATGGAAGGCAAGGACCTTATTCTTTCCACTCATTCAGTTCCAATGAGAGAGGCCATCCATGAGAGCTGATGCACCTAGAGGAAATCACCTACAATCCTAAATAACTCAGGTCTGGTCACAAGAGAGAATGTGGGTAAAATTCCTTCTGAGTCTAATCCCTGAGTCTGTCATACTTTCTGCTCTTCTAGCAGATTCCCGTAAGCCGCCCACATTCCTCTAAAGGGTTCCACATGTTCTGAGGTCCTGAAGGCTGTGGGGAAAGTCAACCTTGGAGACGCAGGGGATGTTTGCACACAGAGCAAGCTCAGCAGGGATACTGCGCTAAGTAGCATTTTCAGAGCAAGGAGGAACTTGGGTTCTTCTCATTTAAGACCAGAAAGAATTGCTGGTCTAACTCAGAGGATCACAACAAGAGCCATATGAATAGGATGGGGTACGGGGAAAGTCACCTTGATATCGCAGCAGGCAGCTCTGGGTTCTAATCCCCACTCACCCACCTACCAACTCTTGAGCCTTTTCTTTATTTCTCTTAGCCCTAATGGCTTCATCAGTTGATGAGAATAACAAATGCACCTCAAGCACTTATCATGAATTAAATATGACCAAGGTTATAAAATACCTAAACAGAATTTGGTACACAGTAAGTGCTCAGTATATAGCAGCTCTTTACTACAATACAGGAGAGTTAAGGCAGGCTGCTGGATTTACTTTAGCATTCTCTTTGGATCTGAGAGATTTCAAGGGTGCTGATGTAAAAAGGGACATGGCCCAGTTAGTTCTAGGAAAATCTATAATGAAAATCACTTTTCTTACGAGATTCAGCAGAGCTCATAGAAATAACTGTCCCAAAGTTTGAACAAAGGCCAAAGACTGGATTCTGGTTCTACCTGTGTTGCAGATAGGTAGAATATCCTTACTGCATAGCATACAAAGGTGCCCATGCATGCAGACACACTCGGACACACTCACCTCAGAGCTCCCACTTTTGGCCCGAGCTGCCTCTTGAATGGCAAGTCTCTAAACACCTGGAAGTATGCCAGTCACAGGCAGAGGTCTGCTGCCATGCTTCCCCCAGCAGAATGGACATTCCTGATATGGGACTAGTCAGTCCTGAGCTAATATGTCCACGCCTCTGTTCTAAAGCCCCTGAACTGTGCCAGAGGAGAAGGAGAGGAGGTTTCCAGCCTGTTGAATTCTAACGCATCAAAATAGTTTGGGTTACCCCCTGCGCTACTTCATAAGACATTTTAGGCATTTTTTTCATGGGCCTGGGAAATCATGTTTCACCAGTAATAAACAGAATTGAACCCCAAAAGATTCGAGCTCAATTTCAGACTCCGAACTGAGGAGGTCAGAGTGGTCTCCATCACAGAAAAGCACAGACTCCCTTTCCTCAACAAAGCAAGACGGATTCTGGAAGGAAGAGAGGAGGCAAAAGTCAAGCACAGCAGTTTCTAATATTTTTCCTCTTGACTTTTCTTAATTAGTGTTGACTAGCTTAACGAAGCAATTAAGGGGCTTATTTGCTTTTTAAATCACATGTGAAATTTAAGAAACCTTGAAATAGAAGAAATATTTGTCCCCATGATCCTACCCCACAAGGGATATCAGTTTGAATATTCTCCAACCACTAGAAAGTGAGAACAACTGGCCCTGCTCTCCAAATGAGGCCCAAGCAAAACAGCAATCTCAGTAGCCAGCTCTGTATGGAGCAATCCTGGGTAGGTGAGCGGCGGCTTCTTAAATGTGCTTCTAGGATTTTCATTAAAAACAATAATGAGCATTAGTTTTTAATAATAATTAATATCAACAGTAATATGAATATTGGTATCTATCATTCATTGGTTACTTATGTACTAAAGGCTATGTTGTGCCCTTTTCATGTGTTATTTCAATCTAAGTCTGTAAGCCCCCTTCTTTTTGTTAGAATAGAGAAATAGGGACGCAGAGAGGTTAATTTCATGCCTAGGCTCCCACACCTGGCCAGGCCTGGATTTTTCTTGCTCTGAAACACATGGTCTTTCTGTGATATTTTACTACTTCCCCTTATGGCAATTCTTTTTTTTTCCTTTAGTTTCAGAGGTAGAATTTAGTGATTCATCAGTTGTATATAGTACTCAGTGCTCATTATATCAAATACCCTTCTTTATGCCTGTCACCCGGTTATATTCCATCCCCTCACCCACTTCCCCTCCAGCAAGCTTAGTTTGTTTCCTAGAGCTCCAGTTGTCTCTTATGGTTTGCCTCCCTCTTAACCATGACAACTATGGCCTGAGTACACTGAAGATTATGTGATAATTATTTTTGTGTATGTATGTTTACATTTATATTTCTACAATAGTACATATAGAATGTTATTTGAATTAGGCTTTTACATTTTAGTAATCATATAATCCAGTAATCCATATTATAACCTAATATATCTTATACTATATATTATATGCTAATTTTATAATTATTGTATCATTTTGTATCTTAAATTACTTATGTAAATGAAATGATATAATTATATATAACTATATATAATTTATATAAACAAATTAATAATTAATGTGTATTATTACAATATATAATGTAGAAAACATGAGACATGATATAGGACATATAAATGATACAGATTCATGATATGTAATACCAACCATAATATAATGGATGATATATAAAACAATAAAATACATGTGTGATATATGTAATATGTATATATAAAATATATAATACGTAATATATAATAAGTGGCAATTGTATCTTAAATAAGTATATACAATTGCTTATGAAATTATATAATTTGGTAAGTAGAGGGTTAACAATTAGATTATTTTAATAAGTAGATACTTACAGGGTATATTTTATATTATTATCTAATATAATGATAAATGAATCATATTATTAAATAAGATTAGTGAATCATTAATAAACTGGAGTATCCATAGTCTAATGTAGTGCCTCTAGCTATGGAAAATTAATGCTTATTGCCTACCATATGCTACAAACAGTGCTAGGCATTTCATACATTGCCTCTACTAAACCTCACAAAAAACCAGCAAGGTAGGTGCCATTAGTGGAAAAGAAATTGAGGCTTAGATGAGTTAAATATCTTGTTTTGTTTTGTTTCTCCTTCAGAGACAGAGAGCTAGTAAAAGGGCCAGGATTTAATCCTAACTTCATCCAAATCACACCGTCTTTTTACCCTACCAGCTTAAACGAGTAGGTGGAGAAGAGATAGTGACAAAAAAAGGAAGAGAGAGGAACTGGATCTTAATGCTTGCCTGGTCCTTACAACAGACGACAGTGTGGCATATCCCAAGTTTCACTGATCCAGTAGAGAAGGCAAAGGAAGCCAGCCCTGGCATCAGTCCAACCTTTCCCTTAGCCTCTTGCTATTCAACATGCTGCTTCTCAGGGTCCTGGGAAAGAGGGAAGGAGGTGGGGTGGCGGCTCATGTCCCGGGTCCTGATGCTGGCATGTGCAGGCTGGTTACCAGGCCCTCCCCAGTGTGATATCCTGGTGACCAGCATCTGCATGCTCATGGCACTCCTTTGGACTCCATCTATTTTTCCCACCTCTGGGATTACAGCCTAAATACTTGACATTGAAAAGACTGGCAGCTTCGAGACAGATCAAGAGGACATCCCAGATGGGCACCGATTCAACGGTGCCAACAGGAGGCAAAAACATGTGAGTCCAGGGAGATTTCTTAACTATTTACCAAATAAGGGGAATTGTTTATTTTCTGCATATCTCCTAAAGAGTCCATTTATGAGCTCCATTTACAACTTCAAACAGGCAAGTTGGCAGACATATGGCAGTAAAGATAAGATGATGACTAATTAATGGTCTTGCAACAGGTTTCAACACCCAGATCTACAACTACTTATATTTTTTTCTTAACCACTAACATTTATTTTCAAATACAAAATGCTTTTAAGTATTTTTGTTAATACAGCTAATAGTTTTATCTTGTTCCTGGCACTATTTCCTCTTCTTGATAGGGTTATAAATAGGGTATTCCACTTGGCAAGGATCTTGCCTGTGGCATTGGAGAAATGGTTCTATACTTACTATAGCAAAACAGCACATAGTTGGCATATTTTTCCCCAAACTCTCCTAACATTTACACTACCATCTGCATACTTTTCATTTGACTTCACTCTGAAAATTGCTTGTTCCTCTGATACATACCAGAGACTTGGCTACTTGGGAGATTTCTGTGGGGCGGGGGGGAAGCAGAATACGAAAGAGCATTCTTCCCATTTCTGATCCCAGGCATTTAATACTTGCACTAGTATAGTCATTTGTAAGAATGATATAAGGGGCTTCCTTTAAGGTCAATTTCAATTTTAAGATCTTAGGATTCTCTGACTGGAGGAAAAATTCCAGCATCAAGTAACACATTGCTATTGATCACCCCACTGTTTTCCTTTGGTTTATATGATCAATTGCCTGAATTAACATAAATGTATAGTAAAAGACACTGATTCCACATTTTGTCATTTTGTCATTTACTTATTTTTGTAAGAAAACTCAAACAGGAGGCTTAAAGACACAAACAAATAAAATTATAATTGAGAATTTGGAGCTAAAACTCTTTCAAAAGTTGTGCTGCCAATATTCCAAATAAATGTTAGATAACTTGAATGAGATTAAGATGCTAGAAAACAGTATCTCTAGAGGTTCAAGGATTTTCATTGTGAGACAAGAAGGGATAGGAGTACAATCTCCAGAGTTCCCTCTCTGAGGTACTCTGGTGGACTGCATCAGCTGATCCTCACTTGCCCTTCGGGTCTAGAAAGGTGGGTGGGAGAGTTTGGCAATAGCCACAGGTGTTATTGATGAGTGGCAAAGAATGTCTCCAAAATGAGGTTTTGGGGGAGGCAGAACACAGAAACCCTGCTCTGGAGAACTGGACAGACCCACTCTAACCACATCATGTGTGGTTGGCCAAGGCAACTTTTGAATCAATTTTAAGGAAAAACTTACTGACTTCCCAATCCTTCTTTCTGAAACTCTGCACATTTTTCTCACATCCTTGGGTAGTGGAAGAGAGGCCAGGTCATCTGGTGAACATTGGTTCCTAACACAGTGCATGGGAGGGTTATTTGGTGACCATTCATCCCCAAAATGTCCACATGTGAGGACTCACCAGCACAAAAATATTTAAGACATATTTGAGAAGGCAGTCACATGATGAGTCCATTTGCAGTTAAAAAAAATAGTAGTTGAGTTGGTGGTGTTGCCCCTCTGTGGCTAGTCTTGTTTTGTTCTTTTTTGCAAAGTATTGTAGGAAAGCCATTACCAACTTTAGCACTAGTTTTCACTTGTGGTTTTGATATTTTGATCTTAAATCTTTGGGGAATCAACTCCTTACAGTCTGGGAGAGCCCAATTTTCTGTTTGTGTTTTAATAATCCTTTCAGCCATAGAATGAGGGAGTGGACACTGACTTGTTTTACAGAATAACTTATCCATAACTTAAGAATCTAATGAAACTGAATCAAGAATATTATTTCCTGGTTTAAAAGAATACAGATAATGTGTGTGATAAACCATGTTCGGGTTTTTAAATTCCAAGTGCTTTGGAGATAAAGAAAGATTAGGGAGAAATAAACCAATGTGTGTGTGCATGCGCGTGCATGCATACATGCATACACCACCCCCCCACACACACACCCCCACACACGCCAATACATTTTTTAAGGCTTATCTGGTTTTATATGTTGTGTTTAAGTAACTGAATGTTAACTACCTCCATTCTTGCCTTCTATCCAGTTTAGATAATGGATATTTATCTTAACTATATCATATTAACCCATAGCTATATTTGAGTTTGTCAAAAAAATATCATATGCACAACACATTTTGTGTAAGACAGGGCACTGGCTCCTAGATATTGTTAAGAGATGAAAGAATGGCCATCATTTTGTTGTTGGACCAGTTTATAAATTTGGTAGAGAACAAATTTTATTATACAAGTGAAATGAGCATAAGCAGTTGTATTTTGAATTCTGTGGCTCACAAATTCAGCAGTCACAACCTGATGTGTCCTCTGATCTCCAATTCTAACTTTTCCACCTCTTATTCTCTTATCTCAGCCTCTCCATGTTCTCTCACTGCATTTCTCTCCTTCAGTCAGCAAGTATCCATTTCCCCTGGGTAAACCTAGAACTCTGTGAGAGCCTCAGTATATATTTAAAGGTCCCTAGAATTGCTCTGTACAAAATGGTAGCCCCCTAGTCACATGTGTCTTTTAAATTAAAATAAAATTTAATTAAAATTAAATTAAACTAAAAAAAATTAAATTAAACTAAATTTTCAGTTCCTTAGTCATACCAACCACTTCTCAAGGGCTCGATAAGCCACTTGTGGCCAATGGCTGCCATATCAGACAATGCCAGTTATAAAACATTTCCACCATCTTGGAAAATTCTGTTGGAAAGAGCTGCTCTAGAACCTGGTTAAAGGCTTGCTTGCCAGCCTCTTCTGCCCCTGGTCCTTCTCAGGCAAGGGATCCTCCAGTGAATTGAATATTTATTGTTTTCTGCAAAAGCCCTGAGATTTGCCAACTGTGTCTTTGCTATTTCCTAGTGCTCTTTGGGGATATTGCTATCTTTCAAGGCCTAGAAGAAAGACCTCTTTTTTCCCTAGGAAGCCATTTCTGATATTCCCAGTCTGAGTTCTGCCTCCTCTGAAACCCTAGGTCACACAGTGTACCTCATTCATAACTCTACCTCATTGTGCTCCATAGTGTAGCTTCCACAGGACTTTTTAAACTCTCCTACCAGGTTATGCTGGTTTTTGAGGGAGAGGAGGTAGGTGGGGCCTTGTTTCATATTTCATGACCTCTGGTTTTCATTGTTTATGGGTTTTATTTTTATTTAAGATAAGACATTAATGAGGAAATAAAAGAATGAAGAGGGGGAAAGATATGTGTGACAAAGTCTTAAGGAAGGAGGAAAGAAATGTGGTTATGGTAACAGTATGGACATATGGTTATGTTAACAGAATAAAGGAAGAAGAATGGGGTTGCCTCACTGGATATGCTGGAAAAAGCCCTCTAATTAAAGTTTGATTTTGCCACTTAGCCTTATGGATCCGAGGGAGTTAATTATTCTCCCTAAACTTCAGGTGATTTTGTTTTTTGTTTTTTTTTTTTTCCATTTAGGGAATAAGAATAGTAATACCACATAGGCTGTGGTAAACATCACTGGAGAGATAATATATATAAAAGTGCCTCTTGCAAAAAAGAGAGAAAGAGAAAAGTTTCATACAAATGTGAGGGGTTATGCTTACAGCAAACTTCCAAAATAGAAGGGTGTGGAATAGGGAGAAACACATGTTGCGCTGGCCCCCTCACCAACCCACTTCATTCTGACAAAGCCCAGCTGACTGATAAAGTTCCAGTAGGCTCTATGTGGGTTATCCACAGGATTCTCTTTTTATCTCCCAGAAATATTTATATATCTATAAGTATCTATAATATTTTTTTATTCCACCCTCCTTGGGATACAGTTATGACTGTTGAATGTTTACTTTTCAGGCATTCCTTCTCACTTTGAAGAAATCCACAAAAGAAAGAGCAAAATGCTGACAAGTTTTCAAAGCCATGATTTACAGGAATGATTTCTGAAAAGCGAGTGGACAACGTCCGAGTTCATCATCAAATAATATTTCTAAAGCACCCTCTAGTGCTTGGCCCCAAGCCAGATGATTCAATGCCTGCAGAGGCTGCAAAGTTTTTTAAAGGAAAATGGACTCTCTGTTGGCTTCTGAGAAACAAGTATCTGTCATTTAGGATTCCTAAAGACTATCTAAATAAGCATTAAGAATGGATTGCTTTAGGGGAAAAAAAAGTCAATACAATTAGAAACCCTAATACTATTAAGTACCATTCAAATCCCAGTTTGAAATAGATATTACAACTTGAAAGACAAGGTCAAAAATTACACTGGGGATTAGAAGAATTTGAAAACTAAGTAAATCTCAGGGCAGGAAAATCTGCTTGGTAAGAGAAGAAAAGTTGTGAGCCTTGAGGAGAGGTAAACATTGTAAGAATAGATATGTGTCATCTAGTAGGAATATGAGACCCATCTGCCATCTGATGATGCTGTGACTGGTCCTAGCCCAGAGTCCTTACTCAGCTGATTCATAAGTGGTGGAGTGGAAAGAGTGCAGTGGGCAGAATCGGAAGACTCACCATCAAGGGTCAACTTTACCATGTACTTGGCTGTGTTATGTGGAACCCATCATGTTAGATTTGTGCACCTTAGTTTCTTCACATGTAAGATAGTGATAATTCTGCCAACTTCATGGAATTGTTTAGACTTTCGAGGATTAAATAAAATACAGTGGACTAGTTCCTCAAACATAGTACTTGCCCCCACAACGTCAATATCTTTCTAGTTGTCTGATTTATTTTGGCAATAAGCAATTTTATAATATGTATTCAGTATGACTCTCGAACATATCTCCTCAAAGGAAATCACACCCTAATCCTTCATCTTCTCTTTCCCACATCCTTGAGAATGGGACCACAGTTTATAGTAGGATATTGAAGTAGTAGAGTCAATTCCTGTATAGGCTAGTTAACTTTAAAGATAAATGCCCAATCATTGATTGCTTGATTGATTGACTCACCATTAATTAATTAATTAGTTAATTCAATTCCCAATGCTTAAATCTAGAATGGCCCCTTCACTAATTTTGAACCTTTTTAACAAAATGGACCAGATGCTTTCACCACATTAGAAAGATCTCTGTAGGTAGAGGAATAAAGAATACTGAGTCATTTCAAGAAGTCACTTTGAAAATGACTTCAGAACATAGAAGAACTGGATTTGTTCAAGCAAATTATATTTCAAAGTTTTACTTGCAAGGTTATTTATTACTGCGTGGAATCTCACTCCTGTGGTTAGGGTCAAGGAAAATGGGGACACAGGTGTCTGCCTATTTGCACAGGCATTAAAGAGTGTTGTAAAATGAGCTTCGGCCTTTTAAGTTACTGTCTTTTCCTTTATAATAATAATCTCTTCCATTTTACAAGGTCTATATTATTTTTAGGTAAGAAAACACTGTAGAGTTCATGTTTTATTGTTCCTTGCAGTTATATAAATTATATTTGGCCAAAACAAATGTAATTCCTACTGTGTGAACTGGGAATCCAAAATGTTGATTTTCCTCAAGTTATAAACAATGTGAAGATATGTTATACTGGGTCACAATTTTCCAGAGCAGAGCAAAATATATAACTCAGTTTTAATAACAAAACTGCATATATCATTAAAGTTTCCTACTCCACACAGAATGTATTATATTACTCTGCCCAGCAAGAGACATCCTTTGTGTAGACCACAATTTCTAAAATACCATTTGATTGAATGGAAAACATTTTAGCCATTGGTTAGTTTTAAAAAAAAATATAATGGCTAAATGCTCATGGAAATTCTGCTTTGTCTTTGCTAGTGAATATTAAATTTCTTCTGACTAAACTTCAGTGCCATGGATTTTGTAAACACCAAGGTCTGGGGGACAACTATTACGACGCTTTTCCCATTATTAGATGAGTCTTAACTTTTTTAGCATCTTGGAAGCAGATGTCTGCTTTTTTATAACACCACTGAACCTTATTTATACATGCATCATATCAACTTCAAGTTGTATTGTAATTATTTATTTATAAGCTTGCCTCTCAAAACTTGTAACTTAACAAGGCAAGGTCCAGATTGCATTACCTTCATATTTGTGGCCCTTGGTCCAATGCCTATCATAGTGTTGGAGCTCTGAAAATGTTAAGTGAAGAAGAAATGCTGGGAAAAAAAACACCACCACCAGATCATTAATTTCCTACCCACTTGTTCTCAGAATAATTCCAAAATTTAGGAGATTTATAAATGTAACTACCTTTATGAGGAAATGAGGAAAGTTTTTTTGTTTGTTTGTTTTTTGTTGTTTTCTTTTGTTTTGTTTTTATGAAAAGCCCATAGATGGGATTAGCTAACCTAGCCTCTTTATTTCACAAATAGGGATGTGAAGACCTGGAAAAAGAATTCTTTGCTCTTGCTATTGTCACAAAAGTGGAGGGAAAACTGATCCTAATTATGTTCATAGTGTTTTGTTTCATACAAAGTAATATATGTTAATACTTTTTAGAATTTTTTTTAAAAAATTTTATTGTTATGTTAATCACTATACATTACATCATTGGTTTTTGATGCAGTGTTCCATGATTCATTGTTTGCATATAACACCCAGTGCTCCATTCAATACATGCCCTCCTTAATACCCATCACCAGGTTAACCCCTCCCCCTCCCCCCTCCCCTCTAAAACCCTCAGTTTTTGTTTCTCAGAGTCCATAGACCTGTACCTCTGAAACAAATAATACATTACACGTTAAAAAAAAAAAAGATAGTAGGAAGGGAATAATACTAACATTTTTGACAAGTTAAAAAATACATATAGGAGCCAACAAGCATATGAAAACATATGACAACAAGCACACTCAACATGAAAACTTATTAGAGAAATGCAAATCAAGACCACATGAGATACCATCTCACATCTACTAGAATAACTAATACCAAAAGAAAAGAAAAGAAAAGAAAATGTTGGCAAAGATGTGGAGAAATTGGAATCTTTTGTGCATCGCTGGCAGGATTGTAAAATGGTACCATCACTATGGGAAACAGTATGGTGGTTCTTCAAAAAAATTAAAAGTGAAACTACCATGTGATCCAACAATCCCACTTTCTGGGTATATATCCCAAAGAGATATTTGTGCATCCATGTTCATGGAAACATTATTCACTGTAGTCAAGAGGCGAAAGCAAACCAAATGTCCATTGACAAATGAATGGACAGATAGAATATGGTATATACATACAATTGGAATATTTCTGAACATTAAAAAGGAAAGAAGTCCTGTCACTACTACAGAACGGATGAAGCTTGAGGACATCATGTAAATGAAATAAGTCAGTCACAAAGACAAATACTGTATGATGCCATTTAAATGAGGTATCTAAAATAGTCAAGTTCATGAAACAGAAAGTAGGATGCTGGTTACCAGTGGTTGGGGGTAGGGGGGAATGAGGAGCGGTTGTTTAATGGGCACAGTTTCAGTTTTGAACAAGTTCTGGTGATCTGTTGCACAACAATGTGAATATACTTAACGCCACGGAACTATATGCTTAAAAATGCTTAAGGTGGTGAATTTGATGTTACAAGTTCTTTTTTTTTCCTTTTTTCTTTTTGCCATGATTAAGTAAAAAAGAAGTAAATAAAAGAACTGAATTTTTTAAATATACATGGCAGCAGAAGAGGTGTTAAGGATAACACAGTTATTTTTTTTCTGGAATATTTATCTATTTGAAATCATACTGTATGAATGATATGGCACCTTATTTCTATAACAAAAATATGACAAAAGTGTTTCTAAAATTTTCTAAATAACATTTAAGAGGCTGAATAATATAAATAAACTACAATTTACTTAATAATACCCCATATTCAAATTCTTTTTATGTCTATAAATAATGCTTTATTTTCCATTTTTGTACACTCTGTATCATCTACAGTTCTGATTATTCTGTTAGGATAGGATATCATCTCAGAAGTAAAATTAGCAGAATGAACATTTAAAAATATTTGCTCTATATTATAAATTTAAGAACATATCATTCAAATATCTATTCATAGAAAGAGAATGTGAGTGCTTCCATTTTATCACACCCTCACCTGCAGGGTCTCCTCTTCTTCCTCCTTTTCATTACTGTTATTATTTCATTTGGAATGAAGGAAATGGGATTATTTGTTGATTTGTATTTCTTTGCTTAGTAAACCAGATACAATTAAACTACTTTTCAGTCACTTCTATGTTTTCTTGTGTGAGTTACTTTTTTACATTGTGTGATAATATAAATTGAATGAGATCTTTATTTATAAAGAAATTTAATTATTTGTCTGCCTTATTGAATTGCAAGTATTTTTCCTAGTTCTACATTTACTTTATATTCTGTGTCTTAAGTACATAATTCTTGAGCGGTATGGAAACCTATTTAACTCATTTTCATTTAAATTTTTATAATTTGATTATTTACTCTGTTTTCAATATTTAAGTAGATATTTCATGAATTTGTTTCATACAATATTCAGTTCTATTCCTTGAAAAATCCCACTAGAGTTTTGCATAGGACTGTGTAAAATCTACACCTGAAGTTTGGAGTGATTATAACAACATCAGTGGCAATCATAATGATAAACAAAATTCTAGTTGTGACTCTTTGGGTGCCTGCAGTCTGCCAGGTTTTGCATTTACCAATCGATCACATTTAATCCATACAACAAACTTATGAGGCATATGCTATTATTATGGCCCTTTCACAGAGAATCCAGTTAAAGCATACAAAAGTTACATAACTTTCCTATGATCATTCAGCAGTAAGTTGATGGAACCATGCTTTGACTTCAGTCCATGTATACTGCCTAAAAGTCTTTATAATATTAATTTGTCCCTTCTAAGGACTTTATTAAAATTGTCTATGTTTCTAAGACAACATAATTGTCTATGTTTCTGTCTATGATATTTTTAATCTTTGTTCTAAATATTTTGGGTTTTGCAATTTTTTGATGGTTTTGCATGGCTTTTAATTTTTCTCCTTATATTTTCTTAATGATTATTTTTAGCATCTACACACTATTGAACTTCTTTAATATTAAGAGGTGCTCTTTAATTTTCTCGGGTTTTTTAGTTGTGAAATTATGTCTTATGAAACGAATTGTAATCTTATTTCAACTTCTGTTCCATATTTTGTAGTAGTAGCCATGAGTTCTATAGCCATTAGATTAATAAGAAAGCATGTATGCATGTTTTGTTCCTAATTATAACAGATAATATCTAGGTTTTCACAATTAGGGGTAGTGATGGCTGTCAGGCTAGGAAAGTATTACTAATCATGTTTTGTGGTAGGAGGAAACTGAAGCATACAGGGACTAGTCCTTTGCACAAGGTCACATAACTAGTTCACAGCAGATCTGAGAGTCTGCTTTTCCCTCTTCCTCTGCTCCTCCCCCTGCTTGTGCTCTCTCTCTCTCAAATAAATAAAATCTTTTAAAAAATAGTCCATTTGGTAAGAATACTCAATTTTTAGAAATCATTTTTAAAATATACACTTTTATATATCAAAGGTGAGCTACCCACTCACCCACCTATTTTCCTGTCCTTTCTTAATGGGCAATAAATAAGACTGGAAAAGAAAGGAATCAATTGTTCTGTGTGGTGATCAGAATTTGAAAGTCAGGAAGTCTGAATGGCTGTAAGAAATCAGAGAGGAAGGATGCTGTAGGCATGGAAACTCAGCAGGGAAACTGGGCCAATTGATCCAGCAATCAGTGCCTGCTAAGAACCCAGGGAGAATGGCGCTCTGTGAGATATTATTCATATTTGTGTAACTGAAGAATAGAAAATTTCAAATAAGAATATTCAGGGACTTTGTTTCAATGTTGGGCTGATTTTTCCTGCCATTACTCCCAACTCTCAGGAAATCTATTGCAAGTAGGAGCCTTATGCAGGCAGCCCTACTGATACACTCTTCCTTCAGTATGCCCTGTCTCTCCTCAACAATATCAGGTTGAAACAGAAACAGTAGTATACAAGATCAGACAAACAGAGAATCTCAAACACGAGAAGAAAGACACAGCCAGGAATCACCTGATATATGAGGAAAACCACCAGCATGAAAAAGAATCACTGGAGAGCTAAGACCAGAGGAGGGTGGGGGGATAAATATAAAAAGAGAATACCTGGAAATGAAAGCATTATCTACATACACAGCAGAGTAGGTTACTATGGAATAAGAGCAGTGACAAAAAAAAAAACCCAACTTCAAGAATATTGCCCCAAATTTAAGACATTTATCAATAATTAACAATATCATTTTAAAATTTAAAAATTTCCAGAGTATAAAGTGTAAAGTGAAAAACAGAATTAATGAGCTAGATTTCAAACCAGAAAGTACACTCATACAATGTTAGAGGATAAAAATAACTAATAAATGAAATATTTAAAGAGACAGAAGACAGACCCTAAATTTCCAAAAACTCAATAGAGAGTTATCTTTAAAACTCTGAGTGAGGGGGCGCCTGGGTGGCTCAGTCGTTAAGTGTCTGACTTTGGCTCATGTTCCCAGGGTCCTGGGATGGAGCCCTGCATCAGGCTCCCTGCTCAGTGGGAAGCCTGCTTCTCCCTCTCACACTCCCCTTGCTTGTGTTCTCTCTCTCACTGTCTCTTTCTCTGTCCAATAAATAAATAAAATCTTAAAAAAAAAAAAACAAACCTCTGAGTGAATATTATGAACCTAGGAATCTATACCTAGATAACCTACCATTTAATTGGGAAGGCAAAATAAAGGCACTTTCAGATATACAAGGATTAAGAAGTTTACCAGCCAAGGACCCTAACTAATAACTTCAAAGACCAGTTAACCTTGATTCTGGATTGGCCTCAAAGATTGGTTTCCACGTAGGAGAAAGAACACAGCAACTGCCTAGACATGCAACCAACTTGTATGGAGTAATAGGTATGTTGTGTCTGGTTATTGTTGGTAAAAGGCCACATGGCACTTTGGATTTCTCCCAAAAAAGGATATTTTCTTTTTTTCATGTATTTTGTATGAAGGGTAAAATTATTGGTGAAGTTGGTGTCTCATACCTTCTATATTATTTCTTTTCAATTTGGCTGCACTAACAATGGTTTGTGAGAACTGAATTACAGAATTATGGTGGAGATAATCTTTGCTAAAGGTTGGCATTCTGGAGGAAGAGCAAGGAGGCCAGGGTCCCTCCAGTAGTGTTCAGAAAAGAGAGAACAGCAAATGAGATCAGAGAGATTGTGTAGGGCCTCATAGGGCATTTGTAATGACTGGACAGTTTTGAGCAGAGGAGGATGTGATCTGACTTTTGTTTTAGCAGATCATTCTGACTTCTGTGTTGAAAAAAGACCAAAGCAGGAGAAGGAAGTAAGATGCTAAGGGACAGCACAATGATCCCCTTGAATCAGTAATCTATGGCCATGATAATGCCGTGTAATAAGTAATCCCACAATGCAATGGCTTGAAGAAACAGCATTGCTTCTCAAGGACCTGTATAGATCATCTCGGGGTTGGCCGACCTAGGCTGTGTTGGGGCTGGCAGCTGCATTCAACTTGCAGGTCTGGCTATGCTTACTGCCTTCCTCAGGCTGCTCGATGGATGCTTTTTCTGGACCCCAGGGTGAGAGGGCATCAGTGAGCTTGGGGAAGCTCTTCTTAATGTGATGGCAAAGACCAGAAAGAAAGCTCCACTGTACAATCACATTTCAAACCCAAGCTTTCATTCTTTAGGAGCACCCAATGGGGCTCAAAGTCCAGGGGCAGGGAAGTAGACTTTGTCCATCAGGATGCCATGGCAAACATGTACACAGATGACTTGGGGCTGATAAGTCCATCTACTGCCTCATTTGAAACACAATGATGGCTTGGACAATGGAAGAAATAGTGAAGAGGCAAAGAGTAGTCAAGTCGTGTATATTTTATGCAGATAAAGCTGATAGTATTTGTGAGTTTATCAGACATGGGATGAGAGACAAAAAGAGGAACTGGGGATGACTCTCTCTCCCTGTGTTCAGAAATATCTCTTTCTAGAATTTTAGTTTAGATTGACATTAAGCTCTCTTGTTGAATTTTTAGTGTTTTGACACTTCTCTTGACTTCCACAATCTCTTTAAAAATCATGTCCAGAATTTCAGAATTTCAATTTTATATTGTCTTATTTCTAAGAAACATAGCTGATCTGAATCAGGTGAGGTGATTTATATGTAAATATCCTCAGCAGCAGCATGCTCCCACCACCTCCTCCACAACAAGGCTTCAGTTTCTCCCCTGTGATGTCCATGCTACCCCTTTGGTCCACCAATAATTCCTCTCAAAATAAAAAGTAGACTAAGTCTAGAAGTGCTTTGCTTCCCCTGTTTAGTCATCTGATCTAGCAGTGTGCCAGGCCATTCCTGGTTCTACCTTTTTTCTTCAAACATATCGAAGATCAAACTATATTCTGAATACAGTGTTTAAGACAGTAGGGAATGTTTAGAAGGATTGTCATCATACATGGTTAACATTTTTTAAAGTTTTGGCACTTAAAGTCACAGGCCTTAGTTATTTGGAATATTATCTATAATAAATAGTCCATTCCCTGGTGATAGTAAATAAATGAGGCATCATTCTGTTGCATTTTTGTTGATTTATGCATCAATATGTGGAGTGTGTTCCATTTAACAATGCAAAGAGTATACATGGTCAGTCTGTTTTGTTGCTATGTGTACTGTTTCGTCCCAGGGTACCTTGAACTGGAAAGAAGCCCTGTTGAGTGACACAGTTACATAATTCTACCTTCTTGGTAAACTGTCTTGGGCCTCAGCGTCCCCAGCTCAGATATCTGTCTATCAAGAGACATGTGGGTCTTGAATTTCTCATTCTGGTTTGACCCTAAGCCAAGAACTTTTACAGAAGCCTGAGTTCTGGGCCTCCTTCCTAAGCAACTACCACTGTCATAGAAGTAACCAATTTCTGCTCATTACTTCAGCTGCTGTTGACAGGAAATGGTGTGCTCACCCTTTTCAAAAGAAAGGCAGTGAAAAACTGTTCCCCTGCAGGTGGAGTTTTCTGGCTCATGTAAGGATTAGAAATGAAATTAGCCATTGGAAATTTCATTCAGATCAGTCCAAACATTGCAAAGTACAACAAATGCAGACCTTTCCACATGGGGTAATCAAGTTCAATTTCTTTCCATGTCTTTCCTCCAAAGCAGACAGCTGTGAAACCCTTATTAACGGTTTTCCATGTACCTAGTGGCTGCCAGAGTCTACAGAGATAGAACATTCCAGAATGAGCTCTGAGCCCTGACCTTGCAGGGCTTGCAATCTAGTCTGGAAGACCAGAGTCACCCATACAAACTGCTCAGTGAACTAGGCAGCGCATGATAGAGTAGCCAGCAGTGTGGGTCAGACAATAGGGAGTTCAGAGCCAACAACAAAGGCTAAGTGCATCATGAAGCCAACTTCAGGAGAAATGGGAATGTGACAAAATGGTATAAATAAGATGCCAGATTTGGACATTTCAACCTCTACTGTTTCCTTTCTTCCAACTTCAATTTCCCTGTAACAGATCAAAATCACCTTGTAGCAGAGATTACTTTAAAATAAATTTTAAACTAATATGCCCCCACTTTAAAACAATATTCTCATTTTGGATGGACCTATCATCCATCCATCACCCTGACCCACTACAGCAAAATGATGCATAATCCATCACAGAGCTTTCTGCACATTGCTCCCCTGTTCAAACACATAAATGGCTTCCTACGGCCAACATCAATCAGCCTTTGCTTGGAGTCCTATGGTCTCCCCAGCAGGGCCCTGCCTCACCCACTCATATATGAGTTATAGCACAAGAGCTTATCCTTTAGGGCAGCTTCAGTAATGTCCCCCATTTCCCACCACACTGAAGCCGTCATCTGTGACCTCATGAGACCATAATATTTTATAGATCAGGTTTGATTGCTCTCCCTGTGTATTTCTTATCTTTCTAGTTGGATAACATTTTCTTCCAGCACAGGATTATGCAATATAATTGGAAATATATTCACTTTCCCCACAATTTATAGCACATGTTAGATGTTCGAGAAGTCACTCACTGAAGGGTTTTAGTTTCTGTGGAACAAGGCCAGGTGATAAGCATATGCTAATTGCTGCATGCAGAGTCAGGGCTAGGATGAGGCAACTAAGATGCTTAGAGGGAAAATTTAAGCAGGCTTTTACCCTCAGTTGTGGACCTTGCTCTTTCCCCATCCTGAGAGTGAGCGCCTCCTTAAACTTTGCTTGCCTCACCGGAGAAGCTGCCATGATTGGATGATATTATGAAATGTCTTTACAGGATCTGTCTTTATGCAGTCAAAGTAGATACTGACTTTGTTTTCCCTCACAGCCGTTCACAAATAGGACGGATATGTGTGTATGCATATAAAGGGGCTAATTCCATCACACTGGCTTATTCACAATGGTGGCAAAACCTTAGGGTACAGCTTTGGTGAGAAGAGCTTGACTCTAAGTTGCATCTACCTGGCATCAAGTCTTCACTCTTCCCAACCTAGGTAATCTTCACCTCCATATATTTGGCAAAACTGTAAAATAGTAAGAATGAGAAGGAAAAGGGAAAAAAAGAAGAAGAGAAGGAGGAGGGAAGGGAAATGAGAAAAAACTCATAAGGTTTTAATGAGGACTGATTGGAATTGAATATGTGAAAACACATAGCCCTACATGAAACTCAGTTACTATTTTTATTTTTGTTGATGATCTTGGTTTGCTTTTTAGAGTGTGTTCGTACTCACTATTGGTCAAGTACAGAATTCTACATACAGGTATCTCTAAATGTATGTCCTGTACATATACTGCTTACCTAATAATGGCAGCAAGAGATTCAATAGAAATTCTGCCTGAGTTATTCCGGCCACTAGGGGACGGGAAATACCAAATGGGACCACAGCATGTATGTTTGGATTCAAGGTACTGTGCAAAGGGCATTATTTACTTTGTTCATCTTCAAAATGGATGCCTTGGAAGTTCTTAGTATCCCTGTACCATTAACAGAAATTGAGGACTTAGTAGGAAGAGTGGATACAGGGACAAAAAGGAACATTCAAGTTTGAACTGCTAGTGGCATCCATGGTGGACTGTGGATTCTTCTAGGAAGAAAAAAGACACTTCAAAAATAAGGATGTCATCTTCTAATAATTCATACTCAAGTAGTGAAATATATACCACACAGGCCATGATCCAAGGCATTTACATGCTTTCTGAAACTGTTCCATTGAGTTATCATGAGTACGTGTGTTGTGATGAACTGGGTAAGATCGGAACACAGTCTACCAGGTGACGCCTTTTCTCTTACGAGGCATGATGTTTCCACGACTTATTCTGGAAAGAGTGGATTGGCATTGAATCAATAAATAAGATTTACTAAAGCACATCTGAAGTGCAAGTGATCTTACGTAAATTAACTAGGCAATCATGACTGTTTAGACCTGGTTTGAAAAACAATTCATGAAACCAAAATGGATATTGGTCCTTGATCAGGCAACTTCTCCTTGATCAGGCAACTTCTCAGGGCCTTATGAATTATTTGCAGTAATGGTAGCACTGGATATAAAATATTTCCCTCTTCAATTTGAATAATGAACTAATCTGTGTTTTTCAATCTCACTAAAAAAAAAAATTAGTTTTGTGTCTTGGTGTCTTTGTTGTTTTGGTAATTCTTTTGCTTGAGTCCTCCAAAGATTTTTATGTACACCAAATTCAGAGGCAATGATACAAAAAGAGCGTTTAAAATCTTATTCTAAGGACAGTGGCCTTTGAATATGATTTTAAAGAGAGAAAAAAATTGAACTAACAAAATGGCCTGATATTAATAGTCCGCTAATAATTTTTATACAAAGGACAAGTAAGCAAAGCCAGATGTTAACTGAAATGTCTCCCGGTTGGGTCAGAGTCTGAACATTCCCCTCCAGTGTAAACACTCTAGCCTTGTACCCAGGACTCAGAGCATGGGCCAAGGACCAAGTCACACAGGTTTCATTGCCCAATCAGAGTACACCTAAAACAATCAAAGTAACATGGAATAAAGACATGTTAAAAACAAACAAACAAACAAAAAAACCCCAACAACACGACCTCTCTTATACATATATAAACACACACACACACGTAAAAAACAAACAAAACAAAAACAAAAAAACAAAACAAAACAAAAAAACCCTGGTATTAACAACCTCAATTTCTCTTGTATTAACAGTGGATTCTATTGGTAGCCCACCAAACTGATGGCTTGAAACCTTCCAGGACTCATCTAGGAGTCTCAAGGAGTCTGATTTACTTCTCAATGGCCCATTCATCCTTTAAACATTTACTCTGTAGCCCCTGCAGTTATAACCTAAGCTGGATTTCATACATGAAAACACCTCCAGCACCCGCTACTTTTGCCAAGTCCCAGTGAAGGCTCATGGAATAATTTAGTTTGCCATAGTGACAAGTTTAAGATTCAATTATTAAGTGTAGTAATTTATTTTTATTATGTTTGTAACATGGCTTTTGTTCAACTAATTTCACCCCCCTTCACAGCCAAACGGCCTAAGATAGCAACAGCAATCCTCTCGGCAACAGGGCCGCTCGCTCTGGGTTGTTTAATGCCACGTCAAACAGAAGGATTTCTATGGGGCTCTGATGGAGATATTTCTCTTTTGCCTTAGTTTGGGCAAAAAATTGATTTCCTTCAGATAGCTGTAATGGATGGTGAGGACGGCAGAAAGTAATCAGGCCCGGCTCGAGGCAAATGCCAGAAGTTTCCCAGAAGGATAAATCTTGTTTCCTGCCTTACTTCACAGAATTAAGCCTTAAACAAGTCATGTTCTGTGGCTTGGATGCTGTGTTTATATCAGCTTTGGTTCCCTGGCTCGTGGTTGGGAACATTGTATTGGTCTGTAACCCAGGAAGGTCTTCCTGAAGTAAGAAATCACGATCCCGGTATCTTTATCTCCCATTCCATTTTATTTGTTCTATTAATACTAGCAAATGAGCTCTGAATGGTAAGGGGATCACAGGAGACAGTTACATTCACCAGGTGCAGCCTGCAAAGCCAATGATTTAGCACTCTGCTTTGCTAACTGTCTTTCCCAGGAGCTGTATGAAAGATGCCTCTTCATAAAGGATTTTGTTTTGGAAAATAATAACAGCACCTCATCTGTGCACGGCACATTCTCAGTAAAAGTTCAGGAGAAAAATCTTTTCCGTAGAGTTCAGGGTAGGCTGAGAACTTGTGGTCTCTCAGCGTCTGAAATGAAACCAAATCCTCCCGGGATTGCATTCGTTTATGGTTAGTAACAGGCGACTTCCTGTTTCGAAGCGAAATGGGCTTGAAGAGGCTTATAAAAAAGACTCAAAAGGTTTCTTGGACATCAAATGACTCTAGTAAAACATTTTGATGAGTTAAGTGTAAATGCATCAGCAGCATACGGATTAAATTCCCTTCTAAATAAACATTAACAGAGAACATGTTTGGCAAAATGCATTTTGAGTTTTGCAAAACTGAAAACATTTGAAAAAGGAGTGTGAGATATTTGATGAACTCAGAAAGCAGCCGGATTGCCCATCCCATACTTGAATATTTTCTTTGGATGTTCTGCAGATGTCAAATAAATTAGGACACAGATATTAAAACCAGCATTGGCTGCAGAAGTGATCAGCTGCCCTTCAGTTTGGAAGGTGTTTCTGTGGATACCCAGTTCATGTACATGTGCATAGGGAGAGCCCCGGGGGACCTGTAACACTCTCCTCACTCACAGGCATCGTCTCTTTCCTGGATGTGGCCCTGAGAGACTTTCTGTTGTTCACAGCTCTTGTATCTGCTTTCCTGACTGTGAAATATCTTGACTCCCAGAGGGGATTCCTGCTTTGCTATAGATCAGCAACAAAGCTTTGGTGGCACCAGGCAGATGACAGCTTTGGTGTTGCTTGGGCCAAGACCTTTCATCCAGAAGCCTCTGCCCTTGTCAAGACTATCATCTCTCTCACCATCTCTTTTTTTCTGACATGCACAATTTATTCATCCTTTGGGATTGTAGATGTGATAGTGGAAGGGAAAGACGAAAGCTGAGATACAGTTGAACAGAGCCTCAACTGGACTCTGTAACTAGGTGTAGAAAGGGAAGAGTCCAGTGTCACTCCAAGGGCTGAGTTTGGGTGAGCTCATCTACGGTGAAGCCAGTGAACGAGAAAACTGCCATTAGAAATCTAGTGGATCACACATTCCGACGGAGCAGGGGCAATACGCGATTGGCATCTTTTTCATAAAGCACTTGGCCCAGAGCAACAAGGAGGAGAAATATCACACATGTGGATGCCACTTCCTGGCAATCCATTATCAGACTAACTTATGATCATTTCACCTTTGAATGACACTTGCGGAAAGCAGAGTCTCAGAAAATTGGCAAAAAAATAGCAGGTATTTTGTTTAATATTTGAAAGATTAAAGTTTCATCCCAGTGTATTTTAGCAAATGATATTATTTACAGATAACTGGCAACGCACCACCATATCAACAATTATACAGAAAATTAATAAGCTATTAATTAAAAATACTTAAAACCTGTACGGAGAGTGTTCACTTCACACTTTGGGTTTATTCTACAGCCTTAGAGGTGCCAGGGTCTTCCTTCCTGCCATCTTTATGCATTCATCAAAAATGGTTTCCCACTAAGGCTATGATGAGGCTGAGGCTGTTGGCCTTGGCTTTCTCAACTTTCAGTTTACTCTACATATGGTTGCCAGAGTGTTCTTTCAAAAGGACTAGTCTTGTCACTCACCTGTTCAATAATCTTTGATGCTTACCAGGTGTCTCCAGAATAAAGTCCATATTCCTTAACTTGGTGTTCAAACACTTTTGGTCTGGCCCTAATTCACCTTTCAGTCCATGTCCCACCACCTCATAATCCAGTTGTAGAAGACAAATTCCCTGTTCCCAGATTGCACATGTTCATATGTTCCCTAGTACTTCTCAGCATTTTGCACACTTGTAAATATTTATTAAATTTTTTGTTTAAACAGAGTTTACCACTAGATTGTTAGTACATGAGCGTGGAAGTTGAGTCTATCTTCTGTGCTGTGGGTTCATCCGTAGGATTTAGCACAGCTTCTGGGACATAACCCGTGACATCTGTGAGCCGATGGAGTCACTGCTCTGTGTCTCATGGCACCGGTTATATACTTCTATTTGGCACTTGCTGGATTCCATGTTTGCCTTCCTGATCTTCCTATCACCAATATTTGAACTTAGAGGGCAGAGGATAGGACTTAATTTATTTCTGCATCCTTGGCACCTGGCTTCATGCTTAGCACACCCTGAGTATTCAATAAATATTTACTAAATTTAAATGGAGAGTATTTGTGGCAGTAAAAGGTTCTATAAAATCCTGTTGATTCCCAGGATAGGCCTAGAGGCAGGACGGCGATTTTGAGTTGTGGCTATCACTCTTGCATGCGCAATAATGTTCAAGGTAAGGTAGGAAAGCTAGAGTCCCCAGGCCAAATCTTTGCCATGACCTGTTTTTTGTGAATAGCTTTGGCAGATCATTCGTTTTCCTACTACTTGTGTCTGCTTTCACACTACAGTGGCAGACTAGAGTGATGGTAGAGACCAGTAACCATTAAGGCCTACAACAGTTACTATTTGGCCATTTATGGATAAAGTTTGCTGATCACTGTTCTAGAGGACAGACATAAATAAGAATACTAACAGTTTTAGTAATAGTAATAGTAAATACTAATTAGTATTAGTAATACTAATACGCTATGTAGAGTGGTTATAAGGATTAAACAAGGTAACCTCTGTAATATGTTCAGCATAGTCTTTGGCACAGGTTAATTGCCCAGTAATTTTTAGGCATTATTACTAATATCACTATCATAATATGAGGATTATTTTCTAACAGTCCAAACCTGAAATAACAAGCCAGCAGGAATTTGATGCCGACCAAGTTAGAGGCAGACACAGGGAGGAGAGAAACGTAATCTAAGAGCCTGGCATTGAAGGAAGAGCAAACTACAAAACAGACAAAGTGCTTATAGAAACGCCATTTGATATAGACCATGATTGCTTTGTTATTGTGCCCATTTTACAGATGAAACATATAAGGCACCAAATGCTTGTTCATCAGTCTTAGAATATCAAGCTAGAAGTGACAGGGCTTAAAAGGGCTGTTACATATGATACAGGGACTAAAAGGGGCTGTTCACAATCTCTGGCTCATAAATGGCTAATTAGGTTGGGACAAGTTTTGAGAAAGAATCACCAAAAACGAACCACAGCCCTGCAAACTATAGAAACTCTGAGAGGAAATGTTGACACAGAAATGGATTCCTGGACCAATAAACATATGAGGAGGTGATCAGTATCATTAGTGATTAGGAGAATGCTAATCAAGACCACAGGAGGTATTTCACAACCAGATACATTTTACAACTGGTACATTTAAAAAAAAAAATCTGACATTTCCAAGTGTCTGAAAGGATGAATCAATAGAATTTCTTCAACATTGCTGATAGGATTATAAATTGGCGCAGCCACTTTGGAAAGCAGCTTTGCATTACCTTCTAAATCTTACCTTCATATATTCTATGGCACAACAAATGCACCTTAGATGTGAACCAACAACACTCTTGCATACATACAAGAGGAGGTGTGTGCATGAATGTTCACAGCAGCTTTTTTTTTTTTTAAGTTTATTTTTTTAAGTAATCTCTAGAGCCAACGTGGGGCTCAAATTCACGACCCCAAGATCAAGAGTCCAATGCTCTTCTGACTAAGCCAGCCAGGCATCCCAACAGCAGCCTTATTTTTAATTGCAAAAGCCCGGACATCTGTCAACAGTAGAACTGACAACGTGTGGACAAAGCACTTTTACATCGTAGTCCAAAAAGGTGAATGACAGGAATATATGACAGTGGGGATTCCCCTTAATAATATAAAATTAAATAAAAGCAAAGGAAGTCACTAAATATTCAATATAGGATGGCATGATATATTTCTGTAAAGTTAAAAACAAACTAAATAAATATATTTAAAGAATATATACAGACACAATAAAAATATAGCAAGGAAATGAACACAGGATTTAGGATGCCCATTTCTTAGTGTATAGGGAAGCAGTTTCAAAGGTTCAACTGAGATGTGTTTGACAAAAGTGTTGATTTATTTACTCCTTTATTCATTCAGCAAATAATATTAAATATTTATATATTAGCTTCTGTTAAGTTATAAAAAATAAGCAGCTATTAAGTGAAAGCACTAGGATAAGTATAGGGCAAAGTAATAGAACAGACAGATATGACTCTGTCTTCATGGGGCTTACATTCTAATGGGAGAAGTGTTCTGGAGAAGACCAGGATTTAAACACTTTTCTATCTGAATTGGAATGATGACATTCCAATAGGATCCATGGAAACAGAAAGAAAGAGCCTTCCAGAATATCTTCCTTTGGGTAACATGTAAGTTGAGCAGGACCACCTGTAATACAAGTCCAAGTTGCAATAAATGGTAAATTCACAGACATTGAGTGTAACAGGCCCAACCAACACTCAGGATATATGCATATATCTGCTTATACTTAGAGAAGATAGTAAGAAAATACATGAAGACATTGGTGACTACCCTCTACCATTTACACATGGCTCTTCTCCTCCTCTAGCACCAGAAATGATTTTAACTGATGAGTTGATTCAACAAATACTTCTTGAGTTCCCTATATTCGAATCATCATCATGCTTGATTTTGGAAAGGTCCTAAACAGCCATTACTCAAAATTAATGACATGCCCAGTAGCAATGACTAGAAAAGAGATTTGATCCCAAATGCTGCAGAACTGTGAGTTCACAGTAACTGCGAGTTACTTAGCTGGGCAGTCCATACACGACGCTTTCCAATGATGCATGGAGGTGACAGGTTTCCACAAAGCATAACTCCTTGCCATTTATTTGGGGACTTGCTGACTGCTCCATTTTAGGAGCTCCAAAACCTAGTTTCAGTCAATGAAAAGGTGACAGCTGCATTAGAGACGCAGGAGTGATTCAGGGCACGGGCTTCCTCATTTTCCCCCCTATGTATGACTCTGATCCTTCTGTGGCTCCTCCTCACACTTCCTCAAACCTGGCTTCCTCACATTCACACGTTCAGTATCTTTAGCTCCCGATCTCTTTCTCAGCCAATTTCATACCAATACACATGACTGCAGTTTTGTTTTGTTTTGTTTCATGAACAAACTAGCTGCTGAAGGGACTGGCTAATGCACTCCCCAATGATCTGTTCCTCAGGACCCACAAAGTAGGACTTGAGTTTATTGACAAAATAGGTAAATTGGTTTCCAAAGGTCATGCTTTTCTGGAGAAACTGCATCAAAGTAGGAATTGCTAATTCAAATCTCTGCTAATCTGAATAGTGGCCTGGGTCAAGAGCTGGGATCACGATACCAGTGTTTCCACCTCTCCCTGCAGGACAGACTCAGGAACTAGTACCCACTGCCCAGGCTATAGAATGCCCCCCCGCCCCAGGCTGAACTACCTGTGGTTTGTTAATTAGTGAGGGGTTCTACTCAGTCAGAACTTTTTTTTCCCTAATTACAACCAGGCGTCAGCATATCAGACAGGAGGGAATCAGAACTAAACTTTGGTTATAAGAATGGATGTTCCACAGAAACTCCTTGACTGTAACAGTGAATCCCTCTATCAGGCAGGGAAAAGTCGTGCCCCAAGGGGGAAAGCCAAAGATTGTCATCTCAAATGTGCAAGCAGCAGTTTATTTGTTTTGTGGGTGTTTTTCTCCTCTGTAAACATGTTCTGAGGCCAAGTGATTGGTACATGCTTTATAAACTGGAAATATAAACACAGACATTCTCTTCCAAAAATGGATCTTTAGGACTTCCCTAGGGAACTCGCTCCTATTGTTTGTTCTGAATTCTGAACCAGCATTAGTGAAAATGTTACACTTCTAATATTTGGAGTGTTAATCCCAACATCAAAGAGAAAAAAATGTTGAAAAGGTTTTGAGGCACTCTGTTGGATTCCAAAAGCCATTTCTGCTTCTAGTGAGGACAGTCCACTTATAGGACATGTTTTAAAGAGGGAGGAAGAAGGAGGAAAACCAATCTGTGTGGGTGGGGAGGACCTGGTGCCAAAGACGATTCTCCTTCAACCACATGCTCTGAGGTCTCTGATCATGCCAACTGGTATTTCAGTTTTCCATGTCATTGCTGTGTGGTTCTATTTTTTTTCTCTCATAATACAACACCTTCTTCTAACCTGGATGTGGTTGCTTTTAAAAGCTGTTTTGTCAGACACTGGAAGTATTAATGAAGCATCTCAATACTGAGTAATGAAGACTTCACAAATTGTTCACTTCTAAATAAATGGTCTTTTTGCAAATAAGATGGTTCTTCCCTACCGATTCACAAAGGGTTGGCTTAGAGTCTGGCTGTTGGTACATCTGTTCTTAGCTCAAAAGCCGCCTCTCCCTTTTTCCTTAAATGATATTATTCAGCTGGACAAGAGAATTACAATATTTAAGTGGTCCTGGAAGAAGAACAATGTGTTTGGGGAAAGCTTTTAGCATGTGCTGTCAAGGGAATACACTCAAGTGTTCAGAAATAGCTCCTCCTTACACATCTTCCTTCCAGAAGATGGAGGGCACAGACTCTACGATCTCTTATGTAAACACTGCCCTGTTTGGAGGTCCCCTGGGATTTCCCTAGAGGATCATAGTTATTGGGAATGTCTAGGTTTCTATTTTGGGTTTATAAAACACATCCTTTGTCATTTGGCTTTGAATCGCACATACATAACAGAGACACATACAACGTCTTGGTAGTTTTTGTACTTAGTCAATTGGCATTTAACTGCAGGCACCACCCAACTGAATTTTACATTTACTAAATTGGACACCATGAACAACAGTATGCTGCCCCATTTCTCACCACTCCCTCAACTCTCTCCCAACCCCAATCAACGTGATAGAAATATAGCCTACCAAAATGGAGGAGGAAGCAGGGCTTTAGTCTACCCCACAAGGAGCCATCTGTTAAATATTTCCCTACCCTCACCACTCTTACACTAAGATTGGTACGTGTTTGCACTTTTCTCACTAGAACAGTGCCTGACATGTAGTAGTTGCTTAGTAAATACTTGTCATTTTCAATAATATTGTGGTCAGTGGTATACCTAGTATATTTGAGACAGACAAAAGATCAGTTTTTACACTCATTTCCTCTACATGGCAAAATTAGTTTCATTTACTGACAGGAAATAAATAATAAGATAGAAGATAGTGACAAAACATATTTTATTTAAGTATGTAATCATTCATGAAAATAAAATTAATAGTATAGTTCAAAAAAGAAAAAATGCACAACTGTTTATTTAATAGCTATTAAATTTACCTAGCCATTTGAACTTTGATTGTTTGGTTACAGCCTGATATAAAAATATTTTACTTAAATAATTGTCCAGTAACCAGAAAGCAAACTTTAATGCAAACAAAAGATTTCAGAAAGCACAGTGACTAAGTCATACCATTGATGTAATGTTTTACTTTACTGATTCATTCTTTAGTTTTGCAACAACTAACAATTTTAAAAAATACATTGCAATCTTAAAGATATCACTCAAACTCAGTAAGATATCTATGTATGAACCAAAATATGTACTTATCAAATGAAAACATCACCTCTCTGTGATATAGTCCGCACTCTGATTCACTGATTTATATTTTAAAAATAAAAATTCCAAGCAGTCACAGAAATCACTCAAATTCTGTTTCTTTGTCTTCAAAAATCATGATGTTATCATTGTTTATTTCAAATCTACTGTTTACACACCAGAATATCTAGTGGGTACAAATTGTATTTAAATGAGCTGAACCATTAAACATGCATTTTTGAAATAAACACATGTAACTGAGTATGTGTGTGTCAGGACCAACTTAACAACCAGAAGTTCTCTGAATTAACGTTATGTAGAATGCTTACTAGAGGAAAAGTAATAAAAATGAACACAGTGGAAGCTTATATATATGCATATGTAAGTTTTTATATTATATATTCTTTAATCTATATTTACTGTAAAATGTTATAAATGTTATATTTATTTGTATAATATATAATATTTAAATTAATACACATTTATATTACTATATCTGCACTACATAAATATCTTATTAAAATCATGTAGTAATTGCAACAATTGTTTAGAATTTAGAGCAACAGAATACTTTTTCAGGGAGGAGTATTTTATCACTGATATTATTTAGAATTGCTGGTGTGTGTTGATAATCAAAAGTGGACCTATTTTTAATCTGTTCTATTATTGCATTTAAATTCTCTACAGACTATGCCCACTTTTATTGCTATCTCTGCCCTGCTCTTGTTATACCACTGGTTGTTAGTATTTACCTTTCGTTCCCAGTGCCCAGCAAAGCCTCACGATTGGCAAGTGGTCCATGAATGGTGAACATGTCCCACTGCCTACAGTTAATTTAAGGGAAAAGTTAAAGTGAAGAGTAGTCTTGAGGAATGCATCTCACCACAGTGAGCTTTTCCTCTTTAGAAGCCTGGGGTAAGGAGTCAAAAAGTGAGGTGGTCATCCATTCAATTCAACCTCTGCAGTGATGTAAGAGTGCATGGTTCTTAAACCATCTAGAACCCAAAATGCACTGTCCCTATGCCAGTCGTCCCTATGCCAGTCCACCTGGAACCATTCATCTTCTCTGGGAGGATTGGTGGCAGCTCAGGGATTCTCACGGGGCACAGGCATCGGGGTTCCAAAGGACAGAGCTCTGGGTTTCTTTGCCAGGGCAGGGGCAGCCAGAGTTCTCAAGGTCCAGGACCATATTAGGAAATATATTCACCAGGGGAACAACAAACATGTTTGTTTTCTTCCAGCACAGTCTGCTCTGCTTATCTCAGACACCTCCCTTTCTTCAGCAGAAATCACAGTCCTGGGAGGAATGTTCCCTTGGGGTTAGGGAAGTTTTCCCTCTGTCTAACTGAGGTCTTGCCCTTGGTATTTGTGAAATCATTTCAAAAGAAATGATTTCTCTGAGACCAACAGATAGTTTCTTAAAAATCAAATGTGAACAGCCATGCAAAGGAGGCTTTCCTGAAGGTGAGTGCAATAGGTTTACTGTCTGTCACTCATTTGCTGAAGTAGCATCAGAGGATATCTTCTTCACAATCCTCCTAACCAATCTTGCTGGATATTCATCACTGCACTTAGGGTCATGAATCCTCTGTGCCATGGAGGAGAAAGAAGCCAGGAGCACTTGAGTCTATGTCCTTGTTACTGCTCATCATTTACAGCCCTTGGTGCTTAAAGCAATGCTTTGAACCAGCAGGACATGAGTGTGCTAATCAGAAACCACCATGTTCCTCCTACCCAACCATGGCCCAGTCACACCTGCTCATCAGAGTTTTTCTTCCTCCTACCTTTCATGAAATATGACACAGCCCATCAATTTCTGGCTACTTGCTATTTCCCGTCACCGGCACTTAGTTTTCTGCTAGCCACAAAACTGTATTTTCATTAATTAAAATGTCCAATCATACATAGCAAAAGAACCTCTGCAAGAAAACCTCCAGCCTGTGTGCTGGGCCTCCTCACCCTGAAGGTGGTCTCTTGAAGTAGGACTTAAGTCAAACTCAGGCTAACATTGACTCAAGTAGCCCACATGCAGTCTTGCTTAGGTTGCCTCTTTTTTCCTTCAGAATGGAGGAAAGGTTGCACCTTTTGTCTTAAGGCCTTAGATGAAACAGAGATAGGGTCTGATTTTAAAACTACAATAACAACCCAATTCATACTTGTCTACTGAATTTTAATTTACAAAGTGTTTTTGAAAGCCATGAATACATGGAGATTCAAAGGTTAAATGAAGCAACAAGGGATTATAACTGAAGGGGCATTTGTCTGATTCTGTGATGTTAGATGTAATCCTGGAGTAGAAGGCTTTTGAGTTGAGAGGGTCCTAGGGGTCCTGAGATATTTTCTTCTAACCAAAATGCATGGAAGCCAACAAAACCCCTGTCCCCTTAGCCAGGCTACCCATTCAAACACATTGAACCATGGCGGCATAAATGAAGCATATTACATTTCTTGCATTTGTAGGTTCTAAGGGAGCATTGTATCAGGAAGGGAACAAAGACAGTTTTAGAAATACAGGGAATGAGGCTATGCTGAAAAGAATAGATTCAGGGCAATTACAAACAGAATTTTGGACAACTGGCCAATCAATCAATTCAAAAAATCATCCAGAACGATGAGAATAGTCATGATCAAAAGAGTAACTAGACTATTATTAATATCCCTAGATGTTAAAGTAATACTCAGTGATAGAAAATAATCTGCATATGGATGAGGACATAAATGCAACTGAAGCTTTTTTCCTAAAAGTTTCATCTCTGCTTGGTAGGAAAGATTGGCTCTTAATGTCACCTCATGGGCTAGGGTTAGCTGCATAACATCACTAAGTGTGGTATATACATGCATTTTACCTATACAGACTGCTTCCATGGTTCTTGAAACACATTCCACAATAGAGTTCTGGATCTTCTCCACCCATCCTTTGGTGGTTTTTGTAAAATCTAAGCTGATAAACACCTTCCAGCATTGTTATAGAGAGAAGGTTAGCCAATATTTGCAAGTCACTACCCTATGCCAACCAAGTAAAGGTACCTCTTATGAAAATGTGTCTCATCTTGTATCCTAACCTTGTTACCATATGCTGTATCTTTTATACTTTCACAGAGTTATTTCATTTGGCCTTTAAAATACCTTTCTGGGGTAAACAGTAATATTCCAGATTAAAAAACAGGGCTTGGAAAGGTTAAATTATTTGCTCAAGGTTACATTGTGAGTAGTAAAGATGAATATTTTTGTCTTTTATTAATAATATTTCACTTGTCTATAATGTTATAAAAGACTTTGAAGTAGAGACTTTCCCACCAATTATCTATTGATTTTCACAAATTTGGAATTTAGCCAGAGATCCTGTTTCAGAGATGAAAACATGGTAAATTACCCAGTTTGTAAGTGTCAGATTCCTAACTCAATCCAAGACTTTCTTTATACCACCTTGCATCTGTGTATGTTTCACTTTCTAAAAATGTGTACATTTGCTTATTTCCATGTAATTCATAATTACACTTACTAAGAAATGCATAAATGTGGCCGTCACTTATTCCTAATCTCTTTTCCCTTACTTCCTCATTTAAATAGCCAGAAGTTTGAACCACAAGACAGAATGAATTAAAAATCCAATGTAAGTACTTTTTGTTTATATCAATTTCAGTACTGGTCCCCAAAATACAAACCAGTATCAACAGTTTGAAATTACTGTGTTAACATTTTCTGTTTCTAAGTTAAGCTAAACATTGGAGCAAATTGTATTGCAACACATATTTGTTTTAATTCCAATACAACTGATATTCTTATCCAAGACATGTTAACAAATTTTCCTGTAGTTACCCATGCTGTGATGGAATGGAGTTAATGGAATATTTTGGTTTACAAATTTGAGTAAAAATAAAAATTTTACAATTTTTGTACAACTCAAAAATGCATGTTTTTTTCCCCCTATTAAATTACTTTGCTCTGTGTCAGATATAAAAATCCTCTGCTTCATCCAGTAAACATCCCATTTTAGTCTACAATTTGTAGCAGTAGCCCCTCAGGGGAAATATTTTAATAAGAAGATTATTATGAAATTGATTTTTTCCCATCTTACCAACAAATTTTATGGGAAAATAAAAAAAAAAATCCCCTTCCTGTACTTTACTCTTGTGCAGATGAACAAGAAAAATCTGATCATTTAAATTGTACTTCATGTCCTGATGTGGTAACTAAAGTTTTCCTTAGAATACAAGTTTATATTATCAACACTGACTCATTTTCTCAGGGATCATTTGGCTCTCTCTTGGTATAAAACCATGCCCTTGGAAGGACTGTTAGCTAAATAAATTAGACAAATTATCTTTTGATCAAATTCACTTCTATTTGAATATCACAGGCATATAATAGCAAATGTAAAATCCAGTGCTAAAAATGCTTATCAGTGTGTCATATATGATAGTAAAAATTGAAAACAAAATAAAGTTTCAATAGATGAGACTGACTAAATAAATTTTGATAGAATTTCTGAGGAAACATTAGGCACTACTAAAATAATATGCCTATAAATTGTTCATGAAATGGGGTTAATTTTTTAAAAAAATATATTATAAAAATTACTACATGTTATTAGCTCCTAAATACACATTTTTTACCTTTTAATATTTCTAAAATCAGAATTCATCCTAAAATTCATGGTGTCTCACAGTCATTGTAAGCCAAGTAGCCATGGTGGCAGTTGTTTTTGCTGGGCCATGTATGAACTTGGCTGTTATTCTGTTAGAATGACTGAACAACTGCCATTCCTCATTGTTTCACTCATAGAACCTTCTGTCCTTACGACAACTTTCAGAAGGAATACAAACCCTACTTGTTGCTTGAAAATCTTATATAAACTCTGTTTTAGAACAAAAAGGTTCAAGCACCATAAATTAGTTAAGGTAAAAGACTGAATGCTCTCCCCACTAAAATTGGAAGGAAGCAAAGGCAAAAATGCTTACTCTCACTATTTGTATTGAAAATAGTACTAGAAGTCTTAGCCAGTGTAATAAGGTAAGAAAAAAAATAAGAATCTTACATATTGGAAATAAAGAAATAAAACTGTCTTTATTTGCATAAGACATGATTGTCTATGTAGAAAATCCCAAAGAATCTACAAAAAAAAATAATAATAATAACCATTTGCTAGAACTAATAGGTGGGTATAACAAAGTCACAGAGCACAAGGACAACATTCAAAAATCAATTCTATTTCTCTATATAGCAAATAGTAATGGGAACTCAACATAAAAAATATAATACCATTTGCAATAGTTCCCCACACACCATAAAAAAAAAAGTAGGTGCAACTTTAACAAAACATGTGTAAGATCTACGTACTGAGAAAAGCTAACCACTGATGAAGGAAACCAAATATCTAAATAATTGGAAACCATTCATGAATTGAACGACCCAGTATAGTTAGATGTCAGTTCTCTTCAAATTTGGCAATAGTTTTATAATTATCCCAAGCAAAGTGAGAAATATTTATTTTTGTATAGACATTTTCTAAAATTTATATGGTAAGGCACAAGAATTAGAGTAAAACAATTTTGGGGGCGCCTGGGTAGCTCAGTAGGTTAAGTGTCTTCCTTCATCTCAGATCATGATCCCGGGGTCCCGAGAGCGAGCCCTGCATCAGGCTCCCTGCTCAGGGGGAACGTGCTTCTCCTTCTCTGTCTGCCCCCTCCCTGCTCATGCTCTCTCTCTCTTTCATTCTGTCTCTCTAAAGTAAATAAATAAAATCTTTTTTAAAAAACAAAGCAATTTTGAAAAAGCAACTTGGAGTATGTGTGTTATCCAACTATAAGATTAGTTCTAATGTTGCAATCATATAAACTGGTAAAAGTACAGACATAACTCAATGGAATAGACTAGCACAGAAACAGAGCCTCACCAACACGTCCACTCAGTTTCTGACCAAGAAAAAGCACACAAAAATTAAATGGAGAAATAGTATCCTTTCAACAAATGGTATTGAAACAATTAACATCCATATGCCAAAAAATAAACCTCAAGATAATTTTTATGAGGAAATTAACTCAAAATGAACAATGGATAAACATAAAATGTACCATTATCAAACTTTCAGATGACACTAGAAGCAAAAATCTTATACCTGAGGTTGAGTAAAGATCTCTTAGACTTTACACTAAAAGCACAATCAATAAAAGAAAACAGCTGGTCAAGTTGGACTTCATCAAAATTAAAAATGTTATTTTGAGAAATACTGTTAAGAGAATGAAGAGTGAAGTCACAGACCAGGAGATAATATTTGGAAATCATATATCCAACCAATGACTTCTATCCGTAATATATAAAAACTCTCAGAACTCAACACTAAGAAAACAAACTCCCCGACTAACAAATGGGCAAAAGACTTCACAAAATAGATTATATCAATGGCAAATAAACACTAGAAAAAGCAAAGCTACTTAACATCGGTAATCATTACAGAAATGCAAATTAAAACTAAGATGAGATACACACCTATGAAGATGTCTAAAATAATTTTTTTTAAAGAAAACTGAGAATACCAAGTGCTAGCAAGTATGGGGAACAACGAGAATTCTACATCTTACTAGTGAGAATACAAAATTGTACATTCACTCTGGACAACAGTCTGGCAGTTTTTTATGAACATGCAGTAGTGTGTTCACTCAATCCAGGGCATTTCCACAAGAGAATTGAAAGCTTACGTTCACACCAAAATCTGCATGTAAATGTTATAGCAGATTTCTTTATAATCTCAGAAAGCTGGAAATAGCTCCAGTGTCCTTCACGGTGACTGGATGACAAATTCTAGTATATCTATACAATAGTGTTGCTCATCCACAAAAAGAAAAAGAAAAAGGGAACAAACTATTGATTGTACAACAGTAGAGATGAATTTCAAAGGCATAATATTGAGTGGAAGCAGTCAGTCTCAAAGATGACATACTGTCTAATTCCGTCTATATAACATTCTAGAAAAGGCAAAACTACAGTGACTGAGGACAAATTAGCAGTTGCCAGAGATTGGGTGTGAGAGACAGTATGACTGAAAAGGGGCAGCACAAGGGATTTTTTTGGGGGTGATAGAGGTGTTCTATATCCTGATTTTGGTGATGGTTACACAAACCCATACATATGGCAAAACAACAGAACTGTCTAATCCAAAAAGGTCAGTTTTACTTTACATTAATTAAAAAAAAATTAAATTATATCTCTAAGGATGTCTACTTCGTACAAATAAAAAGAGAAGTACGTTTTTAAAAAGTGCTCTGTCATAGGTTTTCTCGATGGTATATAAACCAAAGTTGTCTTATAATCAAACACCTTAAACTTAATGAAGCATGGTCTATATACATTATTTTAAAGATGTCACATAAAGTTATCATTGACAGTTTTACTCATGGCTGTTTTAGATTGTGAAACAGAGATAATTTTTTTTTTTACATTTTTTAATGTTTTTTGCAATGAGCAAAAATTCTTTTTATAAGTAGGAAAAAAAGAGTCGAATAAATACTTTAAAAAGATGAAGAACAAAAGAAGTTGAGGCAAGTGGGCCCGGCTTGTCCCAATTCTGCAAATGCAAAGGGTCTCATTCAAGGATGTGATATGACGAGGTGATTCACCAAACTCAGAACTCCCTGAAGATTTGTTTATTTCTTATTACTCACACCTATCCAATCACCAGATAATTCCTCAAGATACACACATCGCGAACAATCTGCAAAGCAATAATCAGTTTGGGATTATTTCTGGCAACTGCAAATGTGTTATAGTTGGAGAACTACCCACAAAAGGAAAAAAAAAAAAAAGGAATTTTTATCTTTATTGGGGAAACAGGATACTGTCTATGGCTGCTTCTTTTTTAAAACTCAAATTATGGGATGTGATGAGAAAGCCAATATTTCAGAATAGGTAAAATAATGCTCGTGGCAGATATTCATTTGTCTTCTGTCTCTGTCCCCTCATACAAATACATTTCCACATGTCAGTTCTCTGAAACCCTCCTCTCTCTGTATTCCATCAGTAATGACTCCAGTAATAACTGTCAAGGGCAGGATTAGTAAACATTTTGTAAAAGCAAATGGCTTCCAAATGTGGACTTTCTCTCAGCGAGCATGTCCCTCAGAGCCTGACTCAGAACACAGGAGCAGGTAGAAATGCCAAGCCCAGAGCACTGTGAGAGAATCAAGCGGCTAAGTGTGTGAGGGCTCAACTTGAAAGCCACCTGCAGTCTCCCCTCTTTAACTTCAGAGTTGACTGGGCAGTGGGTTCAACAGATAAGAATGACCCTTCATAAGGCTTGTGCATGGTGTTTGCCTAGAGGACTATTTACAAAGGTATCTAAGCACACCCTGCACTATGTGGTTGGGCAGGGGTAGGAGGAAGTGGTTCATTAGCCCCCCTGGCCTTTGGATCTTGGATCTAGAGAAAAATCCTTTAATTGTACTAAGACTCATTTTCCACATTTTCAGAATGGCCACAAAACCTCTGGGAATTACCACTTTGACTAACTAGGTCAGGAGCCTCAAAGCTGTTTATTTCCTTTTTTGTTTCATGGGTACCCACAATATTATGGAATATTAATAAAAATTTAAGAATGATATTTTCAAACATTTTAAAGATGTGACTAATGAAAATGGTAGTGACAGAATAATTATGTACAATTTTATTAAAGCACTCTATCATGAGGGATGTGTGTGTTAGACCAAAACAATATTTAGGAAAGCAATAACAACTTTTATTGCTGGGTGGTGGGATTAAGAGTAATTATTTCTTTAATGCTATTTATATGTTCTCAATTTCTTTGTCTAGAACATATATTTCTTTAAAAAAAAAAACCCTGAAAAGTAACAGTCTAAAACATAACTGTTATCTCTACATTTTGGAATTAGATTGGATTTTTATATCTTTATAAAGTGGAATCTTTCTAGTATAATTGCATGTTATCAATTAAAGATGTATTACTTTATTATAAAATTATATAATTTTAAATATTAAAACAGGAAAATTTTTTTGGCATCTTAAAAGAAAACATTACACTGTATTAAATAAGTATTTCAAGCCACCCAGAAAATGCTCTGTTGGCACCTCCTGGCTCTTCCTCCTGCATGTCCATGCCAGAGTCCCCCATATTCTGCATTGCTCCCCTTCAGCATTCTCATCGATTCTTAGGTCATTCCCTGATGATAAAAATCACTCCAGGAGCAACATGGGACCAGCTCATCTTACAAAACAAAAGGGGTTGTTTTAGAAAGCAAAGAATTTCTAGTTTAACTGCCATTTAGAATTTCTAGTCTAACAGCTTCCAGCCATCTGAGCAGCTGAATGAAGTTTGAGAAACACACAACACTGGGACATCCGAAGGTGATCTGAATAAACAAAGTAGAATAGTGCTCACTCCCCAGCCAGGGGGCTTTATGCTCCATAACAAACAGCTTCGTCCTGGCTGCCTACAGCTGCTATAATCTCTTCTCTACCAGAGTGGGGCCTAGAAGCAGGGAGTCAAGACATCTGAATATACAGATGCCAGGCTTTTGCTGAGTCAGTCGGGCATACACCATCTTCAAAGGACTTCCCCCCAAACCCCCCGGCCCCTTTGTCCCTTTCAAGAACTTGCTTTGCTCAGTAGAAAATATCAAAATTCTTGCTGTTTAGTTTTTACAGGAAGCCAGGGCACTGATAAATGAGAGCTCATCCATACATGTTTTTACTTTGTTACCTAAGAAACTATCTTCAAAACAGAAGTCCTCATAAATACTCTGGAGATGCATCAGACACTCTCCCGCGCTGTGCGACACTGTGTATATTGTTTGGCAGCAGTTCATTGGGGGAAGATAAACTAGCACATTTTGCCAGGATTCTATTACTCTTGACCTTGACCTTGGCTAGAGGCTGTTTCCAGTTATACTCCATCTTAAAGAAAGACAGTGCCTACTCTTTCCCCAAGATTCTTTTTTCCCTTCTCTTCTCAGTTGTCCCAAGTACAACCCTCAGGATGCTGCCTCACTGAGAGGAAGGAAATCCTGCCGCTGCTTCTCCTCCCTCGATTTCTCACTTGAACACAGCGTTCAAGTGCCCCAAGACTTCCTCTTCTTTAAGCAATGGAGGTTGCCTCTTAGACAGTACTTGATCTTGACGTTCACAATACTGTATAAGAGCGTATTGTTAACTGCAGGCACTCTGCTGCCCAGCAGATCTCTAGAATTTACCCAGCTCACATAACTGAAGCTTCATACCCATTGAACAACTCCCCATTTTCCCCATCTCCCAGGCCCTGACAGCCACTATTGTATTCTCTGCCTCTATTAATTTGACTATTTTAAATATCTCATATAAGTGAAATCATGCAGGATCTGTCCTTCCGTGACTAGCTTATTTCACCTGGCATAATGTTTTCCAGCCTCAATCATGTTGTCACAAATGGCAGGATCTCCTTCTTTTTTAAGACTGATTAATATTCATATACAAGCACACACACACACATGCACATATACATACACACGTATAATGTTTGCTTTATCCACTCACTGGCCAATGGACGCTTGAGTTGTTCCCATATATTGGCTATTGTAAATAATTCTTTTTTTAAAAGATTTTTTATTTGAGAGAGAGAGAGATAGAGCATGAGCATAAGTGGGGGGAGGAGCAGAGGGAGAGAGAAAGAATCCTCGCAGGGCTCCATCCCAGGACCCTGAGATCATGACCTGAACTGAAATTGAGAGCTGGATGCTTAACTGAGCCACCCAGAGGCCCCTATCATAAATAATTCTGCAGTGAACATGGGAGTGCAGATACCTCTCTAGATCTTGATTTCAGTTCTTTTGGATATATTTACTCTCTTGATTGTGGTGATGGTATCTTGGGTGTTTTCTTATATTCAAACTCATCAAATTGTATGCATTAACTATGTGCAGTACTTCCTTGTCAATTATACTTTAATAAAACTTTTTTTTAAGTACTTGATCCTGGCACAGTTTTGCTCACTATATATTTTTTTCCCCTGACAGCGATGACCCAACTCATCAGCACCCGCTCTACAACATGAAGTTCCCAAAAGTGCATTTCCGGTGTGTGGTGGACGGGGTAAACAACCTGTCCGCATCCATTGCTCTCCCCAGCTCGGTTGGGCTCACTTCAAACATTCTCAAAAAGGAAAATTTTCCCAGTGAAGTGGTACCGGAAACTCCGAAGCCTGTGCAACCCAAATGACTACCACACCTACTCCCTGTGCCAAGCCAAAAGCTTCGCAAGTCAATTCATACTATATAGGAATTATAACCAAAGCTGATATTGAGTAATTATACAGTGTTGAGCTGTTCAGATTTAATAGTACCCTGAAAAGTGAAAATCATGGCTAATATTTGTTGAACAATTACAGTATGTTCTTTACATATATTATCTCATGTTATCCTTAAGATAATCCCATATGGTGGATATTATTATCCCAATTTTACTTAAGAGAAAACAAAAGCTTGGCGAGGATAAGTAATTTTCCTATAGGCAATCAAATGGTCACAGAGAGAGACCAGGTTTGAAGCCAGCTCGTTTTGTTCCAAAGGCTATCTCCCCCTACCCTGCTCTACCCGATCCCAGTATAACACGGACAGATCTGAAAACAATACAAAAAAAGAGAAAATCCTTATGAATAAAATATCCTCATACAACTAATATGTGAGATATATTTAATTCTCCCGGCAAAATACGGACCCTTCAAGTTGTTAGAAATTATTTACAGAAATCAGGAAGCCAATTCTGACATCTAGAGAGCCTAATATTCCACTAGATAAAAACATAAAAATCCAATCTAATTCCAACATGTAGAGATAATAGTTACATTTTAAGCTTTTACTTTTCATTTTTTTAAAGAAATATATGCTCTAGACAAATATTGAGAACATATAAATAGTATTAAAAAAAACCCTTATAATTCCATCTCCTAGCAATAAAAGTTGCTTTGTTTTCCTATTTGTTGTTTTGGTCTAATGCAGCCATCCCCTGTGATAGAGTGCTTTAATAAATACATAGCTCTTTTGTTATCACCTTTTTACTCAGGCACATTCTTAACATTTTTTGAAATCACAATTTTTAAATCCAGTAGTATATTGTATTTTATAATATTTCATAATTTATTTAACTATTCTTGGGCATTTAGATGTTTTTTAGATGTCCGTGTCCTTTTTGTTTTTAAAGATTTTTTATTTTTTATTAGAGAGAGAGAGTACAAGCAGGGGGAGCGGCAGGTAGAGGGAAAGGGAGAAGCAGGCTCCCTGCTCAGCACAGAGCCCGATGTGGGGCTCGATCCCAGGACCCTGGAATCATGACCTGGGCCGAAGGCAGCCGCTTAACCGACTGAGCCACCCAGGTGCCCCCGGCATTTAGATTTTTGCAAGTATCTCATGTAATAATCAAACCTGTACATAAATATATCTACATAGTTCTAGTTTTTGTCAGGATACATTTTCTTTTTCCTGATGGAATTACCAGGGCAACAATCTAAACACATTTAAAACCCTATATGCGCAATGCCAATTTGCCCTCCAAATAAGCTATTTTCAACTTGTTTAGGGGGTGTGCAAGAGTTTTTATTCACTCGCATGTTTGCCATACCAGGTATTTTTAATCTTACTAATACAACAGGCAAGGAATGGTACCTTTTAAATTTTAATTAATTTTGTGTGGGATTAAATTTGTTTTCGTGTGAATTTTGGATATTTAACATTTGTCCTTCATTTCTATTTTTTGCCCCATTTTGATCTAAGAAACTCCTAAAATTTATTTCTAAGGATATATAAAATATTAAGTATTAAGCTTAATATTTGTTCCAAATATTTTCCCAAGCTTTTTTGTGTTGTAGATTTGGTCTATAATATACATTAAACAAATTTTTTTTGATTAAAATATTTCAATTTTATTATAATTCCTTTGTTATTTATTTATTTTTGGTTGTCATTTTCTTGTTTTTTCTCTTCTTTCCTTTTTTTTTTTCATAAAAGGCCTCATCTCAAGATCAGGTAACTATTTGCTTTTTTCCCCTGGCTCCTCCAAAATTTCTTCTCATTTTATATTAACTTAGAATTAAGTGTGACATATAAAGTGATTTAGGGTTTTAAATATATATATATGTATATATATATATATGTTTTTCAAACTAGTCATGTTTATTATTCCTGGTGAATAAAAATTAATTTCAGAAGAATGGACATCTATAAAACCCAATATTCCCATCTAGGAATAGAATATGGCTCTCCTCTTTTTGTTGTTTTAAAATTTTTTATCAAAATAAATAAAATAAAATAAAATTTCTTATCAAAGTTTTATTATGTCTTTATATGTGAATTGAACATTTTTGTTGGGCTGGATATTTTATATTTTTATTAATAATGTGAATAAAATATTTCCCAGATCATCTTCAAACTGATTTGTGTATCTACATGAGAGAACTATTTATTTTGATTTTTCGTTATTCCCATAACTTAACATTAAGCTATTGTTAATTATAATATTTATTTGATTAACTACTGAGTTTTGGTTAATATATTTTGCAGCTGTAAACTCAGATTATTATTGTTAAATGCATGCGTGTGTGTGTGTGTGCGTGCACTCTCAAGAGTACATTTTGGTATTTGCTTTCTGTATTATTATCAAATTTACAATTATTATTTAACTTCTGTTTCAAACACTTAATATGATTACATTAATACTATACTATTAAATTATAGTGATCTTTTGGTCATTTTTTAAAGAAGGGTATGTGAGAAACATATTTCCTAAACCCTAATCTATCAAAAGAAGAAGAAACTGTTAATTATGCTCATCTATGACATGAACAGAAGCTTACTTTTTTCTTCTTTACCCCCTTGTCCATATATATATATATATATATATATATATATATATCAGAGAACAACCTTAATAAAAAAGTAGCACAAAGCTGGGTTAAGTATTTAAAAGAAGACATTTCAAGGCTAGGCAGATATAACAAAAGCATTCAGTTGCACGGAAATAAGATGAGTTATTTTCTCATCTACTCAGTAAATCCAGTAGACTGTCTACATGGTTGCTGCTGTAAAGCAATGTTAAACATTAGGGCAGTAGAAATGCTGGTTAAATCTTAGAATATCTCCTAATTCCCAGTTCTCTGGAGCTAGCTAACCCAAACTACGTAAGTCTCTAAGGGTTTGTCAACATAATACTTTAATTATTGTGGCGTCTTTAGAACAAGGTCTGCCCATGATCAGCAGTAGCAGATTTCCTAGCCAATATAGAACCCTTTTATATCTCTTTCTAAAACACTTATTATTGATAAATGCTGTTGCATTATCCCATGTTTTCAGAAGATAGGCCATATATTATTCGTATTTCTAGGGGCAAACTTAGTTGTTAAATAAAGTGCAATGTTTCAAAATGTCTTATAATCTACAGCCCAATCATGAGCAGTAGGAACTAGCTTTGGTATTTGCATTTTTCTCTTATTGTCAAGAGACTATGGAATTGCCACCTTCTAAATAAAAAGAGGCTCTATTAAAATGCCATGCTCTTGGTACAGAGAAAAATCTTAGTTTATTAAATTTTTCCTTTTTGCCATGTTTATATAAGGACAAGAAAATTAGAGCTACAAAGAACATTGAAAAGAAAACATTGTCTCTTTCTCCTGTCACCCCACACTGCACCTCTGCAGTTTTTTTCTGTCAAGCAGGAAGGGTGGAGGGGAAGATGATAAGGTTATGGAAAGATATACACCAAGAGAGCAAGAAATTTCATGTCCTCAGGAGAAAAGTCACTAACCATTAAGAGAAAAACTAGAGGATGTTTAAGTTCAAACTAGTCTTGAAGGAGAGAAATCTACAGAACCTCATTTTGACTCTGATTCGAGAACGGGATTTAATTGGAGATGTTGAATTAAAGGAAGTTAGAGGGAAAAAAAAAAGCTGGGACTAGATCAGTCTTTGCTTTGCAACTGTTACAGTTGAGGAATAAAAGAATGTCTAGACTTTAAGGCAGGCGAAACAATGTAACGTTAAGAAAGTCCATACACATAAATAATTTTGCCTATTTTGGAGCTGGCAGTCATCATAGTAATTTCCCAATTCAATATGTGGCTCTCTGAGAATGAGTCTCTGAACTGACCTGGATCTGCTCTAGCCAGAGTCTTTCTCTTCATTCTCCAAAGAAAGCTGTAAACCAGATGATATTCTGCAATGAATCCTCTTCTCTTGAAACTACAGTAAAGTGGGTTCTCTAATCTGTACCTTAATTCTGTTTGAGACATTGCTAGATAGATAAGTGGACAGATGGATATATCTACATACACACAAACAAATATAAAGTACATGGATGGAAATTAGCAAATATGAATGTCTAGTAATATACTCTAATAGTTTAGTAAAGTATATATGACTGAGTCACTGCTGCCAACTTTTAGAGGTGACTTCTAATTGCAAATTCTGAATTTTTTCTTAGTTGTGCTTAACCTCTCTCTATATTGAAGTCTTTGTGACTTTTGTCATATGCAGCTACAGAACAACTACATATTAGCAAGAGTATTCTAAAATATCCCCAAATTGTATTATCTTGTAATGGAACTTTCTAGACTTTGCATTAAGGTGCGTGTTTATTGCTTATGGAGTTGGAAATAATGGTCATGATGCATTTCATTTCATATCATTGGTTTATTATTAATACCATTCTGAGAAAAGTATTGGCAACTGAGGATTTAGGTACTGCAAGAGATGTTTGATTCTCTGTGGAAGCTCATTGTATAAAAACAGTTTAGAAGCAGTGGCTTTACCACTGGACTAATAAAATGCGGAGCAAAATATGCCAGGAGCTCCTTGTTTTCTTACTTCTGTGAAATGGTCAAAGGAAAAAGGTCTCTGCCCCCCCGAAAGCTGTCGTGTTCGAATGTGATGCTAGGTACCGCTGATGTGTCTTACGATGGTAAAGGAAGGGGGAAGCCAAACTATTTAGCCTTCCTCAGTTGGGATTCTCTTTTGGGACAACCAAATAAAGAAAATAATAGATGTGCAATTTTTCTTAATTCTCTCAAGGGTGGTTATAATAGTACACTGTTCTAGATGCACAGGAGAAAAGTCAATTCATTATATTCCATAGATGACCTAGGACATTAGGGCTCAATTCCCCAGAGATCTTGTTGAGAAAGGTTGTAATGATGAGTGAGATAATGTATCCACTGTATTATTCTGGATTTCTTTTCATGAGAAATAATACATTTTCTTATTATTTAAGGTAATTAGAAGTGGGTTTTTCTGAAACTTGCAGCTGAAAGCAATTTAACCCATATACCTTACAATGAGAGGTGGTGAATTTCAGTTTACCTCTCTGTTTTCCCATTGATGGACATAGGGCAGTTAATGTAAAGTCAGTAAGTACATGTCAGATAGCAAAGAAGTTTGGTATCTGTAAATAAACAATTATTCTTAAAGTTATAAATCATGCCTCCACTGTGAGTTCCTTTTAGAAGAGTGATAATTTGTTAGCTTCGTTAAGATCTTGCGGTTTCAAGATATTTTATTCATCATTTGAAAAACGAAATTGAATTGTACTGAGCACTGTTAGGGTGAATAAACTTTTGACACTTAATGATTTAATAACTAGCAATAAGGGTAATTCAGTCTCAACAATTTGCTGACTGTTGACAGCAGAACTATAAACCTGACCTCATTTCATGCCTTTGCTGACAGTCCTTCAAAAGTTTAAAGACATGGTTGACAAGTGTGTATCAAGCATGGGGCAATTTATTTAAGATAGTCATGCCCTTGGAGGAAAGTCAGGGACAGTGTTTTCTCAGCAAAGTTTTTCCTTTGCCTTACTGTGGTGACAACGAATGACAAGCTATTCCTTGGGGACTGGCCCTTGTGAGTAGGCTGAGGAGTTGGGTAGGGCTTGTCACAAAGATTTTTTAAAAGAGAGATTCAGTTAATAATTAATTGCACATAATGCTGGTTTTAGTTTTACTGAGTCAGCTGTAGAATGATTTCATTCCCTATTTCTACATTTTATTTCAATGTATTCCTACAAGAATTAAAACTGGGGCTACACTTAAGGCTGAATTTTGTGAAGGTTTTCTTGTTACAGTTATCTATCTACCACCTTCAAAGTGAAATCTGAAGTATCACTTCAATATATAACACAGATAATAATGTTGCATCGATTAAAGTTGGGGTAGGGCCACAGATCCCCATCCTCTTGCACCTATTCTCAGTCTTCTAATGGTAACTAAGTGGCCTTCAAGGAACAATTACCCAGCCTCTCAGAGGGTAAGTAAAAATTTAAGCATATATTCATATAAATATACACCTATCCACTGCAGATCCTCCTCTAACTCCAACTTGTTGGTGGCAATATGGGCACAATACCCCAGCTAAAAAATATGGGTGTAAATAGTGGCTTTCATATCATTCTTACAGAGTTTTGATATCATTAGTGAAAGCATGAGGCCATGGGCAACAGATGATTCAGCAACAGATTTATCCGGGTGATGATGATGGAAATTTAGGTAAGGCTGTCCACCAGGAAGTTTGAATTCAAAGAGATTTCATTGGGATCCGTTATTGTTTGTCTTGAGGAAACAAGGTGACTTTACCATCCAGGTTATATGGAGAGGTGTGACCTGTCCAGAAAATAGATTCTGCCAGAGGACTTAGAGGTACTGAGCTCGTTTACCTTAAATCAAGTTCATAGAAACTGACTTATAGGCGAGACAATGACTTTAATTCACACTGAGAATTAAAATTCCAGAATAAATAAGAATACTTAGGCCATCAGGTTAGCCATGCTCTCCCCTCCTGGAAACACTAAAATAGTTTCCAGAATTTTGCTTTGTAAGCATGGGGTCAGAGCTGGGAGCAGGAGAAAGATGATTATTCATCTCTGCCTTGGAATTAAGGCTGTCAATGCTTAGTCCAGTCCATATGAGCGTGCTTTCCCCTGGACCATGCAGGAGTAGCAAATATGACCTTTCTTTTGCTTCCCCCCTTTAAATCTCCAAGTAGAAGCATCTTTTCTCTGTTGCTTCATCTTGTTATGGGTTGAATTGTGTCCTCCCCGAATTCCTGTGTTGTGGTCCTAAACTCACTACCTCAGAATATGATCCTATTTGGAAATAGGGTCTTTGCACATAATCAAGTTAAGATGAGTTCCTTAGGGTGGACACTAATCCAACATGACATATGCACAGGGAGAATGCCATCTGAAGATGAAGGCAGGGATCTGGGTGATACCTCTACAAGCCAAACAAACACCAGAGGTTGCCAGCACAGCACCAGAAACTAGGAGAGCATGATGTAGATTCTCCCTTAGATCACTTGGAATGAACCAAGCCAGTCAACATCTTGATCTTAGACTTTCAGCCTCCAGAACTATGAGACAATAAATTTCTGTTGTTCCAGCCACCTAGTTTGTGGTGCTTTGTTACTACAGTCCTAGGAAACTAATACACATCTTTTCTTCTGTGATGTTTGCACAATTGTTATGTTTAGTTTTTCTTTCTATGCCATAGATCACATCCTTCAGTTAAATTTCTATTCCTTCTGCTTTGGTTTGGAAGATACTTTGTACCCTAAAGACTTCTGCAGAAATCCTATCTCACTGACTTGGATTTAATTTTACCAAGTTTTAGCTCTTAGAAGTGGTAGCGTTTTTCATGTAAAAGTCATATTCTCATACTTTTACAGCAAATTTGCATAAAGTACTATCCAGGGAACTGTCCTTTCAATTTGGCTACCTACCTACTCTGTGAGATAGAAAGAACCATTTGTTATAATTTGCTTTAATTGTCACATGATATCCGAATTGCAAGCATCCTCATTTTATTTGTCTACAATTACCAGATCCAAGACTGAGGATTTGATTTTCAAAAATAAGGCATAAGACAATGGAGATACCAACAACTTAAAAACCCTACAGACTACATGACACAATAACCCAAAGAAATAATCCATTATACGACATTTGAATGACTTATCCACAAGCACCAGTAGTCTAAATTCCTAGGCATTGAGAACTACTCCCTTCACCCTCACCTGATTTAATTTTTATGGAGGTTACTGGAAGTTCATTATTGCTTTCAATAATTAAAATAACTTGAGTATCTAGTACAGTTCATTTATTTGCTCTCACTCATCCATCAATATTTATTACATGCTTACTCTGTGTTAAGCATAATGCTAGGCACTGTGTATTCAGCAGTGAACCAAAAGGACATTGTCCTCACTCTCATGTTATGTAGTCTAATGGGGAAATGACATTTAATAAATATATAATTACAAATTGTGATAAACATTGGAAGGGAAAAGAAATGTTAATGTTATGAGAATAAAATCAAATGTCCAAGTAGTTTGTACTTTTATTAATATATTAGTCAGGACTCCTTTTGTTACAGGTGAGAGAAATCTTACACAAGTGAGAAAAAGCAACAATAATGCAGGGGAATGGGACAGGATTTTAGAAAGAACGGTGACAGGGCTGGCTTCAGGAACAACTGAATCCAAGTGCTCTGAATTCTTGACACCGATATCAGTACCCTTTATTTCCACTTCTCTTGTCTGCTTTTCTCTGTGTCCCAACTCCATTTGCTTCTATTATAAACTCCCTCTCTCCACTTTCACAGATGAGACACAGTGCATGAAGAGGGCCTTTCTTGCTAGTTCTGGTTCCTTGGTAGAAAAAGTCCCTGGGAAATATTCCAATTAGCTCAGCATGAGTATTTTATTTGAGGGATGGGCAGTACTAAGAGAAACCGCCTGCAAACACCGCTTAGCTTAAACAGCTTTCATTTACGTGTTTCCTTGAACAAGCTAAGCAGCAAGTGTGAGCAAGCAAGAAAGGATAGGGGTATAAGGCCCATTCCTATCTATGCGGGAATTGGCCAGTATGGCATTGCTTTGGCCTCCACTCATTCCCAGCCAATGTCTCCTGCTTTCTGTTGCCTTATGGTCAGTGTGTGCAAAGCTGAGAGCAGCTGAGAGCGGTTCTGAAGCGATGCAAGGGTGAACGCTCCTTGTGGTCTGGCAGGGGCTGGACATACATGCCAATTAGGATCCTGGGCCCTCCGCTGCCTCACATCCCGATGACTGGCAGCGGCAACCCTCATATTCTGATTGTTTGTTTTTAAGATTTTATTTATTTATTTATTTTATTTATTTATTATGTTATGTTAATCACCATACATTACATCATTAGTTTTTGATGTAGTGTTCCATGATTCATTGTTTGTGTATAACACCTAGTGCTCCATTCAGTACCTGCCCTCTTTAATACCCATCACCAGGCTTACCCATCCCCCCACCCCCTCCCCTCTAGAACCCTCAGTTTGTTTATTTATTTATTTGAGAGAGAGTGAGAGAAAGAGAGACAGAGCACAAGATGGGGGAGGGTCAGAGGGAGAAGCAGACTCCCCACTGAGCAGGAAGCCCCATGCAGGACTTGATCCCAGGACCCTGAGATCATGACCTGAGCCGAAGGCAGCGCGGCTTAACCAACTGAGCCACCCAGGTGCCCCTCATATTCTGATTGTTTACAACCAAAGTTACCTGAACTATTACATCACTGGCTATATACGGTGTTTATTATCTTTATCAAATGTTCATAATTTTTGGTGTTTTTTCAAATACGTTTATAACCTTGGGGTACAGTGAGTGTTTATCTCTTTTGAGAGAAATAGCCATTGGCTTACCCGTAACACAGTCAACATGCTTAAAACTTTACATTTGTGGAAACTGTGTTTACAAGCACAGGCTTGTGTTAGGCAGGAAAGCTTATTTACCACTTTTAAGCATAGGACACAAATCTGTATTTACTCATATTAAAATGAAGAAAGAGAACTGTCACAGCCAAGAGGAGACTAAGGCGATCTGGTAGTTGAACGCATGGTGGTATGCTGGACGGGATCCTGGGATAGAAAATGACATCGAGCAAAAACTAAGGAAATCTAAATATAGTACAGACATGAATTAATAATAATGTGTCAACACTGCCCATGAGTTGTGAGCAAAGCACTGCACCAATGTAAAATGTTCATAATGGAAAAATGGGTAAGAGCATATGGGAGCTCACTGTACTATCTTTCAAAATTTCTGTAAATCTAAAACCATTCTACACTTTTTAATTCATTTTCAAAAACTAGAGTGAGACATTCTTTTCAAAAATTCATTTCACATATCACAATGAACCCTATATATGCCCATTCCTGCCAAATCGTCATTGTCAGAATTGCATATTATGATTGAAAAGCGGAAAAAAACAAAGGAGAAGAGTTCTAGGTCTCACAAAAGAGCAGCGACTGCATTTGGCTAGTCATTGATATTTGAAGCCTGAATTTACCACCAACCTTGACATATTTTGCTACTGTTAATAGTGCATAGCTAAAACATAATTTCTCGGTGATAAACTGATGAGGAGATTTCGAGATTTAAAAAAACATTCAATAAATATGAATTGTCTTTATTTCTATTTCCGACCTCATCAATGTGCAGAATGCTTGATTATTCTCTCTTTCCTTATGTGGAAACATCAAACTAAAAAGCCTATTTCCCCCATGGCTCTCACATTCTCTCTTCCTGTCCTCCTGCCCTTCCTCGTCCCCTTTCTCCCATTCTACTGTCCACATTTACTAAGCACCTGCTCTATTCCAGACGCTGGGTTTAGGCCCCTTCAAATAACACACCACCTAGTGGGAGAGATGCACAGGACACAGAACTGAATTTGTTCGCCAAGGAGAAATAAGGCAGCTGTCTTTCTCTTCTTAAAAGATCTTCACAGGTTTGTCCCCTTGAAAATTTACCTTTCAATGGCTCAAGATTAGAAAGAGCAATTGGCAGAAGCCGGCCAATGGCACAGAGAGCTTGCAAAGGGATGAGGAAAGTCAGGATGGGTGAGACCCTGGGCAAGTCGGCCCTCCCGTGGCCCAAGCTTTCTCAGGGGGCCGTGGGATAAAGGTGCTTCCATCTCAACTTTGTGGTCTTTGACTGCAAGGGCATGGGCTCTTTAAGAAATATTTGCTCCAGATGATATTTAAAAACGTCTAATTCTCCAAGGATTGGCCAAAGAGGGTTTTCCTGTTTTTCCAAGCTGCCCTGCAGAACATATTATACTGTCCAGAAATAATGTTTAAAGTTTCAATAGCTTCTGGTTCTCTGGGCCACATCACCTTGCAGTTGCCCTCAAATTGTTTCTGAATCACGTTTCCTCTGGCATGAAGCAGGAGCCCTCGGTTCACATTACGCCTTACAATGTACAGCGCGCTCACCCTGCTGCAGAGGGGCTTTAATGTCAGAATGAAAAATGATAAAGCATAAATGAAATAGCAACCACATGTTCTCTGTAGTGTGGCCCTGGGTCTGCGTGGCCTTTCAAAGCAGGGAGCAAACCATCTTTGCAGCATTTGGTAATAGAGATAGGGTCTGCTGGGCGGCGGCTCTACCTTCATGGCCCCCAGCCTGGGGTAAACTGAGGCCAGAAAGGGTTGTCTAGCAGGCCAGAGTCACCACAGAAGTGGCGGCTGTACGCAAAAGGGCAGCATGGTAAGTGAGAGGAGGGACCCAGCATACTGGGTTCAAGGCTCCATATATCAGTCTGCCCAGTGGATTCTACATCCTGATTGTCAAACCCTTCTTTCCTAGTCATACCCAGCCCTTTCTGTTCTCAACTGAATTCCTGTGGCATTACACTGTCTCATTACCACACGTCTTGTCACCTTTAAATCTATTCACCACTCTGCAGGCAAAGTGAGACATTGAAAAGAAAATGAAGTTTCAGTTATGCAAGAAAAATAAGTTCCGGGGCTCTCATGTACAGTGTGGTGACTGTAGTTAACAGTATGGTATTGTATACTCAAAAGTTGCTAAGAGGGTAGATCTTAAGTACTCTCACCGCATAAAAAAGAAAAAGACAGAAAATGGTAACTACGTGAAGCGATGGATATGTTAATTGGCTTGATTGTGATGATTATTTCACAATGTATATATACATCAAAACATCAAGTTGTACACCTTTTACAGACAATTTCTGTTTGTCAATGATACTTCAATAAAACAAAAAGAAATCTAAAAACGCCTATTTAGTTCCCTCATGATGAAGCAAGTCCAGACTTCTTAACACAACTTAAAATTTTCTTGGTGCTCTTACTTCTTATCTCCTGAGACTCTCTCAGGACACATCCACTTTAATCTCTTCACAAACTACTTTCATTTCCCAGAGGATTCTATGCCCATGGACACTCTCATGTCCCCTTTCCTAGCCTGTGAAACCCTTACCTCACATTGACTGCCTGGAGAATTAACACTCCTTCTTCAAGACTCAATTCACGTATGACCTCATCTGTAAAGTCTACCTGATCATCATTCTAGGAAAATGAGTCTTCTCACAGGTCCCTGTGTACATCTGTATTACATCATTTATAAGATTACATATTGTAAATGTGTATTTACAGTTCTGTCCCTTGCCTAATACAATGAGCAACTCAAACACAGCAAATATTTTCTATCTTTTGTTGCTATAGACTGAATATGTCCCTCCCCCCAAATTCATATAGTAAATCCCAATGCCCAATGTATTGGCATTAATAGGTGGAGCCTTTGGGAGATGGTTAGGTCATGGATGTGAGGCTCTTATGAATGGAATCAATACTCTCAGGAGAGACTCCGGAGAGCTTTGCCTTTGCCCCTTCCTCCATACAAGGAGATGACCACCATCTATGAACTAGGACGTCAGCCCTCACCACACACTGAATCTGCCGGCACCTGGATCTTGGACTTCCCAGCCTCCAGAACTATGAGAAATATATTTTGGTTGCTTATAAACTACCTGGTATATGGCATTTTGTTACAGCAACCCGAACCGACTAAGACAATTGTCCAGTGGTATGCTCAAGACAGCTTTAGAGAGCTAACTGTGCATGAAGAGCTAATTTCCTCACCTCTGAGTTCAACAGTGTCACAATGGTGGTTAGAAATCAGCCATGGTGGGAATATTTATACCACAGTAATTGGCAAACACTACAAATCACCCCCGCAAGAGCAATTTGTTAAATATTTACTAGCACACCACTGTTCGCTTGCATCCATCCTCAAAACTTAAGTCTCTAAAACATAGTCTTTTACAAAAAGAGGAGTGGGAGCACAGGCGGAAAGGGAGCCCTGAACCTGAAACAGGGGTCCCTTGGGAGGACCTGGGCCCAGCGCAGGCTCCCTGGGGACCTGTGAGCTCACCAGGTCACGGATCCCCCACTGTCCTCCCGCAGCTAGAGGGGTGTGCACTGCCAATGCATGAACCATACATTTTAGGGGAGCCGAGGACCTGGGGTCAGGGCAATGTGTTTTGAAAAGAAAATATAGCCGAATGAGTAAATCTATGGAGGAGTGACCTACTAATGATGAACTAATAAATGGTGAGATCAGAATCCTCTCAGTCTCTCCAATCCTTTCATAATAAATTCTCATCTATAAAACGAGGATATCACATTCTACTCACCTGCAAGGACACTAACAAGGTGATACAGATGGGAAAGCATTAAAATGTCACATCACATATACAAATCACATGTGGTTCAAATGTACCTCTTTATCTCAATACTTCCTAGAAATGGTGCCAAGTGGGTGGGTAAGTGAAGGATTTAGAGCATCCTGAATCCCTCCTATAGGTCACATAATCTAACTTTCTCCCATTTGTAAGTCTTAGGTGCCATCCCCAGTAATTTTCAGACTCCTGTAATACCCGAATCAAATTGCCTGAAATACATTCTATCTTGTCTTACTAAAGAATTATGTGAAATTCAGCTTTCAAATGGCATCTGGTTAACAGTCGCTGAATCTCATTTAATCCTTGTTGTCTCCCAGCCGTGAGTTTGATGTGCCATCCCCTATAACTTTTACCCTACAACGACTTCAAAAACTAGAACTGATGCTCATCCTATTGCCAAAACCTGGGAAGAATTTCCACTTACTAGAAGTCTTACGAAAATGTAATCAGCAAGATAATTTGGGATCTATTCTTGCTATGTTTCTGGAACAGAGTGAGCTTGCTGGCATGAAAGAAGTAGTGATCTCTTGTTCCTTCCCCTGTATTTGCAACTCGGTTCAGAGTCGAAAGTCTGAAAAATGGGAAAACTGTCCCTTTGTCACAATGTTGCCTGCTTTTTGGGTCCAACATCACCTCTCACCACCCTTTCTATGAGGCTTTCCTTTTCTGAAACCATTTGGAGATTGTAATTCCCCTCACACAGTCGGCAAGGAAGGTACAAGCCTATGAGTAGAGAGGCCTTGTGGACACAGAGTGGCAGACAGTAGGACGGAGGGTAGTCATCTTATCACTGGAACTGGAGCCCCCGGCAGTGCACAGACCTCAGGCAGACCTGGAAGCTGGGATGCTACTTATCCAGCAAGTTCAACTTCTTTTTTCAGAATTTATTTAAAAAAAAAAAAAAATGGAAGGGAAGATGACATCTTGATGAGATTCTTGGTAGGATTTCTGTTTTCTTCTTTAAAATTTAATAACTTCTCTTATTTTCCATATATAAAATGCACTAATTAGTATAAAAGGGACACTCTTAACTTGAGGCTGGGGGAGAATTATTCCGGCAGGTTTGTGTCGGGGGAGGGCTTTCCAGCTATTCACTAGCAGGAAAAGGAGCTCTGGACTGTCTTCCTGGTAAGTCAGAGGCCAAGTCAAAGCTTTGAGAAGCCAGGAGTGCATTTGCTCTTGGCAAGTCCACAGGGGATCTGAATCAGCAGAGAGTGGAGTGTGGCTCCTGAGTTACTGTCTCCAGGCCTCCACTGTGCACGGTTCCCAGGTAAGAGCTGGGGGAGAAGCTACCTCCCCCAGAAAGTTTCCTCTCCACCTCCTCACTCTACCACTCTGTCCACAGACCAGCTCCATGCCTTAAAGGTCTGAGATCCTCACAATAACGCACGGGATTTGTATTTGTTGGAAGGAGATGTTAGCCCAAAGTATAGCTAAACAGAAACTTAAGTATTTTTTTTCTCCTGAGGGCAAGAGAGAATGTCAGAGACTTTTCCTTTCACACCCACAGAATATAACACAGTTGCTGGCATCTGGTAATTTCTAAATTGAAACACAAAAATGTATGTTCAATCGTGTGAGAATAAACAGACCACAGCCCCCGGCACGCCTCTGTGGCACCTCTGAACATTTCTAATGGAAATAACCCGGTGAAGACACTGAGCCACAACGTAAGGGGTGGGCCTGTGAAGGGCAGGGCAGAGTGCTGGAGGGGAAAGCATGATCTTGATTATGTGCCCAGTGAGGTTTAGAAACAGGAAGCTCAGACGGAGACAGTTACCATGATGGCAAGCACCAAGCCGGTGGGTCTTCGGTTGGTGACGGTGAGTGGCACTCTGTGATTCTGCATGTTCTTGCAATAAGTACTATGCCGATTCTAAAGAGGGGGGTGGAATGACTGGTCATTCTGTAGGAAAGCCACTTAGCGATGACTAATCTAGACAGTCTGGCAGGTTGGTGGGCAGCTGCATTTTAGCTCCTCTATTTCCTTACGCTCTGTTTGACCTCCGTCCTTAGCCCTTTGGTCAGAGGGCCCACGAGACACACGGCTGAGGCTGGAACTTGTACCAGGAACTTGAACCTTGCAACTGCAGGACAGATGCAAATGTGCAGGAGCTCTGGCTTTTACTATTTCAGTATTTTCATAGGCGCCTCTGTCCTCCTTGTGAAATTTATTTTTGGGTCTAGAAGCGAGGTAATTTCTTTGCAGATGCAAGGCAAACTTTTTATGAGGAAATGGCATGCCCACAGTTCCCAAACTGGGCAGAGGTGTCCCAGGATGCTGCGGCCCATGCACTGGGGTGCACTGGGGTGCACAGGCTTTTCCGATTTGTTTTAATTAAAAAATAATTTCAAGGGAAGCATAGTGACACTGGACATCTGTCACATCATGAGAACTGGCTTGAGGTGGGGCACAGTTCAACATGAGGTTGTATCACATTCCTTTCAATGACATAATATTTTTGCAAAGCTAGGTTTTTGGTGGTTGTGAATAAAAAGCGAGTACTGTATGAAAATCAATGTGGGGCAGGAAATGGGAATGGCCAGCATCCAATCTGATTTCAAGTTTTGACAAGTTGCACAGAGCTCAACAAGCACACTTAACCCATTAGTGAGTAATTGTGTTTTTTAAAGAATGAAATAAATATTTTTTTTCTTTCTCTTAAGTTATGCACAGTGAGATATATATAAATATATATATTCCAAATGGCTACTAAATTGTTAGGGCATAAATGTGTATCAAGTTATGTGGACCTGTTGAATACATGGAAATGTTGGTATGGTTTTTGATCTAGAGATACCCTGAAAAAATTCTGGAGTCACCAGGGGCACTGTGATTCAAGAAAGTTTGGAACCCTCTGCCTATGCAAAGCTGGCTGGTGATTCTCAAAGTACAACTCACAGGATTCCCACTCCAGTTTAGGCTTTGCAGATCTGAGGGGATGGAGGAAGTAACTGGCTTCAGTAAGCACCCACTCAATATTTGTGGATGGATATTTTCTCCTAATATTTACTGAGCCAGGCACTACACAAAGCATTTTAAGTACATTATCTTATATAATTCTGATGATGTCTCAATGAAGTGGGTGTTACAGTATTTGTATTTTACAGATGAGAAAACCCAGGCTCAGAGAGGTTAAATAAACTTGCACGTCACACAGCTAGGGTATGTCATTTGAACCCAGAATGGTTTCACTTGAAGCTCATGCTCTTTCCACCACACCATACTCTCCCCAGATGGATGGATGGATGAATGGATGGATTCCTGGAAAAATCAAATACCTGTACAGGGTGGTCAGGGAGGAAATTCCAAAGGGCATGCAATGGTAGAGACACCTGGGGAGCAGAAGTTCTTGTGTGAATTCGAACATATCAATTAAGCAGTCTTCATTAGGGACTGAATAAATAAACCCAGAATGCCTGATAAATCTACACTGAGTTCTGCAAAGTTCATCCTTTCTTTCCCGTTTTGAATATACACAAGATTGTATTCTCTGTTACTGTGGGGTTAATTCCTAATGGCTTAGTAAAGTCATAGGCTGATCCAAGTTCAAAGAGGACAATCCCTTAGGTCTGCATGTCCTTCTAATATTTCCATAGCCCACTAGCCCAAATACTTGGGATGTTTGAGATACTTCTGCCTGAATCAAGTATTTCTATGTGCATAAAATATTTAGATATTCAATTTCTAATGCTTTAAAAAAAAAACACTTCAGAGCAGCAGTATGTTTTCCTTAACCTCATTTGTTTTAAAGGAGAAAGAATGAGAGAGAAAAGAAATGCATCATGTTTTACATAAAGGAAACAGCTCCAGGCAAACCTTACTAAATATTTTAATGGTTTAAACATTCATTTTAGCAAGTTTTCTTTAATTTTCTTAACTTTGTTCCTTTTGAACTGGCTCAACCTTCATGTTTAATCCTTGGAGCTTTCAAGGAACAGCTCACAGAAAGTTATATACACAAATATAACAAACATTTCAAATAAAGCACAATGGGTAAAACAGAGAGCAGGAGAACTCTGACAGCAGCTGCTCGATTTAACACTAATAGTTTTGAAAGATTTTGGCTTGAAGGTTAAGAGTATCTTATGACAATAAGCAGGCTTTGTATATAATGTCAACAGTCCTGTTGCAACATGTCCAGTTTTAATTTATTCTTTTTCATTTGTATAAGACAAATAATATAATTATGGATGTCTGGTTCATGACATTGAAATTTAAAAAAAAAAGCTCAAAATCAATCATGTTTTTCAAGAATAACAACTTTTAAAAACCTCTGGCCTATATGTCTGGTAATAGCTACAGTTTGGTTTAAACATGATAATATGCTTCAAATCTTTATGCATTTATTTTATTCATAGAAGTGTTTGGTGCATGGGTGCTTCTGCATATGTGGAAGTGATTTAACTTTCCGCCCAATTTGCTTCTCCAGAGGGTACCATGACCAAAGCTGAGTCTAGAGATGGGGGTTGGGCACAAGCCCCACCTCCCTTGCCCCACAGACCAGGAACACATGGAACTTTTCAGAATCAGCCACTGGCCTGCCCCAGGAAAGTCTCAGGAACCATCCTAGGCAGATCAGTGAGGCACACAGTTTTGTAAATAATACCATTTATCAGGCTTTCCTTAAGATGTCAAATCAGAAACCTCAGGAGAAGGGTGCTACATAATGTTTAGAAGACACAGAGTAAAAGAAGCCCACAGTCAGATTACAGTCAGATTATGTATGAGAGGCAGAAGAGGCTGGAGAGAGTGTGGCTTTCAGAAGGAAGAAGGGCTCAACGCAGTGTCGGTGATGAGCCCCCTCTCCTCAAGAACACACGAGCCACCAGTGAATGCCCAGACAAGGTGTTAGTGTGGTATGTGTGCCTATATTAAAGGACACCAGCTCTCTTTCCACATCCAGGTGGGCTTATGTATAGGCCTCAGGTCTTGTGTCTGCAACCCAGTGTCCAGATCTGGTGAGACCAGGCAAATGCCCCACTCTCGTTCCTAAGGGTGTGGCTTGGCCTTGAGCACTATTCTCCAGGAGCAAGTTTCACCGTGAAAATAATAGCAATAATGACAATAGTAGTATTTATGAGTGCTTACTATGTAACAGGCATTGTGATAGGTGGTTTACTAATAGATCTGCCCTGATTCCTCACCACCATCTTATGAAGCAGGTATTATTACCCCTATTTTGCATACAAGAAAACGGAATCAATTTTCCTAAATCCATGGTAAAGTCAGGACTCAAACCAGATGTTTTTCATTAAAGAATATGTGGTTATAATCTATCTTTCTTTCCTACAATGAAAGTGCTGAGGATTGAACAAATGACCTCATGTGTGACGATGGTGTGATTTTTTTCTAGGTCACAGTGCCCTCCTCTGTCACTCTCCTCTGAGTACTTAAGAACCCCATGCCCCCCCCACTCGCTTCGTCATCTTTCTATTCCATGATGCTTTCTTTTGTGCCATCTAGAAGCACACCCCTTGCCTTAACCTTGGAATCCTCATGGCCTGCACTTTCACTGGCATCTGCAATTACTTGAGCCTTCACCCTGATGCACAGAGTTACACACAGGAAAAACTGGGACATCATAGACTTGGGCCCCTCATTTTACTGGTAAGTACACGGAGGCCTAGGAATTGGTGAAAGGTTAAAGAGGACATGAAAGGCAATTGCCTTTGTTCATCCAGCAGATATTTTAAGGGGCCTTATTTTTGTGTGTGTAGGACCATCATTGGTCCAGAAAATAAAAAAGATGAATGCAAGATCCATGCCCCCCTGGGTTAGCAATGGAGAAGAAGACATAGCTCAGGGGAGCTGAGCTTGCTGCTCAGCGTGGGAATACTCCTCCTGGGAGTGGGGAGTGCTGTGGGAGGGGGAGGGTGGCCCAGATACCTAGGTCTCTTGCCTCCAGTTTTTTAATTTGGTAAACATGCAATAAAATGGGTGGTAGCCATTATCTGAACAGTAGAAATTGATGCTCTGTGCTTTTTATTTCTCCATTAGAGATGAGAGTGAACATTTCTTTTTTTTTTTTTTAAAGATTTTTATTTATTTATTCATGAGAGACAGAGAGAGAGAGAGAGAGAGAGAGAGAGAGAGAGAGAGAGAGAGAGGCAGAGGGAGAAGCAGGCTCCCAAGGAGCAGGGAGCCTGATGCGGGACTCGATCCCAGGACCCTGGGATCATGACCTGAGCCAAAGGCAGACGCTTAACTATCTGAGCCACCCAGGCGCCCCGAGAGTGAACATTTCTTAAGCCCCAGAATTGAGAAGCACAGTTGGCCTCTGTTTTCATAGCACAGAGGGATTCCCCATTTTATATGGAACTTTTCCAGCTGTCACTAGATAATGAGCTTCATGAGAAGGGGGTTATTCTTTTAACGCTGTTTACCCAGTTTTAGCACAGGGCCTAGTACACAGAAAGTGTTCACTGTAAGTATATCGAAGGAGCAAAAGCCAGACTTAGATGAGAAACTGCATATCAGAAGGAGCCCAGTCTCTTTAATCAGCCCATTGCTCTAGAATGACACCGCATGCACTGAACGCAGGCCTGGGTTTCTGTGCATGGTGACTTCATGCACCTGTGCAGCTTCTGTCTTCATCACTAAGACTCTGTGGCCTCAGCAGTGGTGGTCTCACTAAACCTACCTTCTCATCAGTTTGAGACACAGACAAGCCACCATATCACCAGGAGCTTAACCCAGTCACAGAATCAGCTTTAGTGCAGAGCAAAGCTCCATCAAGTTCAGGTGTCCTTAGGCAGCATGGTGTGTAGTGGGGAGAGAGAAGCTGGTATCAGGATGCTAGGGCTGCCAGCCCAGCTCTGTCCCTACCATGTGTGGGACACACTCTCCTGGACGTCCAAGAGCAGGAAGATGAAATTATGTAGAAGATGGCACCTTTAGTCTCATTTCACTCTAACATCCCATAGTTCTGTGGGATGTGACACCCTGTGTCAGGGAATTGGAGATGGAGAGTAACGTGGACATCCACAAAAACATCCCAAAGTATTTCACTCTGAGCCATGAATGGCTTAGCCTGGAGGATATTTCAGTGTGTGGGAGTTCAGGGAAAACCCCCTTGAGAAAAAGCTGTTCCCCATCTCACCCCCTGCCCTCAGCCCCATGAGGGGTCAGTTATTGTGAAAATAACATCCAGGATGAAAATGTGAGAAATGTCAGAGCTCTTCTGAAGTCAGTTGAAAGGAGACAAGCCAAGCTTAAAGTGTCAAGCCAGATTCTCTCTGGGTAGCTTCTTCCCAGGATTCCAGAGTCTAGGAGATTTGGTCTGCTCCCCACAATAGGGCACGTCACAGCCAAACTAGGCTTAGCTGCACAATCTTCCCTCACCCAACACAGAGCTGATTTAATACCATGAACTGGTCAAGAGCTTGGGCTTTGGAAGTGAGACGCTATGGATGAGAGTCCCAGAAAAGTTAGGGCCCTTATATAAGACCAAACAGCCGAAAGGAAAGTAGAATTTACTGACTTGAATCAAGAGCTCCTGCAGAGATCTTCATCACACAGGTGACACACTGGATTAGGGGAAGGTGCAGTGCAATGTCCTGCTTACAAATTCCCCATCTAGCAGCTACCTTCCCACCAGCTCCTCTTTGCCAGGTGTTATCTCCAAGCCCCAAGCGGTTTGTTCTATCCAGCCTTCCTCTGCATCTCTGTTCTACTTTGTCTCCTTCCTTTTTAACTACAGTGCTTTGCTTTTGAAATCCTGTGTTCTGTAGCTCCTTTTCACATTGTAGATAGGTTTCCACATCTAAACTTGCTGATACCAACACACTTACCTGAAGTATGTCTTCTCTGCTGCTTTTTCTGACAATCCTGCTTTTCTTTATGTAAACATATGTACTCATCAGAAAAGCTCTTGGGTACAAATGGCAAAAACTATATTCAAACTTGCTTTAACACATGTTCACTGTAAGAATATATGCAAGCACATAAAATTAACACAACAGTTGCAGTAACTGGAAACCTTGGGGACAGGGGACTCACCCTTCCACGGTGCTGTCTCTGCTGCTTCTCCCTGGCGTCTGCGTTACTCTCTCTAGTGTCTCGATGGCTTAGAGGACAAGGTCCCACTAGGTCTGCAGTCACCACATCCATGATGCTCCTTTATTGGTGAGGAAAAGGGATTTTCTTCTACTTGCTTTACTTAAGAGAATCATGGGGGAAACTCTGATTGCTATAGCTTGGGTCATATTCCCATTCCCAGATCAATCACTGTCGCCAGAGGAATGGAACATTATTATTCTCTGGATCTGGGTCATGTACTCACACTGTGTCTTGGGGAGGGGGTCATGGAATTGGCAGCATGCAGAAACCCACAGTTTGAGCAGGAGAGGAGCAGGTCTCCAAAGAGAGGGTTTCTATTATCAAAATAAGGAAGCAAAGATGCTGGGCATATGGAAACAATAATTGTACATCAGAGATAATAATGATTATAGCATAATTTGTGACAAGCCCAATGTGTGTCATGTTTTCACATAGGACTGCATTTCAGGTAGTCCTCATAACAAATATACATGAGAAGGTACTTCCCCCATGCACTGATGAAGAAACAAAAGATCAAAGGATCAGGCTGTATAGATGGTACCATGGCTAGGCAGAAAGCCTGGAGAGATAACCACAGCTTGAAAAGTATTTCTGAATGTTTTAGTTTGCTACTGTCTAAGTCATTCCTCTGGATGAAGATAAAATGCAGTAAATCTATAAATGGATAAATCTTACTGATTATGCATCAAATAAACATCAGACAGAAGAGATCAACAGGTGTAGGTCGAATTGAAATCATGACAATTGAAGGAAGATTTTGACCTTAAAGTATCCTAGAAAGCAAAAACCTCTGAAATTGAACCAAGTCTTAAATAGTCACTAATAAAAGTTCTAAATTGGAGAAATTACACAATTCGAAAATGGCAATTTAATAAATGGAATCTCAATTTTAATTCTTTCTTTAGCTTTACAGGAGATGAATCTTTTAGTTATTATTTAGAGAAACTGCCACAGTAAGTATGTAGAGAATCCAAGGATATAGGAACACAGATGAAAAAATATTTGAAAAAAACCGGTGTATCATTCCAAGAGAAATAGCTATTAATGGCTTAACATATGAAAATGTGACCATGATTTGATGAAAAAAGTAAAAAGAATACCATAAATTTATGTGTATAATGAAATTGACCAAAGAAAGTTTGCAAATCTCTGTGGGATAAAGGTGAACAAAATATAATAAAATCAAGTTCATAAATATAACATTCTAAGAAATGATTTTCATGACCTAGTTTATAATAGGGATATTTATTATGTTACTATCTCAGACAGAAATGCATGGGCTAAAAATAATTTAATGTAATTACATAAGTTCAACTGAAGATGATAAAGGATTTTAGGACCCTGAATAATAGAATGGATTTTAAAAGAAATTGTCTACTTATTGAACTGTATTACCTAATGACTAGCTACTTAATGAAAAGTTATTGGAAATGTGTGCATCTCCCTGTCAAAATTAAGTTGCAAACAGGGTCATTATTTAGCTAGTGATACTTATGTCAAAACACTGTACATGCTAGCAATGTCTTAATATCAAAAAGTGATTTAAAAGTTGTAAGAATGACTTGGGGCGCCTGGGTGGTTCAGTCTGTTAAGCGTCTGACTTCGGCTCAGGTCATGATTTCAGGGTCCTGGGATTGAGCTCTGCATCAGGCTCTGCGATCAGTGGGGAGTTTGCTTCTCCCTCTCCCTCTCCGTTTGTCCCTCCCCCTCGCTCATTCTCTCTCTTTCTCAAACAAATAAATAAAATCTTTAAAAAGTTTATAAGAATCTGGAGGGAGAGATGAACCATGAGAGACTATGGACTCTGAGAAACAAACAGGGTTCTAGAGGGGAAGGGGGAGGAGGGATGGGTTAGCCCGGTGATGGGTATTAAGGAGGGCGCATACTGCATGGAGCACTGGGTGTTATACGAAAACAATGGAACGTGGATCACCACATCAAAAACTAATGATGTATTGTATGGTGACTAACATAACATAATAAAATAAAAAAAAAAGAAAAAAGTTTATAAGAATGACTTTATGAATAATTTGGAGCATGATTTATGACACTTAGTAAAGAGTCCTGTAATACACAGTGTAGCTTGTCTACAGAATAAAAATAACTTTTTTTTTTGTTTTATATATTGACTTGTTTTACCCCATTAGTAGTAAAATATTTTACTATCCTCTCAGCATTTATGGACAAGGAGTTAGGAGAACATAGAGAGCACTCTCTTGTCAGGAGCCAGCTGAGAGTATTTTCTGTAGAAAGACTCAGTCATTCAGATGATGGGAAGTTGGATGATTTCACAGACAGAATAGAAAACAGAGAACGTTTTGAAGGGAGCAAAACTGTGGGATTTTGAATGTGCAAACTGATGCCTGTTACTTGACCCATTGAGTTAGTTGTAGGGCCTTAGTTTATCTGTAAAATGGGATAAACAATCCCTCAAAATTTAGAATTGAATTATGTATATGAAAGAAACTGACACAGGACAAAACCTATTATAGGTAAATGAAAAATGCATTCTCGTCTGTAAAAGTACTCTGTTTAGGTAAAATGTGCAGTTTTTTTGTTTTGTTTTGTTTTGTTTTGTTTTTTCCAAGCTCATACTCAGGTTGAGAGTTAAGGATTAGAAGAAAAGTAATAGAATCTCCCTAAAGAAGGTATTTCCTATCTGTTCTTAATCTGTTCATTAAATTATCTTTGGTACTTTAAAAAACAATAACAAAGGAATCCCCCAAATTTATTATATTGCATTCTATTAATAAGGTAGCAAATTGCTAAATTCACCTTATTTTTGCACATGATACTCACAGTTTTGCTTCTGTCGAGTCATGAAATTATGCTGAAGTTCAGAGCACTTAGTTTGTTGTATATTTTTTGGCTCATATGAAATCCAAGGTAATGAGTTTTAACACTACAAAGGCTCTGGAATGCTTTCAAAAACATTTGCTTCCCACAAGAGAAATTAGCTGAACCAAGCAATAAAATGTGACGTTAAGCATTCAATACTCCCAATTTTATGTAGTCCCAGGTCAACAAAAATGACCTCATTGGGGGCATTTCTCTAATGCCCTTGTTCAGAGTTCTACTAAAAACCTGTCTCTAGGAAGCTAATCAATAGTTATTTATGCACTGTAGACCCCTAAAGAAAGCCTACCTCATAAAATGAACTCAAGGCATTCTGGAAGCTTCTGAACCTAATGTGGTTTATAAGGATCCTCTGTCAAGTGGACCACCCTGAGTGCAACATATGTCTAGATCTGTATATGTACATTTGTAATTTATCACTTTTATTTAGTTAGTATTGTATCTTAAGGTCTTGAAGAAAATTCTAAAGTTGAACAATGATCTGTGAAATCCTACTCTTCTTGCCATTTTTAAACCTTCATGTTTAGACTTCCTAGTTGTTGAATATCTAGTTTTTAGAATAAAGGATGTGTTCACATCACCTGGAACATTTTGCTCTTTCTAATCAAGTGAAAGCATTTCTCTAAGCAAATAGTAATTGGTCTAAGGAAGGGAGGCCAGGAGAGTGAAGGAAGATCTTCGTGGAACAGTTGTGAAAACTGGGTGTGCTTGGCCTCAAGAAGACAAGGGCTGAAGAGTGAAGGAAGAAGGCAGTGTGTGCATGTCCCTAAGAGACTATCAAACAGAAGGGACCCACGGGGAGGGGAGGTAGCTGAGGAGAAACAGAGTGATAGGGAGGCAGAGTTTAGGTCAGTAGGAGGGAGAACTTTCTAATACAATGGCTCAAGACAGAATGAATTGTCTAAGCCGAGATTAGTTCGTTAGATTAGAGAACCCAATTGGTGATATTTTAGACCCTTTCCAGCCCTGGGATGAAGGTCTTAATGATCCTCACAACATATAATTCTCTCCTGTCTTTCTCCTGTTCAGGACACCCTAGTCGAGCCAGTGTTTTCCGTAGATAGACAAGCCTTGCACAAGGAAGCATATTCCCTGGGGATCCCAAGGTTTCTTTCGTTTCAAGGCTAGCTTTTAAAATTTTTGTGAAAGGGGGCACCTGGGTGGCTCAGATGGTTAAGCGTCTGCCTTCCGCTCAGGTCATGATTCCAGGGTCCTGGGATCGAGTCCCGCATCAGGCTCCCTGCTCCTTGGGAGCCTGCTTCTCCCTCTGCCTCTCTCTCTCTCTCTCTGTCTCTCATGAATAAATAAATAAAATCTTTAAAAAAATAAAAAAAAATTTTGTGAAAGGAAAAGTACCAAAACAAGGATATTTATTTTTACAAATTCAAATTAATTTTAAGAAATTTTACCTTGGCTGTTTTTTTGAATTAAAACAAAACAAAACAAAAACAAAAAAACAATTCTACCAGGAAAATTGAGACATTTGCTTAATCAGATTGGTAAACTGCTATCTATTTTATCTTGTCAAAATTATGGGTGCTTTCTCCCCTTCCTCCCCTTAGGCTACTCTATACCTTAATTAATTAATAGTAAGGAGAGGAAGCTTCCAGACACCAAAGAACAGACTGGCCAATCAGCTTTACGTGTCCTTTATTTTTTTGAAATGTAATATGCTGACAATTTACAGATGCTCCCTGCACTACTTTCAGACTCAGCTTGGAGTGATCCAAGTAGCCCTGTGTCATCAAGATGGCATTTGTTACTTGGTGCCTGGGGGCCAAAACAGAGGGCTGCTCGTGGCCTATAGCCAAATTCTGGTGGAGAATGTAGAGGCTACCATCCTGTCAAGGGCACTCTTCTGTAATATCACAATCCTGAGAGCTGCAACTTATTATAACTTCTCCCGGAGAAATTGAATGAGGATCTCCATTCACTGTGCAACTCTATTATAGTATAATTTTACTTTTTGAGAGCTACAAAGAGATACATGTCTCCTTGATCTATTTAGGGAGCCTCAACAAGAAATTTGAATCCCTCTAAGTACAGTCCCTATCTAACTTACCAGTAGCAATCATAACCTCACCTATTCTGATGAGAAAGAGAAAATTACTAGGGCAATCCTACAGAGGTTAGGAGAACAGCCAGGAGAACTAGAGTAGCAGCCAGGGTGGAAGGGACTCAGCGGGGGTGCAGATTAGCAGCTGTAGGCCTGCTATTTCTGTCATGGGTGCTATGGGTTTTTAGCTGTAGATCTCTTCAGCCTTCTCCAAAGTCAGGGCAGAACGAAAGTCCATTCTGTTTCCAAGATTCTACTTTCTCCAACAGCTTTAGGTTCTGTGTCATCCCATAGCAATTTTAACTTCATAAATCAATGAATCAACCAACCACCAAAGACTTAATCTATGTTGACCACACTTGAAGCAAGTTTAAAGCAGAGTCTCCTCTTTCTTTTTGACCTAGTTTAAAAAGAACATTAGATATGCACATGTAGAAAGAAAGATGCTGGTAGTCACCTCTGTCAGTTGGAAGGAATTGCCATATAGGCAGTAAACATGCCCATTTCACCCATGTCCTTCACTGGGCTGAGCCAGAACAAGAGATATTTGGATGGATAACTATTTGAACCAAGATTCAATTAGTCCGGTGGGTCTCAAATTTGTTTAGCGAGTAAGGACCTGGAAATCACTGCCTTTTGTGAAATATATATGTTTCACAAAAGGTAGTGATCTATCTATCTATTCATCTATCTATCTAAAGAATTAATGATTAAGTCAAATGCTGAAATTTGGGAGGAAACAACATAAGATGACTCTTACTTTCTGATTTTGCTTGGGAGACCACCTTTGGAGAAGTTTTAAAAATATATCAGTCTCCATCCCCTCTCTGCTTTGATTAGAATAAGTTTTCAGGAGCTTGCTAGGGCCCCATCAGATTATGTACTGCCCCTCACCTTCCTAGCCCACATGCAAACATAACTTCTATGTCTTATCCTTCTGCGGATGTTAATAATGCTCCCTTAACTCCACCGGGCACAGTCCTGTCTCAGCAACATGCGAAGCCAGTGTTGGGAGGTGATGACCTGTTTCCTTACCCTATTATTTCCCTCTGCTTGAGGGCTCTGCCAGCTGACAAAGTGGGGTCAAAGAGTTTGCTGCATACAGGACGAGACGGGTAACTTTTGAGGATGAGGGTTGAGGCTTTCCCCAAGATGCAGGGATCACTTCCTCGCATTCCTGGCAAAACAAAGGAAGGGGGGTCAAAAGGTGTGAGGATCTTACCTAACACATCACTCCCTCTCACCTTGAGAACTTGAGGTGGCTCTGGCCATGAGTTATATGTGTTAGCACTCACAGATGATAGACTGTGTCATCAAAGTTGCCTTATGATATTGTATTCACCAACACTCTGGTTCTTACTTTGGTACACACTCACATACACACACTAGGCTACAAAAAAAATTTGTTGATTTCATATATTAAATAATTCACCAACTGAAAATTACCCTCATCATATTAACATAATTACTTTCAAATAGTTTTCTGGCAAGCAAAAACTCAGAGGGTAATACTAATTTCCAATATGATTAATGTAGTTATTATAAGTTTTTCTATTCAAAGAAAAGTAAGCTGGCATATAAAACTAATAATATTCATAATATATATTTAAAATTTTCCAAATATAGTTTCTTTCATTATGGCAACAAAAGCATTAAAGCCAAACTAGAATTACTTTGTCTCTCTTTTTTTCATCTTATGATATTTTCCTTATTAGAACATCTCAGGTATTTATAATAACAGCTTACTTATCTGGAAATTACCAGGCTGACAACTCTATATATGGAATATAGCCATGCCCTTACTTTGGGAAATGTAGGAATCTGGTAAATTTCTTTTAAGAATAAAGTAATTATAAGCATGTCCTTCAATAGAATTTATATTTCTGTGTCCAAGTTAATTATTCTATTATAATGTGAGCAACTCGATGGTATAAAATATACCTTAGCTTCTTTTTCATTCTTGGCCTTTGGTTTCCCTGTAGTACTGCAATGAGTCATCAGTTTCTGAGGGATAACATACCTTTCAAAAATATACCTTGAGGTAACCCTACATAGAGACATTGACAAATATTGTTTAGAAGGTACAAAATATTGTACAAATTTCAACAAAAGCATAGCCCAAATTTTCTCCCCTCTGAAGCTCAGCTTCTCCATGGCAGAATGAAAGAGTTGGAAGACACAATCTTTAAGTCGCCTTCCAATCCTGAGATTCTGTGATGCTCTATAATCTGTTCCTTTGTACAAAGTAAAGTAGCATTCATTTTCACTCAAGTTCTGCCACTGCATGAAAAGGCATTACATTAAAATGTAATGGCTCATGTGTCAGAGGCCACTGATAAATGAGGTAGGTCCCTGGCTTCACAAAAGGACCATTATGGTTTTGGGGAGTTGCGATCCTGGGGAGTTGTGGTCCTGTGCAGTATCCACCAGCAGGGTCACCTGCAGAAGCTCCTCCCACACTGCCTTTGTCCAGCTCTGCACCCAGAGGACAAGCCATCCAGTTGCTTCTGAGGGAGGCCAGCACTTGCAGAGGGTCTCCGCAGGGAAATGAGGAGATCACCTCTCAACAAAGAGTTTCTGAGGCTCAGTCAGAGGAAGCCATGTTCTAGACACCTTCCTTCTGTTGCCACTCCCTGTCCCACTCAGTTATGTCTTCCTGCAGACCCTGTTTCAGAATCTAGAGCTAGGTCTCTTTTCAGGTAGTGCTTTCTTTCTCCTTGGCTCTTTTCCTTCTGGTTTACACTAACTTAACTTCTTACAGAGTAGATTTTTGCATTTACTTTTTGTTCATATGAACCCCCAGCAATTTTGACTTAGCTACTTATCCAGGGAAGTCATTGGTTTTTTATCAGCCTCTACTGACTCAGGGATTCAGAGCACAGGGAAGCAGATCTTCTTTTTCTTTTTCTTTTTTTGTTATTTATTTATTTATTTGCCAGAGAGAGAGAGCACAAGCAGGGGGAGTGGCAGGCAGAGGGAGATGCAGGCTCCCCACTGAGCAGGGAGCCCAGTGTGGGGCTCAGTCCCAGGACGCTGGGATCATGACCTGAGCAGAAGGCAGCCACCTAACCAACTGAGCCACCCAGGCGTCCTGGAAACAGATATTCTAAAAAGATGTCAGCCTCAATCTAAGGGGAGGATATACACACTCAGAGTGCATAGAACAGTAGACTACATTTTCTTCATCCCTGGATCTGTTGCTCAAAATGTAGGAAGGAGGTTCCTCATCTACTAGAACATACGATGGCTTTACAGATATTACCTGTGCAGCTCCCCCAACCCCTGCAGCAGCCACCACTTGGAACACAGACTTACTGGTCTGCATCCCACATGTGCCCTCTCTCAAGGCGGTAGGGCTCATAACACTCAGCAATGTCTTATGAGGCTTTTTCTAAAGACCTTCTATATCTCAGAAATTAGCAGAGGCAAATCTGCTTCTCATTATCCTGATACTCAATGATTTACATCTTCTAACTTGGGGGAGGGGAGAGTGCCTAAGAAGGTGAGCCATTTGGCAAGTTATTAACCCTTCTAGGAGAATGTGCTTCCAGCACTTCTCTGGAATCAGTTAAGTCACCATTCCTGGTCCCTCCATCCCTATGAACTGTCCCCTTTCATGGGCAACAAACTTATTTCATTTTCTTGGACAACCACAGTAGAGGGGGCAAGGATCTATAGAAGATTTACAAACCTCCAAAGCCTTAGCCATAGGACTTTGGATGGGACCCTTGCTGACAATGCCGCTTCAGCCCAGGGACCTGGTAGCACTATTTGAGGGAGGAAAGCCATGCTTATTGGAGAGTCCCAGACTTTGGGTAAGTGTGACCCCAGAAAGGAGAGGATAACTCCTCTAAAAAGAATCACTGTTGCATGGGCAGTTGTCCACTCTGACATATGGTAGTAGCAGGGGCAAAATGTCAGCCTAGCCATCTCACTGTAGACACAAAGGTTCTGCCCTTGACTCTTGGTTCATGGTCACTCATGAAAGTACTGGTGGAGCCTTTGCAAAGACATTATGGCAACTGGTGCTGGTGGCATTAATACTCCTTCTGATGGCTGTTGCATCATTTTCCAGTCTAAAAATGCATGCCTGTAAATTCTGACCTTAGCAAAATGAAAGCGACACAAGCAAGATCCATTCTTCAGGAATTCCCTTATGAATTCCTGGACAAATAAATGACAGAGGCCTGAGAAATTAGACCTCATGCTCATCTGGACACGGGGGAGCCTGAGGATGACTCTCTGCGATATCAGTGCACAGGACCATTATCATATCCCAAAGAGTAAATTTGAAGATCTCAGTTGTGTTTGTCATACAACAAATTACCACAAATTAGTGCGTCAAAATAACACGAAGTTGTTATCTCATTGTGCCATGGGTCAGCAGCCTAACTCACTGGGCTAAAATCAAGATGTTGGCAATGTTGTGCTCCCTTCTGGTGGCTCTAGTGGGGAATCCATTCCATTGCTTGTCCAGCTTCTAGAAGTTGCCTCCATTCCTCAGCTCATGACCTCTTTCCTCCATCTTCAAACTCAGCGATGGAGGGTTGATTCTTCCTCACACTGCATCACTGTGACCTCCTCTTCTATCCCCTCTTCCACTTTTAAGACCCTTATGATTACATTGGGTAATCCAGGATAATCTTGCTATTTTAAGGTCAGCTAATTAGCAATCTTAATCACACTTCATTTTATAAGCTAACATATTCACAGGTTCCAGGGATGAGGCACAGACAGCTTCAGGGGCACAAGAATGAAAGTGGATATTATTCTGTCTGTACCATTTAAGCACATAGGCCCAAAGAGTCAGCCATGTATTAGATGTTGGGTTTCCAAGAGGAATAAATCTCAAGGGCTTCCAAATCTAGGAGACAGGCAAAAAATAACAAAATAATGTGGGGCAGTGATAAATAATCATCATATGATAATATCAGAATGCCTATCCCAGCCTCTGTTGGAGGCTGGTGGCATGATAGAAGATTTTCTGGAGGTAGAGATGCCTAAGTTTAGTTACTAATGGATTAATAGCCTTCCAGTACATGAAGAAGAAAGCATTCTAGTCATCCACATCCCCAATGTACCCCAAACACGGCATCTTATCCTCCTCTATAGCTTGGCTGATGAAATCTCCTGAAAATCACAAGGCTGATAGCAGCCAAATGGGGAATTCATTGATGATTTTCAGTTGACAAATATATACTGAGGACCCATGACATGTCAGAACATATGTGACTATCAAAGCTGCAATGAAGGGCAAGACACATGCCTTTTTGGTGTTACAGTATTACAGAGGAAGAATGGAAAAGTTCATGTGAAAAACTACTTAGGAGATAAGCTTGTGAATTTGTCCAGAGAGGTGATGCTTTTCAGATCCCAAATGTCACAGGAAGAGAACAAATCTTCAGTCTCCCCAAATTCCTGATGAACAACAGATGCTACCCCCTTGAAGTTTATCATCACAAACCAAAGCAATGGAAGGTCTCAGGCTCAATGACTAGGGTGTAGTTCTGGCTAATGTACTCCCATGCCAGTGACAGAGCTGCTCCAATCCACAGAAGCCACTATCATACACTGCTTATGTCCCCACTGTTTACTTCCCAGCTCTTCCCGTGGCACTGCCCCTTGAAATCACCAGTCACTGGTCATGCTCCTAATTCCAGAGCTATTCTCTGTCTCAGACTTATGGTGTTTTACAGGCTTTTATGGGTTATTACAGCAGCCTGACTATCATTTCCATGTATTTCTATGGGGAAATGTACTACTCTTGACTTCTAAATGAATTATAATAAAATTCCAGAGTATAACTATCCAGAGGTTAGGGAAGGCCTAACCTTTACAGGGACTTAAGATTTTACCTGAAAAAATGTAGCTAACTAAGCTCCCTTTAATCACTCTGAACATCACTCATGTGGCTGCACCACTTTTATTAACTTAATGACCAATAACCAAATACTGTTTGCAGCAGGCAGAATGGCAGATGGAAAGAGCAGGCATTTGGAAGCAATGGATCTCTGCTCAAATCCAGTTCTGCCACTTACTAGCTGGGAGATCTTGGATGAGTTACTTAACCTCACTAAATATGAATATCATCACTATAAAATCCCTGCTTAAATCTGTCACACTCACAGGATCAATAGGGAGATGAATGACTGAAGATATGTACACCATGGGACACCATTGCTGGAACAGAATAGGCACGAAAATAAACAAGTTTTTGCATCAGCAACTTCTGCATTTAATGTGGCCACACCACCGTTGGTTTGGCGTGTTGACGTGTCCCCTACTATTGGGCATTGACCTAGTCCCCAAATCCAGTTTGAAACACCTTTGAACAAACAACATTGAAATATACCTCTGTGTGTGTGTGTGTGTTTGTGTGTGTGTGTGTGTGTGTGTGTTGCATTACTGAATGCACAGAAATATAAACTGCTTCTGAGTGCTTCCGCTGAGTTGATGGGAGGCAAGAAGGTGGAAAAGGAGAAAGAACTTTAATAAACTCTTATTTCTGGGACACTGCTGTCCCCTGAGTGCCTTGGGCCCTCACACCGACGCAGCAAAGGTACATAGTTATACCAATTACTGCAGAACACTTCAGAAATATTCATTGCTATGTATTATAATCCTGAAAATACCACATTCATACCAATAGGCTAGTCTCTGCTAAATAGAAGTTCCTGTTTCTCCACCACAGAACTTTAAGACACTTTGAACATAAAGAGAGGAATGTCTGGGGCAGATATATGTGCTTTGAAATTGACATTCCATTTTTTTTTTTTTTTTTTTGGCTGGTGGCTTGGAGGATCTTGAGCAAGACCTTTCTGTAGTCCTTTCTAGATCTTGGTTTGTCAGATTCTAGAACCCCTGGTCCCTGCTGTTTTTACTGCTCTCAGCTCTTCAGAGCCTTCCAGAGTGAAATTTCTAAATTGGCATAGAAGGACTTCTTTGGCATCAGATGATTCTTATGAAACAGCACACTGATGAGTTAAATGAAATGATTCAGAAAAATACCGATTAAATTTCCCCTTAAATACCCAGGGGTTTAGAAATTAAGCAAAACTGCTTGGCACTAGGCAGTCTGGATTTTAACAAACTCAAAATGTTTGAAAAGTGTTCAAGATGTTTTGACAAACAGAAAATGCCACTATGTTCTCTCCTCTCTCCTGACATCACTCTTCATCTGCCAAAAAGAAAGCAGAATCAGGGTGTTCAGGATCTGGAGATCGGCTAGTGTTCCATTAAGGGCTTTCTCTCTCATCAAATGGAATAATCCACAGTCCTTGTTTTAATGCTCACTAGCTTCTTTGTTCTGCTGCAAAGTGATAGAGCTAGTTTGCTTTATTTTAAAAAATGAAACAAAATTAAACTGAGTAACTATGAATAGTATAAAGTGATGACCTTAACCAGTGAAGTCATATTTTTAAAAGAAAAAAAATAATTCCAATTATGTGACTAGAATATGTAATGTTGCCTGGCTTTAGCAGTGAATGCAATGAACGTGACATGCTGCCACTGTCAGACTTACAACATCACCACCAGTTGTCTGGGACACTGACCCTCACTTGCCTGCTCAAGGAAGGTTGTGGTGTTTGGCAGGAAATAGAAAGACTCCTGAGAGGCCGTGTGGTTGAGTAAAAAGAGTACTGAAGGAGAAGTCAGAGAGGTCTGGGCTTCAGCCCCAAACCACTGCTACCTGCATGGATCACCACAAACAAGCCAGGATTCACACAGAAAGCAGCATCCCACATTGACCCCTCCTCAAAAATTATGTGTGGGTATAGTCTTTGAGGTAAATTCCAGTTCTGGAGCATTCTAAGATATAGTCAGGTTGTACTATTTGTACCTCCATAAATGAGGAACATAGTTCTAAAACTTATACTGATAGATAAATCTGGATCACTGACTTTCCAGTTTAATATAGTTTTTCCAACAAATATTATCTCCTGTCCCAAGTGAGAAGATATATATATGTGTGTGTGTGTGTGTGTGTGTGTGTGTGTGTGTGTGTGTGTATAAAAGCTAGTGAGCATATATATATATATGCATATATATTCTTTCTTCTCAATGGAACTATATTAATATTACTCATCCATCCATCCAGCCATCCAATTTTCTCAGTATCTTGCAATTTACAAATTGTATTCATTATCTCCTCTGCTTCTCAGAACCCTGACATGGATCAATTATCTATGTCCCAAATAATGCTCAAGGAAACATACTTTTCAAGGTGAATTCCTCAGGATGACAAAATGGTAAGTGACAAAGCTGGGACTGAACTCAAGTCTACTGGACCAGAATATTTTCCTTGTAACATGGGCTGGACTCATCTCATCATTCTCTTATCTAAGGCTACAGAGCGATGGAAGGAAGGAAGGAAGGAAGGAAGGAAGGAAGGAAGGAAGGAAGGAAGGAAGGAAGGAAG